>NC_041389.1:398034542-398039153 GCF_002162155.2 Triticum dicoccoides
AAAAGCCTCCTCAAAGTCGGTTTTGCCCGAAAGGCAAGAGTCCCACTCGGACTCCAGGACCAAACGCCACAATCCTTGGCGTCTGGCCCAGACGCCATGGGCCTCGGCGTCTGGCCCAGGGCCAGACGCCAGGGTCTCCGGCGTTTGGCCCCCTGGCCTCCGCAAAACTCCTTTTTGCTAAAGCCTCATGGGCTTGACCCCTTGGCCTAACCATATCATCCAATATATGAATCTTTACGTCTCGACCATTTCGAGACTCCTCGTCATGTCCCCGATCTCATCCGGGACTCCGAACTCCTTCGGTTCATCAAAACATGTAAACTCATAATATAACTGTCATCGTAACCTTAAGCGTGCGGACCCTACGGGTTCGAGAACAATGTAGACATGACCGAGACATGTCTCCGGTCAATAACCAATAGCGGGACCTGGATGCCCATATTGGCTCCTACATATTCTACGAAGATCTTTATCGGTCAGACCGCATAACAACATACGCTGTTCCCTTTGTCATCGGTATGTTACTTGCCCGAGATTCGATCATCGGTATCCAATACCTAGTTCAATCTCGTTACTGGCAAGTCTCTTTACTTGTTCCGTAATACATCATCTCACAACTAACATATTAGTTGCAGTGCTTGCAAGGCTTATGTGATGTGCATTACCGAGAGGGCCCAGAGATACCTCTTCGACAATCGGAGTGACAAATCCTAATCTCGAAATACGCCAACCCAACATCTAATTTTGGAGACACCTATAATGCTCCTTTATAATCACCCAGTTACGTTGTGACGTTTGGTAGCACCCAAGGTGTTCCTCCGGCAAACGGGAGTTGCATAATCTCATAGTTATAGGAACATGTATAAGTCATGAAGAAAGCAATAGCAACATACTAAACGATCAGGTGCTAAGCTAATGGAATGGGTCATGTCAATCAGATCATTCAACTAATGATGTGACCTCGTTACTCAAATAACAACTCTTTTGTCTATGGTTAGGAAACATAACCATCTTTGATTAACGAGCTAGTCAAGTAGAGGCATACTAGTGACACTCTGTTTGTCTATGTATTCACACATGTATTATGTTTCCGGTTAATACAATTCTAGCATGAATAATAAACATTTATCATGATATAAGGAAATAAATAATAACTTTATTATTGCCTCTAGGGCATATTTCCTTCACACGTACGTACAGCATCCAGTGTGCAAGAAAGAAAATACGGCCATGTACGTACATACGGGCGGGGTCTCGAACGCCTACTCGCACATATGTACGGCTAGGGCTCGTGTACATGGTTGGGTTGGAACGGAGAAACTGCGTCGTCGTCGTGTTCATGGGGAGCCAACCGGCTGGGTCGGAACGGAATGCGTCGTCGTGTTTATCGGGAGGGCTTGGATGGAACAGCCGATGGAAACGAGGCCTGGCGTACCGCACAACAAAGGAAACGACCTTGTGTTCTACCGGCCACGGTCGAAACGGGATCATGTTCATTGGGAAGGGTCTGGCGCACTGTAAAACGGAGGAAACGGACTTCTGTTGGACCTCCTATGGTCAAAACGGGGTCCTGTTGATCGGGAGGGGTGTGGCGTACCAAAAAACGGAGGAAACGGACTTGTGTTGGAGCGCTAGGTCGAAACGGTGGTCATGTTCATCGGGAGGGGTGTGGTGTACCGCAAAACGGGACTCCACGGGATACTGTTCATCTCCACCGTTGACCTCCCCCAGCCTCCACGGGCTACTGTTCATCCATCGTCGACCTCCTCCAGCCTCCACCTGCGACTGTTCATCCACGGCCTCCTATTCATCCAGCCTCCACCGCACGCTCCTCCACCGGCTACTGTTCAACCAGCCCTCTCCACGGGTTCCTGTTCAACCACCCCTCCACGGGCTACAATTCATCCAGCCCTCCACCGGCTACTGTTCAACCACCCCTCCACGGGGTTGTCCTGTTCATCCAGCCCCCCACGAGGTCCTGTTCATCCAGCCCCAACCAGCTCGATCAGGGTCCTGTTCATCCAGAGGCAACACCACGGGGTCCTGTTCATCCACCCCACCGGGAACTGTTCATCCACCCCTTCCTCCCCCAGCAACGCTCACTGTTCATCCACATCGATCGGCTTCAGTTAGCAGCAGTAGCGAAGGAATCGCTCGATCGCTCGGGTTCAGTAACGCATAGCCTGCAGTGCAATCGCTTGGGTTCAGTTAGGCGAACGCCTTGTTCGGGTTCAATTAGAGCCCAACTCCTCGCACCCACGTGCATACGTGTATGAGAGAAACGTGCATCGCTCCGCCCCCGACCACCCACCGTAACCGGGAACTCGCTGATATTTTCCTCACCCTCGCTTCTACCATGGTTTTTTCCGTCATGGACGGCCCAAAGAATGTCATGAAGCTACGTCTCCGGCCTGCCCAGGATGAAAAGCCCATTTTCTGTCATGATTTTTTTCATAGAAGTAGGAGCTCACCACATCTATGATGATACTGGGTTTTGTCACAATTATCGTCATAGAAGTGTCATAAGTATGACAGAAAAAAATTTCATTCGACCCAAAATGTCACGGATGTGTCTTTTTTTAAGTGATTGTTGATTGGAAATGATGTAGAATTTCTGAATAGCTTAAAAGGGTACTTGAATAAGAGTTTTTTAATGAAAGACCTCAGTGAAGCTACTTACATATTGGGCATCAAGATCTATAGATATAGATCAAGACGCTTGATATGACTTTCAAAGCACATACCTTGATAAAGTTTTGAAGAAGTTCAAAATGGCAGTCAAAGAAAGGGTTCTTGCCTGTATTATAAGGTGTGAAGTTGAGTCAGACTCAATGCCCGACCACTGCAGAAGATAGAGAAAAAAAGAAAGTCATTCCCTATGCTTCAGCCATAGGTTCTATCATGTATGCTATGTTGTGTACCAGACCTGATGTGTGCCTTGCTATAAGTTTAGCAGGGAGGTACCAAAGTATTCCAAGAGTGGATCACTAGACAGCGGTCAAGAACATCCTGAAGTGCCTGAAAAGTACTAGGGATATGTTTCTCGTTTATGGAGGTGACAAAGAGCTTGTCGTAAATGGTTACGTCGACGCTAGCTTTGACACTGATCCGGATGACTCTAAGTCACACCGGATACGTATTTTTATTAAATGGTGGAGCTGTCAGTTGGTGCAGTTCCAAGCAGAGCGTCGTGGCAGGATCTACATGTGAAGCGGAGTACATAGCTGCTTCAGAAGCAGCAAATGAAGGAGTCTGGATGAAGAGTTCATATCTGGTCTAGGTGTAATACCTAGTGCATCAGGTCCAATGAAAATATTTTGTGACAATACTGGAGAAAATGCCTTGGCTAAGGAATCCATATTTCACAAAAAGACCAAACACATCAAGAGACGCTTCAACTCCATCCGAGATTTGGTCAAGGAGGGAGACATAGAGATTTGCAAAATACATACGGATCTGAATGTTGCAGACCCGTTGACTAAGCCTCTTCCACGAGCAAAAGATGATCAGCACCAAGACTCCACGGGTGTTAGATTCTTACAATTTAATCTAGATTATTGACTCTAGTGCAAGTGGGAGACTGAAGGAAATATGCCCTAGAGGCAATAATAAAGTTGTTATTTATATTTCCTTATTCATGATAAATGTTTATTATTCATGCTAGAATTTTATTAACCGGAAACTTGATACATGTGTGAATACATAGACAAAACAACTTGTCCGTAGTATGCCTCTACTAGACTAGATCGTTGATCCAAGATGGTTAAGTTTCCTAGCCATGGACATGAGTTGTCATTTGATAACGGGATCACATCATTAGTGGAATGATGTGATGGACAAGACCCATATGTTAGCTTAGAATAATGATCATTCAGTTTTATTGCTACTGCTTTCTTCATGTCATATATATGTTCCTCCAACTATGATATTATGCAACTCAAGGACACCGGAGGAATGCCTTGTGTGCTATCAAACATCACAACGTAACTGGGTGATTATAAAGATGCTCTATAGGTATCTCTGAAGGTGTTTGCTGGGTTGGCATAGATCGAGATTAGGATTTGTCACTCCGAGTATCAGAGAGGTATCTCTGGGCCCTCTCAGTAATACACATCATATGAAGCCTTGCAAGCAATGTGAATAATGAGTTAGTTGCGGGATGACGCACTATGGAACGAGTAAAGAGACTTGCCGGTAACGAGATTGAACTAGGTATGAAGATACCGACGATCGAATCTCGGGCAAGTAATATACCGATGACAAAGGGAATAACTATATTGACATTGCGGTTCGACCTATAAAGATCTTTGTAGAATATGTGGGAACCAAAATGAGCATCCAGGTTCCGCTATTGGTTATTGACCGGAGAGGTGTCTCGGTCATGTCTACATAGTTCTCGAACCCGTAGGGTCCGCACGCTTAACGTTCGATGACGATAGGTATTATATGAGTTATGTGTTTTGGTGACTGAAGGTTGTTCAGAGTCCCAGATGAGATCACGGACATGAAGAGGACTCTCGAAATGGTTAAGAGGTAAAGATTGATATATTGGAAGGTTATATACGGACACCAGAATGATTCCGAAGAGGTTCGGGGATTTTTTAGAGTACC
>NC_041389.1:398039266-398059922 GCF_002162155.2 Triticum dicoccoides
CCTCATGGGCCATAGTGGAGAGGAGAGGGCAGGCCACAGGAGGTGCCCCCCCCCCCAAGCCAATCCGAATTGGACAAGGGGTGGGGGGTGCGGGCCCCCTTTCCTTCTCCCTCTCCACCTCTTTCCCCTTTCCCCCTCTTCATAAAAAGGAAAAATAGACGGGGGGGGCGAATCCTACTAGGAGTGGAGTCCTAGTAGGACTCTCCCCCTCCATGGCGCGCCCCTTGGTGGTCGGCCTCCTCCCCTCCTCCTTTATATACGGGGGCGGGGGGCACCCCAAAGCACATCAATTTTTTAGCCGTGTGTGGTGCCCCCCTCCACCGTTTACTGCTCCGGAGATATTGTCATAGTGCTTAGGCGAAGCCCTACGTGCATCACTTCACCAACACCTTCATCACACCGTCGTGCTGACGGAACTCATCGAATCCATCGACACTCTGCTGGATCAAGAGTTTGAGGGACGTCATCGAGCTGAACGTGTGCAGAACTTGGAGGTGTCGTATGTTCAGTACTTGATCGGTTGATTCGAGAAGACGTTCGACTACATCAACCGCGTTAAATTAACGCTTCTGCTTTCAGTCTACGAGGGTACGTAGACACACTCTCCCCCTCTCGTTGCTATGCATCTCCTAGATAGATCTTGCGTGAGCATACGAATTTTTTTGAAATTGCATGCTATGTTTCTCAACAAAATGAGTGATTGTAAAGGTGCTCTATAGGTATCTCCGAAGGTGTCTATTGAGTTTGCTTAGATCGAGATTGAGATTTGTCATTCCGTATGAAGGAAAGGTGTCTCTGGGCCCTCTCGATAATACGACATCACAAGAAGCTTGCAAGCAAAGTGACTAAGGAGTTAGTTACAAGATGATGTATTATAGAATGAGTAAAGAGATTTGTCAGTAGCGAGATTGAACTAGGTATGGGGGTACCAACGATCGAATCTTGGGCAAGTAACATATCGACGAACAAAGGGAACTACGTATGTTGTCATAAAGGTTTGACCAATAAAGATCTTTGTAGAATATGTAGGAACCAATATGGGCATCCAGGTCTCGCTATTGGTTATTGACTGGAGAAGCGTCTCAGTCATGTCTACATCATTCTCGAACCCGTAGGGTCCACACGCTTAGCATTCATTGATGATATAGTATTATATGAGTTATGTATGTTGGTGACCGAATGTTGTTCGGAGTCCCGAATGAGATCACAGACATGATGAGGAGCTCCAGAATGGTCCGGAGGTAAAGATTGATATATAGGATGATGTTTGGGCCAAGGGGTAAGGTGTTCCAAACCAACTTTGGGGGTCCCTCTCCCCAAGTAACAACCCCATGGCTCAACATATAAATAGAGGAGCAGGGCTAGCCCCTAGAACACAAGTTTTTGAGCCTCCTCTAGTTGATCTAGTTCTAGTTCTAGTTGGTCCTAGTTAACTAATTAGAGATAGCCCTAGCTACCTCTAATCCTCATAATTAGAAGCCCAGAGTGGTTCTAATCTCCTCCACTCTAAATCCGTTGTGCTTGGCGAAGCCCTGCAAAAATAGTTTCACCAACACCGTCACCACGCTGTCATGCTGCCAGAACTCATATACTACTTCACCCCTCTTGTTGGATGAAGAAGGGGAGGACATCATCGAGCTGAACGTGTGCTGAAGGCGAAGGTGTCGTACGTTCGGTGCTTGATCGGGACAGATCGTGAAGGTGTACGACTACATCAACCGCGTTGATAAATGCCCCCGCTTAGCGATCTACAAGGGTATGTAGATGCTCTCCCCCTCACGTAGTTATGCATCTCCATGGATAGATCTTGCGTGTGTGTAGAATCTTTTTTGTTTTCCATGCAATGTTCCCCAACACCATCGCCTTCTATTACGTTTGTCTTTCTTTAGTCATGGTGTTAAACGCGTTGCTCGTGTTCCTGTTGTCATCTTCCATCGCCTTCTATTGTGTTCATATTTCTTAAGTTGTGGTGTTAACCGTGTTACTCGCGTTCCTCTTGTCTGTTGAGGAACGTAGTAATTTCAAAATTTTCCTACGCACACGCAAGATCATGGTGATGTATAGCAACGAGAGGGGGAGTGTATCTTCACACCCTTGAAGATCGCAAAGCGAAAGCGTTTATCAACATGGTTGATGTAGTCGTACACCTTCACGATCTGTCCCAATCAAGTACCGAATGTACGACACCTCTACATTCAGCACACATTCAGCTCGATGACGTCCTCGCCTTCTTGATCCAGCAAGACGGGCGAAGTAGTAGATGAGTTCCGGCAGCACGACGGCGTGATGACGGAGTTGGTGAAGAATAATCTCCGCAGGGCTTTGCCTAAGCACTACAAAAACTATGTCAGAGGATAAACTAGAGGGGACGGGGTTGCCGGCACACGGCTTGGTGTTTCTTGATGTGTCATTTGTGCTAGCCCTGCCCCTCTATTTATATGTTGAGCCCTGGGGTTGAAACTTGGAGTAAAAGCCTCCTCCAAGTCGGTTTTGCCCGAAAAGCAAGAGTCCTTCTCGAACTCTAGGGATAGACACCAGGGTTCCTGGCGTCTACCCCCTAGACGCCAGGGTTCCTGGCGTCGCCTCTGGTCTCTGCAAAACTTCCTTTTGCACTTTCCAAAAGCCTCGTGAGCTTTCCCATTTGGCCCAAATAAAATGTTCTCGTATCCAAACATTTTGGGAAACATCCGGAACCCCTTCCGGTGAATTCTAGAACCCTTCCGGAGACTAAACACTATTATCCCATATATCAAACTTTATCTCCAGACCATTTCGGAGTTCCTCGTCATGTCCGTGATCTCATCCGGGACTCCGAACAACATTCGGTTACCAACATACATAACTCATATAGTACTATATCGTCAACGAACGTTAAGCGTGTGGACCCTACGGGTTCGAGAACTAACATGACCGAGACACCTCTCTGGTCAATAACCAATAGTGGAACCTGGATGCCCATATTGGCTCCTACATATTCTACGAAGATCTTTATCGGTCGAGCCGCATAACAACATATGTTGTTCCCTTTGTCATCGGTATGTTACTTGCCCGAGATTCGATCGTCGGTATCTCAATACCTAGTTCAATCTCATTACTGGCAAGTCTCTTTACTCGTTCCGTAATGCATCATCCCGTAACTAACTCATTAATCACATTGCTTGCAAGTCTTAGAGTTATGTGCAATACCGAGAGGGCCCAGAGATACCTCTCTGACAATAGGAGTGACAAATCCTAATCTCGATCTACGCCAACTCAACAAGTACCATCGGAGACACCTGTAGAGCACCTTTATAATCACCCAGTTACGTTGTAACGTTTGGTAGCACACAAAGTGTTCCTACGGTATCCGGGAGTTGCATAATCTCATAGTCATAGGAACATGTATAAGTTATGAAGAAAGCAATAGCAATATACTAAACGATCAAGGGCTAAGCTAACGGAATATGTCAAGTAAATCACATCATTATCTAATGATGTGATCCTGTTAATCAAATGACAACTCATGTCTATGGCTAGGAAACTTAACCATCTTTGATTCAACGAGCTAGTCAAGTAGAGGCATACTAGTGACACTCTGTTTGTCTATGTATCCACACATGTACTAAGTTTCCGGTTAATACAATTCTAGCATGAATAATAAACATTTATCATGAAATAAGGAAATAAATAATAACTTTATTATTTCCTCTAGGGCATATTTCCTTCATTGTCACCTTTTGGTGCTTCAATGTGTAATAAACTTCAGGCCATCTCTCGGACATATCCATCATCTATTTGCAGCATTCTAAACTTCAGGAGATTTCTACATTCAAGGCTCCCTCCTTCTTACCCCCTAATCTCCACAATTTCTACTAAATTCTATCAGATAGGGTGTCAACAGGGATTATTACAACTTGGAACAACAATGACTTTTCTTGGGTCGGCTACACTTCTCACCAACCCATCAGTTCTCCTCTTGAACCAATGACATAGATTTTGCCAGAATTGATGGGTCATGCACTCATGGGAAGAAATCGAATTTCCTTGACTCCCATCCAAAGGCGCTTCCATTTTTCAATGGTCCTTTGTCTATTATTTGTGATTTAAACATACAACATTCCCATTGAACAAATATACCTACAATTTCATTGCTTTTGAAGCAACCCTCTTCACCGATGTTTTAAACTCCTTAGCCCTTCAGGAAATCTGTCTTCTAGATGTACGTTACAGTTGAACTAATCAACAAGTGAATCCTATTCTGGTGTACTCATACGTCCATTTTGGATCATGTTTTCCTACTGTTATTTATGTTTGCTTTTGGGAGTAATTCTAATGCCTTTTCTCTCATAATATGCAAGGTATGCACAAAGGGGGAGAATTCTAGCAGTTGGAAATCTGGACCTGAAAAAGCTACGTCAAGCTACCTATTCTGCACAACTCCAAATGAGCTGGAACTTCCCGAGGATTTTTTATGGAATATTTAAGGATTATTGGAGCAAATAAGTACCAGAGGGGGCCACCAGGTGGGCACAACCCACCTGGGTGCGGCCGGAGGCCCAGGCGCGCCCTGGTGGGTGCTGCCCTCCTCGGCCCACCTCTGATGCCCATCTTCTGGTATATAAGTCATTTTAACCTAGAAAAATAAGGAGAGGACTTTCGTGACGAAGCGCCGCCGCCTCGACGATGGTTTCCTACTAGCCAGGGGAACTTCCCTCCGGAGGAGGAAACCATCGTCGTCATCATCACCAACAACTCTCCCATCTTGGGGAGGGCTATCTTCATCAGCATATTCAACAACACCAACTCCTCTCAAACCCTAGTTCATCTCTTGTGTTCAACCTTTGTACCAAAACTATAGATTGGTGCTTGTGGGTGACTAGTAGTGTTGATTACATCTTGTAGTTGATTACTATATGGTTTATTTGGTGGAAGATTATATGTTCAGATCCATTATGCTATTTAATACCCCTCTGATCTTGAGCATGATTATCATTTGTGAGTAGTTACTTTCGTTCTTGAGGTCACGGGAGAAATCATGTTGCAAGTAATCATGTGAACTTGATATGTGTTCGATATTTTGATGATGTGTATGTTGTCATTCTCCTAGTGGTGTCATGTGAACGTCGAATACATGACACTTCACCATATTCGGGCCTAAGGGAATGCATTGTGGAGTAGTTATTAGATGGTAGGTTGCGAGAGTGAAAGAAGCTTAAACCCCAGTTTATGCGCTATTCCGTAAGGGGCCGATTGGATCCAAAAGTTTAATGCTATGGTTAGAATTTATTCTTAATACTTTTATCGTAGTTGCGTATGCTTGCGAGAGGGTCAATCATAAGTAGGAGGTTTGTTCAAGTAAGAACAGCACCTAAGCACCGGTCCACCCACATATCAAATTATCAAAGTAGTGAACACGAATTAAGCCAACATGATGAAAGTGACTAGATGAAATTCCCGTGTACCCTTAAGAACACTTTGCTTATCATAAGAGACCGTTTTGGCCTGTCCTTTGCCTCAAAAGGATTGGGCTACCTTGCTGCACTTTTGTTACTACTATCGTTACTTGCTCATTACAAATTATCTTGCTATCAAACTACTTCGCTACTTACAATTTTAGCACTTGCAGACAATACCTTGCTGAAAACCACTTGTGATTTCCTTCTACTCTTCGTTGGGTTCGACACTCTTACTTATTGAGAAGGCTACAATTGACCCCATATACTTGTGGGTCATCATATACCTTGGCAGAGCGTTTGTCAAGTTGACTTGGAGGTCCACCTTTTCGGATTCCACAATCTCCTCATCACACGGGCCATGTATAATCATGTGCCTTTCCTTCGATGAGCATCCTCCGTAATTCCGAAACTTTATGTTTCCCACCTTAACATCCTGCTTAGTATGCCTAACATCAGTTTGGTTGTTAATCATAATTTCGCTAGCATGTCCCCATGTTCTGAGATATGCGGGTTGAATGTCATGTTCAGGTTCCCAAATTTGTCCTCTAAATTCTTCTCTTGATCTCAAAAATTACTTTCGTCGCCACCACTTGATGCAATGGCCGCCATCGGGCCTCCGTTCTCTTTTCCAGCCATACAGTCCAACCAACAGCGTCGACGTCACCTGCGGAGATGGCCCCGGGTCCTTCCAATGAACTCTCGTGTGCCACTCCAGCGAACCAAAGCAGTAGATGTGGAACTCTGGTGGCATCGCCACAGGATAAGGGGAACCCTAGAAAACACCTAGGGGAACGGAGGGAGCAATAGGCTTACTGCCATGACAGTTGATGAATAGATCGGTAGTTTTATATACATGTAAAAATAATCTATTGAAGGTAGCATTTTGAAAAGTTAAGGCCTCCTTTGGTTTGTAGGAATATTGTATGAATTATATAGGGTAGGATTTTCAAAGAAAAAAATTCCTTCAAGCCCTATGGTTTATAGGAATGGATTCCTATTACTATGTATGATAGAAACCAATCCATCACATGTCAAAGGAAAAAAACATTAACCTAGATTGAATGAAAAAAATGCATATCTTATACATCAAATGACATCTCTTTCCCGAAAAAACATTAATCTAGATTGAATGAAAAAATGCATATCTTATGCATCAAATGACATCTCTTTCCCTGCACGAATTGAGATGAATTTCTATGATTTTCTATGATTTTCCTTTTTTTAGAAGATCGTATGATTTTCCTTTTTTTAGAAGATCATATGATTTTCCTATTCCTATGATATTCATATCACTTTCTATGATTTTCCTTTTTTTAGAAGATCGTATGATTTTCCTTTTTTTAGAAGATCATATGATTTTCCTATTCCTATGATATTCATATATATATGAGACCTCTTCTTCGGTGCCTTAGGGGGCTGTTCGCTTAGCCGGCGCTCGCAGCAAACCTCGCGTGAGCTGGCCCAGCTAGCACGCTTGCTCCCTTCCCTTTGTTCGACCCAGGTGTGTGTTTCATTTGTCCCTTCATTATTTTTGGTGTTCGTCCCTTCATTCACAAGCCTTAAAACATGGATCTAAAAAATTGTGGATTTGAAAACATTTCACAAATTTGAAATTTTCATCAATTCTAAAAAAGGTTCATTGATTCTGAAACACATTTCACAAAATTTGGAAAAAGTACATCGAATTTGAAAAAAGTTCATTGAATTTGAAAAAAAGTTCATCCAATTTGAAAAAAGTTCATTGAATTTGAAGTTCAGTGAAATTTGAAAAAAAGATCATCCAATTTGGAAAAGTTCATTAAATTTGAAAGAAGATCATCGAAATCTGAAGAAAAAAATCATCAAATTTGAAAAAAGTTCACTGAAATTTAAAAAAACATGGAATTTAAAAAAACATCCAATTTGAAAAAGCTCATTGAAACTTTCATCAAATTTGAAAAAAAATCATCAAAATTGAAAAAAATAAATTGTCAATTTTAAAAGAAAAGTTCATCGATTTTGCAGAATAAAATCATGAAGAAAGAAAGTTTCTCGAATTTGAAAAGGAAAGAAAAAGGGACAGAAAAAAGAAAAAAAAACGAAAGAGAGAATACAAAAACATGTTAATAATCACAACAAGTGAAGTGTTCTGGTGGTTGTCTTGTCCTACACTAACGTAGCTTGTCACGGGATTGAATTTCGGCTCTCGCACACTTTTTGCAGTTTCAAAAATAGAAGAAAAAAAAAGCCAAGATGGGTCGGCCCAAACGTGATGAGGAGGTGTGCGCCCATTAGTAAAATCAATAGTATCGGGCTCTAAACGGAGACCTCCTCCTTCCCGTTGGTGAATGCAGCGCCCGCTGCGTCGCTTGACTGGTCTTTGGCCCAGCAACGCTCGCTTGCAGCTGGCTTCTGCCGCTCGCTCGCCCCCTCGTTGGCCCCCGCCGCTCACTCGATCGCTGGCTGCCTCCCGCTTGATTGTTTTTTCTATTGCTAAATTGCTACAGTACATACTCATTTTCTTAGGAAAAGAAACAACCAGTTGGATGCAATATGTATTCTTGTTGTTAGGAAAAAGTTCATCGATTCTGATAAAAGTTCGTCGAATTTTCAAGAAGTTCATCGAATTTGAAAAAAAGTCTTCAAAATTCAAAAAAGTTCATAAAATTTGAAAAAAAGTTTGTTGAATTTGAAAAAAGTTCGTCAAATTTTATAGAAGTTAATCAAATTCGAAAAAAAGTTCGTCGAATGTGGAAAAAGTTTATCGCATCCAAAAAAATAATTGATTATGGAAAAAGTTCATCAGGTTTGAAAAAAGTTCACCGGATTTAAAAAACGTTCATCGAATTTTAAAAAAAGTTCATGGGTTTTGAAAAAAGTTCATCAAATTTGGAAAAAAGTTTATCGGCTTTGACAAAAAGTTCATCGAATTTGAAAAAAGTTCATGAAATTAGAATAAGGTTCATTAATTTGAAACAAAAATTCATGTATTATAAAAGAAAGATTAACAAAAGGCTAAAATGGAAATGAATAAAAATAGAAAAAAATAAAAAATACATTCCAGCAAAAAAGAAAGAAGAAAAGAGGGAAAAACATGTAACTAAACACCGAAAGCGCATGTGGCCAGTTGGTTAGGGTAGCGAAGGTTGAACCAGGGGCACGTGATGTTTTTTGCATCTTTAAACCAAAAAAAGGAAAATAGGCCAGCCCAACGTGGACAAGGGGGTGTGCACCCTGTGCCATTAACACTATATCGGGCGCAGAAGGCGCCAAATAGGGTTTGGCCACTAAAGGCGCCAAATAGGATTTGAGCAATTCCTATTCCACGTAGCAGGCGCCCGTTACAGTGTAAACTGCAAACGGGCGCACAACACCCACTTCCTTTGGGCCGGACCATTTATGTTCTTCTTTTTCGTTTAAAACTCCCAAAAAGATGCTTGCTGGCGGTATTGAGCAACCAACCTCACCGTTCCAAGGAATGTGCAGCAACTATACCTGGCCATCCGTCGGACCAGGCCTACCAAAGCCCGACACAGAAAACCTAGGCCTGAGCCCGGCCCGACACGGCCGTTGGGCCTAAAAATCAAGCCCAAGGCCGGCCCATGAGACAAAAGCCTGTCGGGCCTCTTCCTTAAACTACAAATACGACAGGCCCAAGCTCGGCCTAGCTCGCCCATCGGGCTCAAAATCTAGGCACAGGCCTGACCCGTGGGCAAGGTCGAGTCAGGTTGGGTCAGACTTTTTCGGGCCGGGCTGCCGATGGCCAAGTATAACAACAACCATCGGGCCACTCACCCGCTCATGCAGAACTACTTCGCTTTTTTTTCTTTTATTTCATTCTTCAGTTCGTTTTTTTTCTTTTCCTTTGCTGATTATTGTTTTTAGTTTTTTTAACACTCATTTTTTTCATTCGTGAACCTTTCTTTCTAGTTTGATGAACATTTTTTCATATTCGATGAATTTCTTTCAAAATTGATGTTCTTTTATGAAATTTGATGATTTTTTTAAAAAAAATCGATGACTTTTGTGAAAATTTTGATGAAGTCTTTCTGAAAATTGATGAACCCTTTTTGAATTTGATGAACTTTTTTTTATATCCGTGAACTTTTTTCTCAAAAATTGTGAACTATTTTGGAATTTGTAAAATATTTTTAAAATAGATGAACCTTTTCAATTCCACAAACTATTTAAAAAGTCTTTGAACAATTTTTACTTTAAGATACCAGCCACATTTTTTCAGTGATCAAGCAATTGAACCTTCTTTCACATAGATCAAAAAAAATTCTAAAGACTATACTAGTGGCAGTGTTTTCTTGTTTTTGATTATATGTGTCACACCTAGGTCTTTTCCCAGCTACACTAGATAACTTGTAAGCACGAGGTATTTGAAGAAAATTTGAATTTTTCATCGAAATAGTCCAGTCGCTAAAGAAGTTTAACGAAACGAAACAGTCCCATCGCTAAAAAGATTCCATCAAAATAGTAAGTCACTAAACAAGGTGTTTTCTTGTTTTTATTCAACAAGCTCTTTTCCATTGAAACAGAGTTCTTCCTAAACGAATCGAAACAGTCAACAAAAACGAAAGAAAACAAATGAGGTAAATACACCTAAGGTTTTAAAACTTGCACGCGACGATCACTTTGGTGCACAAAATTGCAAAATACATGTTTGTGGTTGCTAAACTTGTGAGGTTGTTTAAATACAGTCATTATCCCCGTACGCGGACGTATCCGGTGCTTGCGTGGCACAGGAAAGGTGAGAGTGATCTTTTGCGAGGAGTACTTTTTTTTTTTTTTGAAACTTGCGAGGAGTACTCCTCGATTAGTATTTCGCAGTAGCAATCCCACAGAGCCGCGCCTCTTCCCAGGCCGGCCCAATACTAGCCCGCCTAATCTGGGCCAGCCTTGACCCACCAGACTGCCTGCTCCTCCTCCTCCTGTTCGTCCGCCCCCCAGCGCCGTGACGCCTTCGAAACCCCTTCGCCGGCGTCCCGGAAAGCAGCCTCTGCTCCTCCTCCTGCCGAAGCACGGCTACTCTACCCCGCAGGTGTCCTCGCCGTCTCCCTAGTCCCTACCCTCCACCGACTCGCGTGGGGATAAGACGCATCCAGGCGCCCATGCAGTCCGCCGCCGCTCCGACGAGGGCAGGGAGCCGCCTCTGCACGCGCTGCGGCGAGCGGAAGGCCGCGCTCAAGCGGCCCAAAACCCTAGAACAGGTGAGCCTCACCGGCTTCCTTCTTTAGGATTCCAGCAACCGGGCGCCTATGGTTTAGCTGTAGCTTCATATGAGTTCACTTGATTACTGTAGTTTTAGGAAGTGGGTAAGAACAAAAGATGCCCCTTTTGTGTATCTACCTAAAACTTTGGGTACTCTTTGCTGCTTGATCTTGTGAAGTTCCAACCATGCTAGGTGTCTAGGAGTACTGTGAGCTGTTTTCACTTTTCTGTAGCCTACAGAGGTGTCTCTGATATTTGCTTTCAGATATGTAGGGAATGCTTCTATATTGTCTTCGAGGACGAGATTCATCAAACTATTGTTGACAATAATTTGTTTAAAGCCGGTGAACGTGTGGCAATTGGAGCTTCTGGTGGAAAAGGTATGTGCAGACTTGTGTTGTATAAATATCAACGCGATAGATGATTTTTATGCAATGCATGTGTTTCATATTCGCTACTCATTCAGTGATAAACACTTTAGTACCGGCTCTTGTTGATCACTTGTATGGCCAATACTCAAGGTGTCATTGACTCCTTGAGAGCCTTGTATTAGAGTGTGTTATCAAAATGTTTGTTCAACCTTCTCGTCGTTGCAGCAGAGATAAAGGTTTTAAATCAAGACGGTCTATTATTCAAGTTATTAAAATATAGGTAGTCATGGGCGATGATAACGGATCATATATGGCTGTTTCATAAATATGATATACCCGCTAGAAAAAATATGATTGCAAATGTTCTTCAGCTTATTGTGGAAATGCTTGCTTATCTATCTTGATTTGTAGTATAACAATCTTTTTACTGTTATGCAGATTCAACCGTGCTTGCATATGTGTTATCAGAGTTAAACAAACGTCATAAATATGACCTCGATTTGTTCCTTTTATCTATTGATGAAGGAATCACAGGCTATAGAGATGACTCCCTTGAAACTGTTAAAAGGAATGAACTACAGGTTCCTCCCCCTTACCCGATACACATAATTCTGTTGCAACTTTTTACTTCTTTGTGTTTTTTTTTTGTTCTAATTTTGGCAGGCATCTAGTTCATCAAACTAACCCATTTAAATGCATATTCATGTGTTGCTAATTCTTCCGTACAATTCACCTACTGCAGTATGGCCTACCACTGAAAATAGTTTCCTACAAGGATCTCTATGACTGGACGATGGATGATATTGTGAAAGCAATTGGCCTGAAAAACAATTGCACTTTCTGTGGTGTTTTTCGACGTCAGGTACCTCCTACTACCTACCTTTATCTGTAAGGCAATTGCATGCTCATTAATTTTTGAACAATTCCATTCTTATTAGGCACTAGACCGAGGTGCTGCTCTCTTGAAGGTTGATAAGATTGTAACTGGGCATAATGCAGATGACATTGCAGAGACTGTCTTGCTGAATATTTTACGTGGTGATATTGCAAGGTAAATGTTGGTTAATAAATAAAGTATGCTATTTTTTATCTTTTCTCTTTTATAATTTTTGTGCTGGCATTATGCTTTTATCTTATATAGGTTAAGTCGATGCACTTTCATAACTACTGGTGAAGATGGACCAATCCCAAGATGCAAGCCTTTCAAATACACCTACGAAAAAGAGATTGTTATATATCCTTTACATGAAACATTTTTAATCAGTTTTATTTTTTTATTAACTTATTATGCTTTGTCCATAAAACATGCGCTGATAATAATTTTGATCCTTGACTGTATGACACGTATGCGTATTTCAAAAAGCTGGACTACTTCTCCACTGAATGTAATTCCTGCTTCATTTATTATGCAGTTTTGTTCTCTCTGTAGTTAAACAGTAGCTCCCCATTCCATTATCTCAAGATACCAGGGACGGTTAATATATAATCAAAATATAAGCTTCGAACAATCAGTGCCTAACATTTGATAGTCATTACCATACTTGGAGGGGTACTTATAGAATTTTGTTGACACTGTTTTCATCTTCTATTGAAATCAAATATGCTTATTGGTTATCTATCACAATTCAGGCATCTATTCACCAAATGCATATCGTGGATTTGCTCGTGAATTTATTAAAGATCTGGAAAGGATGAGGTAAAGACTTCTGCTGTCCAAAAGTAGGATTATTTCTTCATCTGTTAGTGTATGCTAGCTCTGTTTCTTTTCCTTGTTCAACACATTATGTGTATCATTGTCTTGTTTCAGTCACTTGAATCAGTACCTTGTGAGTGGTGCAGGCCTAGAGCTATACTGGACATCATAACCTCTGGCGAAAATTTCCGGATATCCACAACAACAAGAATGCCAGAGCAAGGAACATGTGAACGCTGCGGTTACATTTCTAGCCAGGTATTGTGCTTTAACATCTAGCGTGAAAGCTTGCCCCTCTAGAGTCTCTTGGCTCAAGATAACCACATAAATGATTCTTTCGCTAGTACAGTTAAAAATAAGTTGATCAATTGGTTATAGAATGACAAGTATTTTTGTGAGCTCACATGTTGGACATTTTATCCAAGTATTTGCCCTGGTCTTGCTACCTTTGAACTTTTCCAATGCTTTTACGGACTCAATATTGGATGAAAATCTTGGCTTCTGTAGAAATTATGCAAAGCGTGCGTCCTGCTAGATGGACTGAACCGAGGCCTGCCAAAACTAGGCATAGGGAGAACCGCTAAAGTCGGTGCTGGAGCTGATGGTAGTGGCGAGCAGCAAGGCAAACGAGCGGAGAGGAGGAATAGGTCGAGTCTACAAGGAAAACATGGCAACTTGGACTTCTGAATCAGTCTGCTGGACTGGCCACTCAGGGTGTAAGCAGGACTAGGTGTGGCAGTATGCCCGCATCATCGTTGCGCGGGCAACTGTGCGGGCTAGGCATCTGAACTTTAGTAGCTGTTGCTGGTGTTGTATCATGATAAAAGTTTGATCGATCAACAGTTGAATTGGACTAGCTGAACTTGCTAGCTGTTGTCGTCTGTATGTGTATTTGCATGTACAAGAGGTGAAGGCCAGGTTATAGTACCATTACTAATTATCTGCTCCCCAGCTCAAATACACTCTTATGAACAGTAAAATAATTTTAAAAAATAGTAAACAAAAACAAAAAAATCTGAAATTTTTTTTTTTTGCGGATGACATGCGTGGAGGCCTGTGCAAAAAAAAGACGTATTTTGGAGTACCCATTTTTGTTTTTTGGACACACCTCTACAGATGTCTTTTCATGGTGAAATTTTGCAAGATGTTTTTTTAAGGAAAAGGCAGACCATTATCTGCCTTATGCATTCAAAACAAGCCGTGGAAATTTTGCAAGATGATAGAAAACTTGTTGATATTCATCCAAGAAAAAACAGATTCTTTTTTAATTTCTTTACTATCTTTTCGGAATATATGTCGGCGCCGGTGCATTTGTGAACACTTTGGCATCCTCTGTACTTCTTTTGCAGATGCTTGTTATGGCATGTGTAAAGTGTCAGTGTAACAATGGTGCCTTGGAGAGCCCGCTCCAACTTGCAGCCTGAATGGCCACCGAGGATAAGTAGTGAGTTCACTATGATGTTCCTTGGGACGATCTTTGGGTGCATGACCGCAAACCCAAGAACATTGCGTCCCCAATTTTCAAGGCCTCGTCGCGGATAAATTGAAATGTTAAAAATGCTCCGAGAGATGATGCTTGGATCTTCGAAATCAAGATATCCTCAAACTTCACGTTTGCCCACTCCCACAAATTCGTTACTCTTTGGGCCACGTTGTGTAGCTTCCAGCTCAATGTGGACGTCGAAGACCACATTGTGTGGAAGCACACCGCGAATGGATTCTACTCAGCGGCTTTCGCCTAGAAAGTCCAATTCCACGGCACCATTCGTTTTCCAATGAAGCACGCGGTTTGGGAGGCTTGAGCGCCTCTCAATATTAAATTCTTGTCCCCTATGCAAGCGCAATAAAGAATCCGCTGACCACCTTTTCTGCAAGTGTCGATATTAGGCTTTGAGACATGATCAAGGAGTGGCTACTACTTAGGCATCTAGACACCTCATCTTGAGACTTTATCCGCTCCGCCAAAGATTGGTGGATTGGACTCTCCGACACCAACACCCCAAACCACAAGGTGATGGCCACGCTCGCCATGCTCACGTCATCAATCATTTGAAATGAGAGCAGAAATGCACGTGTCTTTCGCTAAAAGAGTGCCCCTCTAGCAATCCTCCTCCACAACATCAAAACTAAGGCGACAGTCTGAGTCACCATGAGCGACAAAAAGTTGGGTTCAATCAAAGAGAGTAATGCCCATTTGAAATATCGGTGTGTTGTAGCACAAACAGATTTCTCTCTTAGCTAGATGAGGCAAATCTTTTGCCTTCGATGTTGTAAGTCTACACAGTTGGCCGTGGTTGGAAATGGACAGGACGGGCTTCAAAATGACATGGGAGATAAATAAGATGAAAATTATGCTTGGAAGCCCTTGATTCCTTTCTTTTCCAACCGTGTGTAGGATATGCGCTTGCGTGGAGGGTCGTGTGAACCACAAGACACGCAACACAAGACGGAGACTGCATAGAAATGCAAGACACTACTTGTATCGAACATGAACACCTCAAAATTGCAATTCAGAGCTACATGTGTGTATTTCTGCACTCCCTCTGTTAAATGCACAAGTACTGGTTTTCAAAGGTATAACCACAAATAAACATCCTTCGCATCCAGACATCCAGATAAAGTTCTATCAAGCTCACCACACTACAGCCCCAAGCGGCAAATCGGGCTGCTCTTGATCAGATTGAAGTCGACCTGTAAAGATCATAATTCATATTAGCACAGGCTCATGGACAAGACAAAGTTAATAAGCACATACCTTTGGCCCAAAGAGATCACGTATGTTGTCAATCCCATACAGAATCATTGTTGGCCTGCATTCAGCAGCAAAATGTGGTCAGCACAGATTTCTTTGCAATCCATAGATAAAGCAAAGATTTCTCGTGTCCAATCAGGATCTGCTATCATTTGGTTTTCCTTGCGCTTCTATTCGAGATATTAGTTGAAAAACAAGGATTGCGGAGGTGTTTTTTTTTTTGAGAAAAAGACATCAATTCAACGTATAGATGCACATAAAGGAATCATTCATATTGAAAATATGCCAGTTTTACCTTTCAAGCGAAAGACCCCATGCGATAACATTAACACCCTCTGGCAGTCCCATGGGAAGTAACATTTCCGGCCTGAACATGCCTGAGTTGCCTATTTCCACCCATTTCTTCAGACCATCGTGGTAGCTGAAAAAATAATAAACATAATAATGATTCATGGGGTCACAATAATCATGAAAACAATAGCAATCAAACTTGTTCTGACCTGAAAATTTCCATGCTTGGTTCAGTGTACGGGTTGTAGGCAGGTTTGAAACGCAGCTTTGACATGCCTAAGAGCCAGAAAAGGAGAGGAGAGGTGGCATTATTAGATCTCTATGTACTGGAGATAGCAGATACAAGACAAGAATATTAAAGACATGCCTAATGCACATTATGCAGATGGGCATGGAGCACCAATATTCTTGGAATAACTGAATAACAACATATGACAGTACAGTTTTTACGATTTAATAGCAAGATCCATAAATACTACTCCCTCCGATCCAAAGTAAGTGCCGCGGTTTTGTACTAAGGTTAGTTCAACCTTAGTTCAAAACTGCGACACTTATTATGGATCGGAGGGAGTATAACAAAGTCAATGGCTTTGGCTTAGCACCTAGTCTGGAGAAGAAATCCTCCAATACACCTATCAGATCACCAAGCGTCAAACCATAATCACAAATAAGACCTGAAATCAGAAGTATTGTAAGTAGCTTCCTTGTTAAAAGGATTATGTGTGTGACATCTACGATATGTACAAAATATCAATCAAGTTAACACCACATAGGCAAGAAACAAGAGAACGGTTACCTTCTATCTGGTGGAATTCTGCAAGATGAGTTCGGTCCACAGCTTCATTCCGGAAAACACGATCAATAGAATAGTATCTCTTAGGAGCAAAAGTTTTCTGAACAACCCATGGTGGTTTATCAAAGAAAAGAAATCTCATGAATCGTTCAACAGAACAGAGTAAACAAATTGATATCACCTCCATTAATTTAGGCAAACTAAGACAATATAAGTTACAATGGAATTACAAACAGATAAAATAAGCATCACTTAGTTGCTTTACCTCCTGTGCTAGCTTGTATAGCATCCTTGTTGAAACTGCAGTTGTGTGAGTACGAAGCAGGTTTTTCTCTGCTTCATCTCGCTTCCAATCGTAACCATATCTGCAGACAGCAACCTCAAATTATAAACTCTCTGGCTAAACTGCAGCAAAGACACCAGAACATACCCTTTGGAGCCATGACCACCAGACTGATGTACTTGCTTTACTTTCTCAAGATAGTCATCAGGTAATTGTGTTGTTGTAGCAGGGGCTGCAAAAAAGTCGATTGATTAAATATGTTTAAATCCAACTGTTGGCTCAACAACAGTAACATAACCTTTACCTTTGAGGAAAAAGGTATCGTGTGAATCACGAGCAGGATGCTGTTGTGGCTGGAACAGTGCATCAAAATTCCAGAAGCTACCAAAGGAAGGCAACAATACATAATGTCAGAAATATATGGATCTATATCTAGGAAACAGTGATATGCTCATAACTACATTGTCTTGTCATATAGTCATATGGTGTTGGCGACCTATCACTCCTAAATTCTAAAATAACTTCAATTTTGTAGAGAAGATCTACCAGTACAAGAAATTGACTACAAACAGGTATGAGAAAAGAAAAGGGAAAACAATATCTCGTCTTATTTTGTGTTTTACCTGCTCTCTACATACATGTTCGTTGGCATCTCACTGAACCTGTTACATCAATAAAATTAATTAATCCATTTTCCAAATATTGCCTTGCACTGCAAATATCATGACTAAAATGTTCTTATTTACCCCATCTCGAGAAAAATGTTCTGGATTGCCTCACGGACCTGAAGAAAATCCACCAAATAACAGTTCTGAGTTATCTGGTTTATCATATAAAGCTGTATGAAAAAATGGAACACCGTACAGATTAGAAGTACCTCTAACAACGGTTGGCTATATCCTATCGCAATAGGTTGTCCTTGAGCTCCATAGTTATAATCTTTAAATTCCAGATCCTTCCAGTCGCCACTTAAGGAAAGAAAAACCATTTTAAAGGAAAATATATCATAAATCTGTTACTGTATGCACTAATAGGTACACACATAATAGGTTTTATCATTTTAAAGGTTGATTTTTAACGTGACACTAAGTTTAGCATAGTCTTTGACAGGTAGGATAAGTACAGCTGGGCTATTTAGAATAGAAAAGGCATTGAGGATTCTTCCATGTAGTGTTCAATTGCTCATGGTACATTATAGTTTATAGTCAACAAGCAGAGGTTTCCTGCTCAATTTCTGAAATTAGCTCGAGAGAAGTGACATCAAATTACCTCTTGAGATGTTCTCGTGTCACATCGGTTGCCAATGTTTTTCTCTTTGCAACAAATTCAGGCCCCTTCTTCAGTGAATACCAAATAGATTTCCTGGAAAAACAGCGAAGCAGATGTAAAACTTAGGGATAATTGACTATATGATGCTGCACTTGGCTGGCACTTATTGACACTGTAAAAAGATCTCTTTGAAACAGATACTTACTCTTTTGTTACAAGCTTTCTTCTCTTCAAATCATCTATTACTTTGTCAGCGATAACCTACATGAAGAAAAAACAATTTCCTTAAGAAGGGCCAAAGAACAATTTGATACTCCCTCCGTACCATATTACTTGACGCTCAAACGGGATGATGGGAGGGGAGGGGTACTAGCTATTGTAATATGGGATGGAGGGAGTACTAGATATTGTACATAACAACTATTTGTGCCGTGCCATGACAGATGACACAATCCAGTAAATGGTTCAAGTGGAAATGCCAAAATATGGGAGGAACAACGAGCAACAAGCAACACCAACCTCCCCATTCTCCAGTCTTCTAAGCTGCTCTTGCAATTCATCCTTGGTATCCTCAACCTGAATTAATCAAACAGAAATTTACAATGGCATGCCTAGAGATACAAAGCTCGAGACAGATAAAAGCACACTGAGAGACCTTCAGTTCACACAGATGTAAGTATTGCACATTGAAAGAGTTGAACTATGATGAGGCACTGTATTCTACATCTACAACACCGAAATTGGCAAATTGAGAACATCGCCCGGAAGAAGAGCAGATACGGCAGGCAAGTCTCCAATACAAATACACATTGAACTGAATCATACATCTCTCCGACAACATCGAAGAGAAGAAATGAAACGAGCTCAGCTCAGCTCTATACCTTTCTCAGTACGAGGTCTTTGTTTCCCTTCTCAAATCCAATCCACTTGTTCTTGGCTGCTGCCTTCATTCCAATATCGAACACGTCCCCCAATCTCTCCTGCAACGCACCACTCTGAGCATCAGAGATCCCCGGAACCGAAACCATTCACTCCAATCGAGCAGAGCACCTAAATGCCACACAGAGAGAGAGGAAATCACCTTGAGCGCGCCCTTGGAGGCACCCTCGGGCGGGATGGCCGCGACGAGCTGCACCTCGGGGGAGCCCCTCGCGGCATACCCCTTGGCCTCATCGGTGAGCATCCACGTCTCCTTGGTGATGTCCTGCAGCAAAGCTCGTTAGGTCTTGGGGAGCTCGGGGCAGGGACGAAGCGAGCTCGGGAGATTGGGGAGGGGGAGGGTACCGCACCGCACTCTCAACGATGCGGAAGGCGGAGAGCCTCTTGATGACATCCTCCACGTCCTTGTGCGGGACGCCGAGGGAGGAGGCGAAGTAGCGGGAGTCGGGGATCTCGGCGTTCGCGTTGAGGTGGGCGAGGAGCCCGTCCTCCACGTCCGCCAACGGCTGCTTCGCCGCCATCTTCAGCGGCGGCAGCGGCGGCGGCGGCGGCGAGGAGGAGGAGGAGGTTCTGGGAGGAGAGATGGGGAACACGGGGCTTTGGGGTTGGTCGGGAACGACTAGAGTAAATCGGAGCTTCAGTTGCAAAAAAAAAAAAAACATGGGCCGTTTGATGGGAATGAATGGCCCGGATCCTAGGGGGTCTCTGCAAAAAGATCCCCCGTTACTGATTAATTTGTTTTCGGCAGCTGGATCAGCCTGCACAGCCGTCTGATCCGTGTGCGCATGACCCTTCGATCCTCCTTGCGTTTGCAAAAACGAAGCACTCCACACACACACCCCCCCCACACACCCCCGTCCCCCGTCCCTCCCTTGCAGCATGTTGCACTCCAATCGGTCGCACCGCCGTCGATGTACCAACCAGCACCATCGTTGATGTTGTATTGTCACCGACAGAGCTACAACGCAACACGTGTGCTGCTACGAGCTGGATCTCTCCGCCGGTGAAGTTGAAGTGCAACGAGGCTCTTCATTGCAACCACGGGGGAGCTTCAAGGACCACTGCGACGGTGCTTCATTACAACCACAACTGAGCTTCAACAACCCCGTAGTGCTTCATTGCAGCTCTGGCGGCGCCGGGAAAGCTCCACTGCAGCAATGTGGCCTGGCGAAGCTCCATGGCAGCACATGTGACTCACGGCAGTGTTTGCGGCTCGCACACGCCCTTGCGGCAGTGAGGGCATTAGTTGGTTGACATTACAACACCCTGGCGGCGCCCCCCTTGTTGCGAAGGCGAGTCTTGCAGCTCTGTGTCGCAGTAGTCATTGTGCTCCGGGGGGCCATGCAGCACCCTCATCGCGTCGCCTGGTCCTTGTGGCGACCATGACCGGTGACTCCCGCTTGCAATAGCAGGCCCGTTTGCAGCATGAACAAGCAGCAGGAGACCGGTTCGAGATTTCTAGCATCATGCCGGCGTTTGAGTGGAATTGGACAGGTGGGAGCAACAGATGAGGAAAAATTGATTAGGAAAAAGGGATGTATCGGGAGGAAGACGAAGGATGGGGAAGATAAGATTTTGCATGTGTGGCTAGTAGGTCAGATGCAGAGGCCGGGGGTCATCCTCCTTTTCTAAAA
>NC_041389.1:398060083-398107399 GCF_002162155.2 Triticum dicoccoides
AAAAAAAAAAATGTGTGGCTAGTAGGTAGGACGTGTGGCCGGTTGGGGATCGAGAGGTGTCGCCCGAAGCGAGAGCCTGCATCGCACGATCAAGAGGGAATAGACGAAGTACGAAGCGGCGGACACGAACGAATTATCAGCTGGTTTAAAACAATCGTTTTCCGTTGTTTTACGTATCCTTCACCTTCAAAGAGACGTTGTCTTACTATCTCTTACACACGACAGTGGCGGTCCAGATCCGGTGAAGCTAGTGACTACGGCCACTGGTGACATCAACTCACTATTGTAAAAAGGTCTTGTATTGCTCCCTCCAAACCAAAATATATTACATTTAATAAATTCCAATCACATAAAAACGAGAGAGATGGCATAGTTATCCCTCACTAAATTTGAATCCCGCATGTCGTCTCCCACCTCGCGCGATCCAGGTGGTCACGATCCAAAGCTGAGATCCAGCGGGTCGTCTCCGTTGGAAATATGCCCTAGAGGCAATAATAAAATGGTTATTATTATTATATTTCCTTGTTCATGATAATTGTCTATTGTTCATGCTATAATTGTATTAACCGGAAACTGTAATACATGTGTGAATACATAGACCACAACATGTCCCTAGTAAGCCTTTAGTTGACTGGCTCGTTGATCAATAGATGGTTATGATTTCCTAACCATGGACTTTGGATGTCATTGATAACGGGATCACATCATTAGGAGAATGATGTGATGGACAAGACCCAATCCTAAGCATAGCACAAGATCGTGTAGTTCGTTTGCTAAGAGCTTTTCTAATGTCAAGTATCATTTCCTTAGACCATGAGATTGTGCAACTACCAGATACCGTAGGAATGCTTTGGGTGTACCAAACGTCACAACTTAACTGGGTGGCTATAAAGGTACATTACAGGTATCTTTAAAAGCGTCTGTTGGGTTGGCATGAATCGAGACTGGGATTTGTCACTCCGTATAACGGAGAGGTATCTCAGGGCCCACTCGATAATGCATCATCATAATGAGCTCAAAGTGACTAAGAAGTTAGTCACGGGATCATGCATTACGGAACGAGTAAAGAGACTTGCCGGTAACGAGATTGAACGAGGTATTGGGATACCGACGATCGAATCTCGGGCAAGTAACATACCGATTGACAAAGGGAATTGTATACGGGATTGATTGAATCCCCGACATCGTGGTTCATCGATGAGATCATCATGGAACATGTGGGAGCCAACATGGGTATCCAGATCCCGCTATTGTTTATTGGCCAGAGAGATGTCTCGGTCATGTCTGCATGATTCCCGAACCCGTAGGGTCTACACACTTAAGGTTCGGTGACACTAGAGTTGTTATGGGAATTAGTATATGGTTACCGAATGTTGTTCAGAGTCCCGGATGAGATCCCGGACGTCACGAGGAGTTCCGGAATGGTCCAGAGGTGAAGATTTATATATGGGAAGTCCAGTTTCAATCACCGGAATGGTTTCGGGGGTTATCGGTATTGTACCGGGACCACCGAAAGGTGTCCGGAGGTCCACCGGGTGGGGCCACCTGCCCCGGGGGGCTTAATGGGCTGAACATGGGAGGGAACCAGCCCCCTAGTGGGCTGGTGCGCCCCCCAAGGGCCCAAGGCCCCTACGGTTTGGAAACCCTAGGGGAGGGGGGCGCCTCCACCTTGCTTGGGGGGCAAGTCTCCCCCTCCTGGCCGCCGCCCCCCTCTAGATGGGATCTAGAGGGGCCTGCCCCCTCTCCCCTTCATCCTATAAATAGAGGGGGGGTGGGAGGGCTGATGTACACCTTCCCTTGGCGCAACCCCTCCCTCCTCCAACTCTTCCTCCTCCTCAGTAGTGCTTGGCGAAGCCCTGCTGGAGAACCACGAGCTCCACCACCACCATGTCGTCGTGTTGTCGGAGTTCTCCCTCAACTTCTCCTCTCCCCTTGCTGGATCAAGAAGGAGGAGACGTCCTCGGGCTGTACATGTGTTGAACGCGGAGGCATCGTCCGTTCGGCGCTAGATCGGATCTTCCGCGATTTGAATCGCCGCGAGTACGACTCCATCAACCGCGTTCTTGTAACGCTTCCGCTTAGCGATCTTCAAGGGTATGAAGATGCACTACCTCTATCTCTCTCATTGCTAGCATCTCCTAGATTGATCTTGGTGAGACGTAGGATTTTTTTTTGAATTATTGCTACGTTCCCCAATAGACTCCCACCTCCACATCTACCCTCCACCTTCGCCCCCACCCCCACCTCTGCTCTCCACCTCCGCCCCACCTCCATCTCTTCTCCTATGCCCTCCACCTCCACCTCTACTCCTCCGCCCAGATCCAGCAGCTACAAGCAACAACTATAGCAGGCCACAACACAAGCATGGCAGATCAAGCCCCATCTCTGAATCTAGGTGCTCCAACTCCAGATCAAGCCCCAGATCTAGCTACAGGTGCTCCATCCCTAGCTCTAGGACAGACAGCGACTCCAAGTACTCCAGCCCTAGCCCTAGCAGCAACTCTTGTTCCAGTTCCTCCGGCACGACACAACACCTACTCCGGCATGGCACCTTGCAAGAGGGAAAGACAGTGGGGCATCAACATGACAGTTATCCATGGAATTCGACCTCAATTGGACTCCACCCGAGGAAGAGGACAGAGGCATACCCGAAGGAGGCCATGTTGATCAACATGGCGATTTCAACAAGGAAGATCCTGGTGAGCACAATCGTATCCACTGTAGTGCACATAGCAAGGTTTATTTGACATGGAGTACTCACTATTGTCAAAAGTGTATTGTGCATATTGACATGGAGTAGCACTATTGCAGTACACAATCTTTTCCACTAAATGGAGTACACTACATTTCACAGTAAGAGTGATACTGACAGTAGCGCTCAATTGACAGGAGTAGCTCAATCCGTGGGAGTTAATTAACAGGGCCCAGTTGTCCACTAAATGGAGTAAACACTAGCACTAAACTTAAAGTAGTTGTCAATTGAGCTAGCATGTGTTGTAATTGTTTCAGTACAGGTATCAGAGGAAAGCATGAGCATGTACTGAATGATCATACACAAAACAGATCAACACAAAACTGGTCATATTGTAAACATGATCATACTGAAGTAAACTTATTCAAATAGCAGTATTCAAGGAGTAAACATGATCATACTGTATATTGAAGTACTCCAGGAGTAATCTAACAATATTTAAACATGATCATGCTTGGCACTTGACAGGAAACTCTATAGAAAAACTTTTGGCTGATTCAAATTTACAGCAGGGCTACTATCCAATTGTACAACATATTAAAATTTAGAGAATACTCCTCTGGTCAACAATTTTCAGGACTAATTGAACATATTAACTCAAAATGTTACTCCAGCATATTAAAATATCAACAATTTAGTATAGCAACAGCAGGACATGCAATTCATATCAGGAGTAAAATGCTCTTAAATTCAACAATTTACTCCTGCCTATCAAAACGCTATTAAATTCAATTTGGTCAACAATTCATGTTAAGAGTAAAATGCTTGCAAGTAACAGTAGGATAACAGTAACAATGCTTGTACAATAACAGCATTTTCATCAACTAAGATATGACTATTAGGAGTAAATTTGCAATATTTGCATCAAGTTGGAGAACTCTTTGGGGTAGAAAAAATCAAGAGCAAGAACTTTAACTTATCAATGTTGAAGTTGCTATAGGCTTGCATGCTTGTTACTCTAGTATACTATTGACCTTGATCTTGTATCCTACATTTGCTTTCACTTAACAGTAAGAGTAATACTCCTACATTGAAAACATGAATTTTGCTATCACTTAACAGTAATAATAGTACTACACTGTAAATTTAACGGTACAATATTTTGCAAGCAACATTTAATACTTTTCTTTGTTGTGTTTCTTGGTGCAGGTGTTGAGCAAATAGTTAGAAAAACAAAAACCCTCGATGACCATCAAAACTATGTTGCTTATGTGGCATTACATGCATTGTGTATGGGCAGAGGTGTCAAGTTCAAGAGAAATGATAAGAAAGACATTGCAAAAATAATCAGGCAGATATCAGGAGGATACAAAGAATTTGGCAAAAGCAATGAAGCAAATTGCACAAGGTTTGGAGGTGGATGTTTCAAATTAGAAAAAGGGAAGATGTGGAAGAAAGCCTTAAGACATCAATCTAGAGCAAATCCCTGGAATCCCACTCAACAAAGGGTCTACAATTAGGTCACTATCTTGGCAATTGGGATGTAGCCCTACTACACTCTCAAAAAGTTCAAACTAAAGTTGATAAAGAGGCATTCAATTTTTCTGAAGTCAATTCTAAAGGAAAAGAATAATAAGAATAGGCTCAATTTTTGCATGTCAATGCTTGATGAGACAACAACAACAACTGGAAGGCCTAAATTCAACACCATGCACAAGATTGTGCATATTGATGGGAAATAGTTTAACATGACCAAGAAGAACATAACTTATTATCTACTGGATGATGAGGAAGACCCTATAAGACCTATTCAAAGCAGCAATGGTATTGGAAATGTCATGTACCTAACTGATGCTGCTAGACCAAGGTATGACAGTGAAGGAAATGAGACATTTTCTTGGAAAATAGGTATTTGGCCACTTGTAAAAGAAGTTCCAACAACAAGGAGAAGTGACAATAGGCCTAGAGGGACAATGGAGACAAAGTCAATTAGAGTCAACATGCTAGTGATGAGAGAGTTCCTAGTAGAGAATGTCTTGCCAACAATACAAGTTGTTTGTCCTGAAAATGGTGTTGGGCAGAATACATACAACAAGACAATGATAAGCCCCATATCTTGTCTAATGACCCATAATTTATAGCATATGTGGCTAGAACTAGAATGGACATCATACTAACAAAACAGTCTGCAAACAGTCATGATTTAAATGTGCTTGGCCTTGGGTTTTTCAACTCCTTAAATCTCTAACCGGTTTTCTAAGCCATGGAACCCTAGAGGATCTTATTAATTTTGGAGGAATTTGATGGTTATTGTCGGGACCCTGGGACATGCCCGTCTACCTGCAGCACAGGGTGTGGCTTGTGGTGTAGGCCCAACATAGCCCATCTCCAAGGTTGCATGAGCAAGACCCTCGCGAGGTCTCCCGCCTCGTGAGGCACACCCCGCAAAGGCCCTCCCGAGGCCCTCCCGCAGAGCAGCCTCCCCAAGCTGCCTCTCGAGGCCATCTCGTGGGCGGATACACCAAGGTTGCCAAGCCATGTGTCGGTGTCAAAACCGGCGGATCTCGGGTAGGGGGTGTGTCTAGGCGGATGGTAACAGGAGACAAGGGACACAATGTTTTACCCAGGTTCGGGCCCTCTTGATGGAGGTAAAACCCTACGTCCTGCTTGATTGATATTGATATTGTGGATGTTTACAAGAGTGGATCTACCACGAGATCAAGGAGGCTAAACCCTAGAAGCTAGCCTATGGTATGATTGTAATGGTTGTTGTTGTGTCCTATGGACTAGAGCCATCCGGTTTATATAGACACCGGAGAGGGCTAGGTTTACATAGAGTTGGTTACAATGGTAGGAGATCTACATATCAGTATCGCCAAGTTTGCCTTCCATGCCAAGGAAAGTCCCATCCGGACACGGGGCGAAGTCTTCAATCTTGTATCTTCATAGTCTTGGAGTCCGGTCGATGATGATAGTCCGGCCGATGATAGTTCGGCTGATGATGATAGTCCGGCTATCCGGACACCCCCTAATCCAGGACTCCCTCAGTAGCCCCTGAACCAGGCTTCAATGACGATAAGTCCGACGTGTATATTGCTTGGAATTGCAAGGCGGGTTCCTCCTCCGAATGATAGAAGATTGTGAACACCAGGATAGTGTCCGGCTCTGCAAAATAAATTCCACATTCCATCGTAGAGAGAATAATATATACACAAGTTCAATCTGCTGACGTTTTTTGTGGCATGACGTCACGCCACTACCAAGCCATTACTTGAATCGTTTTTTACTCTACCACCTCAGCGCATTTAGCGAAGCGGTTTCCTTGGCACGTCTTGTCGAAGCAGAGATCGTGTTCCCCTTAATCCGGGATTCTCATCAATACGGACGTGGGTAACCCAACCGCGCCCGTCGCTCCGCCCCCTCTATCGAAGGCGAGTCCCAAACGGTCACGGAGACGGCTCTTGGTATTCTCCCTCTTTATAACGGGACCAAGGCTCGTTTCTTTTCTTCAATCCTCCATCGAATCCTCTCCCTGCTCCAAGTTCCAGCACCTAGAGCTCTAGATTCGAGCGCTTCGGACCTTCAACGATGCCCGGTTCCGACCTCCAGGGCCGGTGGATGCCCTCCTCCGTCACGGAGGAGGACGTGCTAAAGCTGCGGGAGGCCAAGTACCTGGCTTATGAGATTTCGCACAGGTTGCCTGCCGAAGGGCAGGCCATCCCCACACCCGAGCCCGGCGAGTATGTCGTCTTTGTATCCCACCTCCGTCGGGGTTTAGGCTTCCCGATGGACCCTTTTGTGAGAGGGCTCATGTTTTACTATGGGTTGGAATTCCACGATTTGGCTCCGGAGTCCATCCTCCATATTTCCGCATTTATTGTTGTCTGCGAAGCCTTCCTCCGCGTCGCCCCTCCCTTCGGCCTATGGCTGAAGACCTTCAATGTGGCGCCGAAGATGATCGGGGGCGTCAAGCGGAGTGCGGCGGGGCGGCCATAAGTAGGAGGGCCGATGCCCCGTGGCCCGCTGGCTCCTTCCAAGAGGAGCTCGGCCCGTGGCAGCAAGAGTGGTTCTATATCACCGTTCCGAGGGGCCGCAGACAAAAGCCGCCGCCCTTATTCCGCCCGGGACCTCCACGACGGTTGATGTCGTGGGTCAACCAAGGGCTCAACTGGGGGCCGTCAAAGGACGTGCCCCAACTGCAAGGCCGGATTCGAGATCTCCAAACGAGGGAGGTCGATATGGTGGTGGTAATGGAGGTTATGCTGATTAGGCGTATCCCACCCTGCAAACGCCGCCCTCTCCGGCTGTGGGAGTTCAACCCGGAGGGCCCATGGATTCTTCAACACTTCATGGGTATGACACCCCTGGAGATGTACAAATTATTCTTCGGATCGCAAGAGGCGCGTCCGGAATTGACCGAGGATGCTGGCCTAAGCTGCAATCGCCCGGATACTCAAGTAAGTAGTTCCAAGTCCGGACATACCGTTTATTTGCCTTTCGATGATTCGCCTTATGACCAACTTCCTTCTAAACAGGAGTGAATAGCGGAAGCAAAATTGATACGGTGTCCGGCCCCCCTCCCCGAGACCGCGCCGGATTTCGTGCTAGTCCGGATGCTTGAGGTTGCGCCTCCAGAGGAAGGCGAAGGGGAAAGCAGGAAAGCTACTGCCTCGCCTAAGGAGGCTCTTGAAAGAGGGGGGATCGAGAATCCCTCCCTCCAAGGGGAGAAGAGGACTGCCTCCGAGGACCCCGGGGCAAAAGCTCCTAAACGGGGGAAGAAATCTTCGCCAGAGGGCCCTGCGTCCGGGGAGGCCCTGGCCGCACAATCTCCCTTAAAGAGTCAGCCCTCCAACGAGCCGTAAGTAGAAAGAAAGGAGTTTTATAATAAGGGGCATCCCTGTTTGTGCTTCTGAGGATAACTAAAGTTTTTACCTTGTAGTTCGGATCTCCGTCCTTCGCAAATGAGCTCGTCTTCGGGGGACCTTCGTCCGGAGATGATGGAGAGCGAGACGCCTCCGTCCGGGGCACCGTCGGATAGGGCGGACGAGCCTGAAGTGTCGTCACGGAGGGAGCCCCCGGGTTTGGCAAAGCCGGATAGTTCGGCGCCAACTGGTGTACGACTGAAGGATCTGCTTGAGAAGGCATCTATCTCAGAAGATCACCACGCATTGATGAGCATGGTGATTGAAAGGGTTTCGTCCACCGAAGGCGGGTTGCATAATGCCGTCAGGAGTTTGCTGGCGGGGTTTGAGGTGCGTAAAAATGACACACCTTTTAACAGTTTAGCATACAGAATGCGCCCTGTATAGATAGTAGCCCCTGAGACTCGGTAGGTTGTCGAAATCGACAGCGTGCCGAGGATCAAAATCGCAGGTTTAAATTTCCGCCGTGCCGATGCAGGTGGCGGGTCATCCAGGGGCCAGCCGGACTGATGGAGTTGCTGAACTAAAGCGGCAACTCGCTGTTGCGGATGCGGACATCACGCTGGTCAACAGGCGACTTGATGAGTCGCAAGGTAAGTGTTTCTGTGCGGTCACTTGGTAAGGGGGCCGAAGCCAGCTCCTTACAACATGTGCGTGAAATGCAGATAGTGCCGCTGCTGTGGAGAGCCTTCGGGCCGAACTTGCTCAAGCCAAGGAGCAGGCCAGAAGGAGTAATGCGGCAGCCTCGAGGGCCGCCGAGGAGTTAGCGGCAGAAAGGGCCGCACATTGCCGGAGCAGGGAAGAGATGGCCGAAATGGCCGTGAAGTTAAAAGATGCTACCGACCATAATGAGGCTCTTGGGAAGGAGCGCCTAGCTGGGCAAGAAGACCTGGAGAAGGCCACCGCCGAGGCCAAGGATGCCCGCTCTGCAATGTGGGCTATAAAGGAAGAGCTGCGCCAGGCCGGAGAAATTGTAGCTGTCAAGCCTTTTCTGTTGCGCCGAAGGTTTACGGATCCAAAGTATGCTCAGCTGGGCCAACTGTGGGGTTCGGAGGACCCTTATATGGACTTAGCAGCGAGTGCGGCGGATGCCGTTGTGCATTTTCGAAGCCAGAAGGATCACAAGACGGAAGAGCTGTTTTGGTCTCAATTCCATAGTCCGGAGCATTCACTTCCGCTGACCGACCGTTTGGCCGAGTGGGCTGAGCTAAATAGGTTGTCCGGGCTTGCTATGAAGGATATAGTGACCCATGTCCGGCCGGATAGGCCCGAGCCGAAGAGTTACTTTGGCTTATTGCAGCAATTTCTTGGGGCGGTGCCGCATATCAAGGCGATGAAGCGGTCGGCCTGCATAGAGGGTGCGCGGATGGCACTCGCTCGTGTGAAGACACATTGGACAGAGATGGATGCCACCGCTGTTGCGACCCCGGGTTCGGATGATAACCGGTTACCCGCCGAGCACTATTTTGGCAAAGTGCTGCGTGGTGCTCGTGTAATAGAGTCGCAGTGCTCAAAAAATGTTACTTTCAAATGAACGTTTTTATGTTGTTAAACAATATTTATGATGTAAGCGCCTTTTATACTTGTGCGTTCAAGTAATAGAATATCTCCTATGCGGCCGTTCATGTACACGTGTGTATAACCTGAAAGATGGCAGTCATCGGCTTCAGCCCCCACGCACAAGGTGCGGGGGTGTTCGCAAAAAATAGCGCGTTTTCACACTTAATCCGACGTCTCGGTCCTGTAAAGGAGGTGGTGGCATAGCAAACGAGGCAACCGGACTATAATGCTTTATCACTTTCACTTAGCCATGGAGTTCGAGGGTGGGGCTACGACATAGCCCCTGGGGGCACCGCGCTCTCCAAATTTGGGGCGCGTATGTGCCTGACCGGGAAACGGCCCTTCGTCAAAGTGGAGGAATTCTAAACATTCCCATGGTCGATCGAGTGGTTGACCAGTCTCTCACTGTATCATGACAGTCAGTTTTCGGCTTTCTCTACTGAGGTGCTCGCCCAGCCGAACTGGGGCACAATCGCAGTAGTTCTCCTGGTGCCGCGTTAGCCGATGATACGGAATGTAAGTCAGCAAAACATAGGAGCCGGGCAAACCCAACATTTGACCAAAGACATGATTCGGAGCTGATGCATATAAGGCCTAACTCGAGACGCCGAACACTCCCAAAGGTGTTCGGTCTTTACAATAGTGGGCAAAACAATGCCCTAAGCCCCTTGTGTCCAGGTACGGGCAAGTTCTTCTGGCGCGGCCGATGCCAAAACGCCAATCTCCACTTTGGTTATAATGAGAAACCAGGGGATTATAGCAACAAGAGACAGTAAGAAAGGTTTACGTAGGGTCTTAGTCTGAAAAGAGTCCTTGCAACGGGTCCCTACTACACGTCTGTGCCTGTGTCTCCGTTGTGCCGTATCCTGGACGGATGTGCACGCTGTTCATCTGTAAAAAGAGAGGAACTTAGTTTGAAAAGAAATCGTGCGAGAAAGTGCATAAAAAATTGAAATATAGATTAATAAAGCTGAGCCTATGCTAGCTCATTATGGCTTATATATACAAACCCTTGTGAAGGGGTGTGCGGCTAGGTAGCCCCTAGCTTATTCATTCCGGACTCGTCCAGCCGTGTCCGGGGTCTCAGGCGACCTTTTAATGAAATGATGCCACGTTGACCGGGCATTTTAAGCGTAAGAGACGCGTAATGTGGTAGTGCATTGAAGCGGACGAAAGCTTCCTGCCCCAGTGATGCTTGATAGCTACTTTTAAATGGGGCGACATGAAAGGTTAGCTTTTCTCGTTGGAAGTTGTCAGGTGACCCGAACACAACTTCTAGTAATAATGAAACTGTGCACCTGGCGTAAGGTCCTGGCGCCACTCCTTTGAAGGAAGTGCGGCTATGCCAAATTGTAGTAGGGTCTATCCCAACTTGCGGATTGTGTCCGGATATAGAAGGTTTAAGTCACTGCCGCCGTCCATCAAAACCTGCGTGAATTGCAGTCCGTCTATTATTGGATCCAATATCAGGGCAGTCTATCCTGCGTTCCGGATGCTTCTGGACTAATCCAGATTGTCGAAAGTGATTGGTTTTGACATCCAATCTCGGTGTTCCGCTGGGGTGGACCTTGCGACACTTGTCTAAGCGAGTGCCGTGTTGGTTTTCCGTACTATCACATGAAGTGAGTTTACCGTTTTGACTTCTTGTGGGAAAGTCTTTTGACTTCCGGTGCTCTGCTGGTGGGGTGCGTCATCGTCCTCGCTTGGCGCATCGAGCCCCTTGTGTCCGGCGTTGAGTCTACCGAACTGTTTAAAAACCCAACAATTTCGGTTGGTATGGTTTGCAGGCCTTCCGGAGGTACTGTGGATTTGACATATCCGATCTAAAATTTTGTTTAAATTTGATAGCTCGTCGCTGTTGTCCTTAAGAGGCAGTGTTTTATTGTTTGGCCGCGAGCTTTTGAATCCGGCGTTGACCGCCGTGCCCTTTGGGCTTTTTTCTTTATTCCGGCGCTGATCTTTCCTGCGCCGTGATTTTCTGTTTCCATCTCTGATCTCGGATGTACTCGGGTCGCTGGTGCTGCATCTTGCTAGCTAGCTGTCTTCTCCTGCGCAAAAGCACATCATGAGGCTTGTTAGCGCGGCCATTGTTCTTGGCTTCTCTTGGCCGAGGTGTCTGGCGAGCCATTCGTCTCGGACGTTGTGTTTAAAAGCTGCTAAGGCTTCCGCGTCCGGACAGTCGACTATTTGGTTCTTTTTTGTAAGGAACCTGTTCCAGAATTTACGCGCTGACTCTCTGGGCTGTTGGGTTATATGACTCAGATCGTCTACATCCGGAGGGTGGACATAAGTCCCTTGAAAATTTGCTCTAAACGCGTCCTCAAGCTCTTCCCAACTTCCAACAGTGTTTTCTGGGAGGCTTTTGAGCCAATGCCGAGCTGGCCCTTTGAGCTTGAGGGGTAGGTATTTTATGGCGTGGAGATCATCTCCTCTGGCCATGTGTATGTGTAGTATGTAATCTTCTATCCAGACTCCGGGGTCTGTTGTGCCGTCGTATGCCTCTATGTTTATGGGTTTGAACCCTACTGGAAATTCATGATCCAGCACCTCATCGTTAAAACATAGCGAGTGTGCGGCGCCCCTGTATTTGGGTGTGCCGCTGTCTTCGAACACTTGTCGTGTTGTGTTATTTCCTGGGGCCCTCTTTTTTGGCCCGTAGATGGACCTAGTTGGGCCGTCCGTTTTCCCAGGATCATAAGTCGGCTTGTATGCGGCGCTGCTTGTCGCTTTTGGCCTTTCATCTGGCTGTCTATCCGGCCAAGCGGCTTCTTTATGTTTTGACTGTGAGGGCTCTATGGCTTCCTCGTCAAATTCTGGCAGCAACTTGCGCTTCGGGTAGCTCTTTGTTTGATGGCCATTGCCATATTTGTCTGCGGTCTTGAGTACTTTGCTCCACTTCATTCTGAGTATGTCTTCCGCTGTTTTGAGCTTCCGTTTTTCCTTCTTCAAACTTCTTGCAGTGGCGACGAGTCTTTTGTGAAGGTTCTTATGCTCCGGAGGTGTGTCCGTACTGTTGATTGCTCCGTGAAGGGGTTGATTATCCGGTTCGTCCTGTTCGGATAGTTGCTTGGTTGTATGTTCGTCGTCCGCTGGTTTGCCCTGCTCTATCGCTGGGTCGTTAGGAATGCTGCTTTGATCGAGGCGGGACTTAGGGCGGCGTTTACATCGCCGTTTTTGTTGTTTATCGGCGGGATTATCCTCTGCCGCGTCCCATTGTTCCTCGTTATCGCTTCCCTTTGGGGTGTCCACCATATGTATGTCATGTGACGAGGTGGCCTTCCAGTGCCCTGTAGGCGCTGGTTCTTGATCGTCTCCGGCATCGTCCATACCGTTGATGTCTTCGGAGTCGTAGTTTAGCACGTCGGTTAGATCATCGACGGTGGCTACGAAGTGGGTGGTGGGTGGGCTCTGAATTTCTTCATTGTCTGCGTCCCGACCATCCTGGCCGTAGTTCGGCCAGGGCTCTCCGGATAGTGAGAGATGCTTCAGCGAATTTAAGATATCGCTGAAGGGTGAGTGCTGAAAGGTGTCCGCAGCGGTGAATTCCATGATCGGCGCCCAATCGGATTCGACTAGCAGGGGCGCAGGAGGTTCGGAGTCCGGCAGGGGGTCCGGCACCTCGGAGTCATGGGCTTTATGCGGGACAAGATAAGTGTTCGGCTCCATCGCCGTAGAAGTTGCAGCTCCCGAGGCGGTGTCCAGCCATCCGTCCTCGATCTGAGCGATCGGCTCCGGACTATGGGTCAGAGCGGATTCGTGTGCGGCCTCCAAGGTGCTGTCCGGCGGCAGAGTTAGGTCATGCCCATCGTGACAGCATGGCACGCTCGGCTGTGGCTCAGATCCATCGAAGATCAAGTCCCCGCGGATATCGGCCGTGAAGTTTAGGCTTCCAAACCTGACCTGACGGCCAGGGGCGTAGCTTTCGATCTGCTCCAGATGGCCAAGTGAGTTGGCCCGCAGTGCGAAGCTGCCGAATACGAAGATCTGTCCGGGAAGAAAAGTCTCACCCAGGATTGCGTCGTTGTTGATTGAAGAGGCCATCAAGCCTATCGGTGACGACACAGAGGAACTCTCAATGAAAGCACCAATGTCGGTGTCAAAACCGGCGGATCTCGGGTAGGGGGTCCCGAACTGTGCGTCTAGGCGGATGGTAACAGGAGACAAGGGACACGATGTTTTACCCAGGTTCGGGCCCTCTTGATGGAGGTAAAACCCTACGTCCTGCTTGATTGATATTGATATTGTGGATGTTTACAAGAGTGGATCTACCACGAGATCAAGGAGGCTAAACCCTAGAAGCTAGCCTATGGTATGATTGTAATGGTTGTTGTTGTGTCCTACGGACTAGAGCCATCCGGTTTATATAGACACCGGAGAGGGCTAGGGTTACATAGAGCCGGTTACAATGGTAGGAGATCTACATATCCGTATCGCCAAGCTTGCCTTCCACGCCAAGGAAAGTCCCATCCGGACACGGGGCGAAGTCTTCAATCTTGTATCTTCATAGTCTTGGAGTCCGGTCGATGATGATAGTCCGGCCGATGATAGTTCGGCTGATGATGGTAGTCCGGCTATCCGGACACCCCCTAATCCAGGACTCCCTCACCATGCCTCGTGTCGCATGTGGATGACGTAAGCCACGATGAGCGTCGCAGGACCGGTGCCAGCGGGCGCGGATGGTGAACCTTTCCTCTTTAGTGCTAAGGGAGCAATGCCAGCATGCGGTTCCCAAGGCAGCCCCAAAGGCTACCTCTTCGGTGCAAGAATACCAGGACGGTGGGCTCGTCAAGATGGAGGTCATCACCGAGCCCACCCACGCGTCATGGCCAGAAGCTTTAGCAGGCGGAGACCACTTTCGTTAGGATAAGATGTACTTCTTGTTCCCCTTTAAAATTGGCCGTTGTGGCAACCATTCCCGCCTAGAGTTTTGGGGGAAGAGGATCAGGCTAGTATAAGTATAGCTGTACAACCACCTTAGAGAGGGATCGAGTTCATTCACCCCTTAAGCCCGGAGACGCTCCAGAGGCCTCCCGAGGCAACATGTACAGCTCATTCATCCTCCCTCGCAAGGCAATCCAACCACAAAGCAGGAGTAGGGTTTTACACCGCAAGGTGGCCCGAACCTAGGTAAACCGCCGTGTTCTTCATTCTCTTTCCCTCGCGTTGAGAACTCGTGTGAGCTTGGCCATGGGGTTGGGTGCAGCTGATAGGGCGAGGTGGGCAGCAATGAGCACGCCCCTGAGTTTGAACCTTCCTTGGGTCCGCGGAGCCCCGATTCCGACATTTGACGCTCCAGGTAGGGGCATGCTTCTCTTTTTCCATTCTGCTCCAGGTTCAGCTACGCCGACTCCATGGTCGACGTCCATCGTTTTCGCACCGAGCGCCGAGCGACGCGTGTCACCCAGACCACGCCCATGCGGCGTGACGGTCGTCACCACTCCGTCATTGTTGTGGCTGCCGCCACCGACCCGGCCGCACACGAGCAGCATGCTCCTCTATGCACCCCTCCATGCCACGGGATGGTCGCACGACCACTCCATCGCTCACCTCTTCCATGGCTTCATCCTCCCATGCTCGCAGCGGGCCAATGAACGCGCAGGCTGCCCTGCTCATGGCGCGGAACTCCTGCGCTATCGCCCGGCCAATGAGGACTACGACGCCTTGCTAGGTTGCATCATCGAGCTTGCCAACATCACGGGAGAGGCTCCGGCGTCTTCGCACTCGCTCCGCCCTCCGACATCTCGCGTTGGTGACGTCACGCATGGAGCGTCTCCTCCACCTCCCATGCGCGGCGACATCATTGAGCCTGATGTCTGCTAGAACTACATCGGTATTTCCCCAAAGAGGAAGGGATGATGAAGTATAGCGACGGTAGGTATTCCCCTCAGTGATGAGACCAAGGTTATCGAACTAGTAGGAGAACCTCCTCACACCATGTAAACAACACCTACACACAAATAACAAATACTCGCAACCCGACGTGTTAAAGGGGTTGTCAATCCCTTCCGGGTACGGCACCTTAAGATAGGCAAAAACATGAGGTAAAAAGTGGTAGATAGGATAAATAGATCGCGGAACAAGTAAATTGCAGCAAGGCATTTTTGTATTTTGGTTTAATAGATCTGAAAATAAATGCAAGAAAAAATAGATCGCAAAGGCAAATATGATGAAAAGACACCCGGGGGGCGTAGGTTTCACTAGTGGCTTCTCTCGAGAAAAATAGCAAACGGTGGGAAAACAATTACTATTGGGCAATTGATAGAACTTCAAATAATCATGATGATATCCAGGCAATGATCATTATATAGGCATCACGTCCAAGATTAGTAGATCGACTCCTGCCTGCATCTACTACTATTACTCCACACATCGACCGCTATCCAACATGCATCTAGTGTATTAAGTTCATGAGAAAACAGAGTAATGCATTAAGAACAATGACATGATGTAGACGAGATCCGTTTATCTGTTGTGGCAGATATATATCTCATCTTGTTATCCCTAGTAGCAACGATACATACGCATCGGTTCCCTTTCTGTCATTGGGATCAAGCACCGTAAGATCAAACCTACTACAAAGCACCTCTTCCCATTGCAAGATAAATAGATCAAGTTGGCCAAACAAAACCCAAATATCAGAGAAGAAATACAAGGCTATAAGCAATCATGCGTATAAGATATCAAAGAAGACTCAAATAACTTTCATGGATAAAAACATAGATCTGATCATAAACTGAAAGTTCATCGGATCCCAACAAACACACTGCCAAAAGGCTTACATCATATGGATCTCCAAGAGACCATTGTATTGTTAATCAAGAGAGAGAGAGAGAGAGAGAGAGAGAGAGAGAGAGGAAGCCATCTAGCTACTAACTACGAACCCGTAGGTCTACAAAGAACTACTCACGCATCATAGGAGAGGCACCAATGGAAGTGGTGAACCCCTCCATGATGGTGTCTAGATTGGATCTTGGTGGTTCTGGACTCTGCGGCGGCTGGATCAATATTTCGTCGACTCCCCTAGGGTTTCTGGAATATTTGGGTATTTATAGAGCAAAGAGGCGGTTCGGGGGGCACCCGAAGTGGGCACAACCCACCAGGGTGCGCCTGGGCCTCCTGGTGCGCCCTCGTGGGTGCTTCTCACCTCGAGCAGCCCCTCAGGTGCTTCCTTGGCCCATTGGCTTTCTTCTGGCCCAAAAAAAATCCTCCAGGAGTTGCGTTGCGTTTGGACTCCATCTGATATTGATTTCCTGTGATGTAAAAAACATGCAGAAAACAGCAACTGACACTGGGCACTATGCCTATAGGTTAGTACCAAAAAATGATATAAAATTATTGTAAAACATCCAAGAATGATAATATAACAACATGGAACAATGAAAATTGTAGATACATTGGAGACATATTAGCATCCCCAAGCTTAATTCCTGCTCGTCCTCGAGTAGGTAAACGATAAAAACAGAATTTTTGATGTGGAATGTTGCCTAACATGTTCATCACATTCTTTTCTTTATAGCATGGACATACAGACTTTTATATGATTCAAAGCAATAGTCTAGTTTTGACATGAAGACTTTAATACTCAAGCATACCAACAAGAAACCATGTCTTTCAAAACATCAACACTGAAGCAAGTTATCCCTAGCCCATCATGCTCAATCATTGATCCACTCATGAAACGCACTCGAATATTAGCTACACCCAATGCTCAAATACGATCATAGTGCCCCTTAGTTGGTGCTTTATAAGAGAATGGAGACTCAAATTCAAAATAAAAATTGCATAAGTAAAAGAAAGGCCCTTCGCTAAGGGAAGTAGGGATTTGTAGAGGTGCCAGAGCTCAAAGCTTAAATTGAGAGATAAAATTATTTTTGGGAGGCATAGTTTTCCTACCAACGAAAATGACTTGGGGCATCCCAACACTTTCCATGCTAGATACATCATAGGCGGTTCCCAAACAGAAAATAAAGTTTATTCCTTTTTCCACCATAACTCTCACTTTCCATGGCTAACCGTATCCACAGGTGCCTTCCATACCAACACTTTCCAAGGAATTTATTATTTGATAACATAAAGTAAATTCATTTATTCATTTCGGGACAGGGCATCCCTAGTACCTTTGCCGTACTCTCGTGCAACGACAAGTGAATAAACACCCATCGTGAGAATAACACATCTAGCATGGAAAATATTGGCTAGCCTTTATCGCCTCGCGAGTAGTAGAGCACACAAAAGAGAAATTTATTTTGAACATTAGAGATGGCACATGAAAATTTGCTTAGAACGACATGGAAATACCGCATATAGGTAAGTATAGTGGACTCATAAGGTAAAACTGGTTTAAAGGGTTTTGGATGCACAAGTAGTGATCATACTTAGTGCAAAATGAAGGCTAGCAAAAAGATTGAGAAGCGACCAACCAAAAAGCGAAAAATCTCGTACCCAAGCATTAAGCATAAGTAACACCGAATAATGCACCATAAGTAGGATATAAATTTCATTGCATAATTATTGACTTTCGTGCTTGCATAGGGAATCACAAACCTTAACATCAATATTCTTACTAAAGCACAATTACTCATCAACATGACTCACATATCATATCGTCATATCTCAAAACCATTACTGAGAATCAAGTTTATTTTGTCCAATGATCTTCATGAAAGTTTTATTATATACTCCTTGGATATCTATCACTTTGGGACTATTTTCATATGTTGCTTTTGATAAGCTCAAACAAATATAAGTGAAGATCATGAGCATAATTTTTTCTTTCTCTCAAAATAATCTAAGTGAAGCAAGAGAGAATTTCTTAAAATTTTACTAACTCCCAAATAATTCTAAGTGAAGCATGAGAGCATTTCTTCAAAATTAACAAAGCACACGGTGCTCAAAAAGATATAAGTGAAGTACTAGAGCAAGTCCATGGCTCTAAAAATTTAAGTGAAGCATAGGAGCTAGCATAGCATAATTTTTGGGTCTCTAAAAAGGGTGTGTCTAGAAAGGATTCAACACTTAAAACACAAAGCAAAACAAGCAAAGACTCATATCATACAAGACGCTCATGTGATGAATAAAAGTATAGTTTCAAGTAAAATACCGATGGTTGTTAGAAGAAAGCGGGGATGCCACTCGGGGGCATCCCCAAGCTTAGTTGCTTGCTACTTCTTTGAAATTTATCTTGGGGTGCCTCGGGCATCCCTAAGCTTAGACTTTTGCTTATCCTTATTCCTTCATCCATCCTAAGATAACCCAAAACTTGAAAACTTCAATCACACAAAACTCAAACAAAACCTTTGTGAGATCCGTTAGTATGAGAAACCAAACCACTACTATAATTACTGTATAAAACATATTCTTATTTTGTTTTTGCATTATATCTACTGTATTCTAAGTTTTCTATGGCAAAAACTCATCAAAGAAAACCATAGAATCATCAAAACAAGCACACAACGCAAAGAAAGCAGAATCTGTCAAAAACAGAACAGTCTGTAGCAATCTGTAAATTTCGAATACTTCTATAACTCAAAAAATTATGAAATAAATTGGTGGACGTGAGGAATTTGTCTATTAATTCTCGGCAAAAAGAATCAACTTAAAATCACTCTTCTGTAAAAAATGACAACGAATCTCATGAGCGCAAAAGGCTTTGTTTTTAGCAAGATCAAATAAACTTTCACCCAAGTCTTCCCAAAGGCATTGCTTGGCACAAACACTAACTAAAACACAAAAAACACAATCATAACAATAGCATAATTATGCTAACACTCAAGAACAGAAAACAAAAAGTAAAAATAAATTTTATTCATTGGGTTGCCTCCCGACAAGCGCTATAGTTTTATGCCCCTAGCTAGGCATAGCGCGTAGGATCTAAGTTTTATCATTTTTATATTTGTTTCCCTTGAAGGTATTTGTGTCGGGAGATTTTGTAAATAAGACATGATACACATTATCCATGGAAACCTTAGCACTATCAAGTTGCTTTTTATCATAACCCCTTTGATTTCCGGCAGTGATCCAAGAATAGTGTTGATTCACATCGTTAAAAACTTGTTGGATCATATATAAAATGGGGACTTGCTGTTTAAGATTATCATCAAAGATTTGGTTATCTCCAAGCAAATGTCTCAAAGCATAATCACTATTATAAAGAATTTCATCAATCATGGGTTTTTCACGATTCATGCCATAAAAATCAAAGATTTCCCTAGCTTCCCGTATTATGTAGTCAAATTCATTCATCAAAACAAGAGTGGCTAACCTTTTAGCTTTAGGATCTTTTATAATGGGCAACTCATAAAACAATCTTTGCAAGGTAGGGGGAGTATAAATAAATCTAGTTTCAAGTTTCAGAACAAGTGCCAAAATAGCTTCCGCATAAGCTTTAGTCCTTTTAAGTATAGGAATATCATCAAGACTTAATTTTCTGACACAATTGAAAAATTCTTGGATATGTTCTTTTCCCATAAAATTCCCTTGCCCCAAATGAAAGTTTTGGCATCCACATTGCCCGTACGCTCCACTTTAGGAGTTAGGCCATCATCTGTTTCTGCCAGACCAAAGTCACTCATGGTGACAAGTTCAAGGAAATAAAAGATCTGACGAGAAAAAGGCGAACAAAAAAGAGGGCGAAAAAACGGCAAATTTTTCTGAAGTGGGGAGGGGGACGACGAGAGGCAAATGGAAAATAATGTAAATTGAGAGGAGATGAGATTTGTGATTAGGAACCTGGTTGATGTTGAAGATCCTCCCCGGCAACGACGCCAGAAATGACACGTTGACGGGAGACTATCTTGAGGTGATCTTTCCTGGCAACGGCGCCAGAAATTCCTTTTGATGTCCGGTAGAACTACGTCGGTATTTCCCCAAAGAGGAAGGGATGATGCAGTATAGCGATGGTAGGTGTTTCCCTCAGTGATGAGACCAAGGTTATCGAACCAGTAGGAGAACCTCCTCACACCACATAAACAACACCTGCACATAAATAACAAATACTCGCAACCCAACGTGTTAAAGGGGTTGTCAATCCCTTCCGGGTACGACACCTCAAGATAGGCAAAAACGTGAGGTAAAAAGTGGTAGATAGAATAAATAGATCGCAGAACAAATAAATTGCAGCAAGGTATTTTTGTATTTTTGGTTTAATAGATCTGAAAATAAATGCAAGAATAAATAGATCGCAAAGGCAAATATGATGGAAAGAGACCCGGGGGCTGTAGGTTTCACTAGTGGCTTCTCTCGAGAAAAATAACAAACAGTGGGAAAACAATTACTGTTGGGCAATTGATAGAACTTCAAATAATCATGATGATATCCAGGCAATGATCATTATATAGGCATCATGTACAAGATTAGTAGACCGACTCCTGTCTGCATCTACTACTATTACTCCACACATCGAACGCTATCTAGCATGCATCTAGTGTATTAAGTTCATGAGAAAACGGAATAAAGCATTAAGAACGATGACATGATGTAGATGAGATCCGTTTATCTATTGCGGCAGATATAGATCACTCTTGTTATCCTTCATAGCAACGATACATACGTGTCGGTTCCCTTTCTGTCACTAGGATCAAGCACCGTAAGATCGAACCTAATACAAAGCACCTCTTCCTATTGCAAGATAAATAGATCAAGTTGGCCAAACAAAACCCAAATATCAAAAAAGAAATATGAGGCTATAAGCAATCATGCATATAAGAGATCAAAGAAGACTCTAATAACTTGCATGGATAAAAACATAGGTCTGATCATAAACTCAAAGTTCATCGGATCCCAACAAACACACCGCCAAAAGACTTACATCATATGGATCTCCAAGAGACCATTGTATTGATAATCAAGAGAGAGAGAGAGGAAGCCATCTTGCTACTAACTATGGACCCGTAGGTCTACAAAGAACTACTCACGCATCATAGGAGAGGTACCAATGGAAGTGGTGAACCCCTCCATGATGGTGTCTAGATTGGATCTTGGTGGTTCTGGACTCTGCGGCGGCTCGATCAATATTTTGTCGACTCCCCTAGGGTTTCTGGAATATTTGGGTATTTATAGAGCAAAGAGGCGGTTCGAGGGGGCACCCGAGGTGGGCACAACCCACCAGGGCGCGCCTGGGCCTCCTGGCGCACCCTGGTGGCTACTACTCACCTCGAGGAGCCCCTCAGGTGCTTCCTTGGCCCATTGGCTTTCTTCTAGCCCAGAAAAATCCTCCAGGAGTTGCGTTGCATTTGGACTCCATTTGATATTGATTTCCTGCGATGTAAAAAACATGCAGAAAACAACAACTGGTACTGGGCACTATGTCAATAGGTTAGTACCAAAAAATGATATAAAATGACTGTAAAATGATTGTAAAACATCCAAGAATGATAATATAACAACATGGAACAATCAAAAATTATAGATACGTTGGAGATGTATCAGAGCCCTAGCATGAAGCAAGGCCCCGCCACTAGCCGCACGAAGCACCTACGCCGGCCCGGGACAAGGCCAGCTGCCAGATTATCCGTCGTGCACCACCGGACGCGCGCGTGCTCCTCGAGCAACATCAACATGTCCAAGATTGTGCCATCCGAGAGGTCCCGGTTGCGGGGCGCATGAGGTCCCCGTGTGTGACATGGTCGCCGGGCCTTCACTCACGAGCTGCACAGGGTGGTTTGGCCTGGCAAGTTCAAGCCGAACCTGCCCCCACGCTACGACGGCACCCCCGACTCTATGGAGTTCCTCCATCTCTACGCGTTGAGCATCGATGCGTCAAATGGTGACAACAAAGTCATGGCCAACTGTTTCCCCATGGCCCTCAAGGATAACACCTTGCTCTTGGTTCATGAACTTTCCCGAGGAGTCCATCTCTTCATGGGGTGAGTTGTCCGAGTTGTTTGTCGCTAACTTCAAGGGCACCTACGAGTGCGCCCTCACCATGAACGACATGTGGCAGGTGAAGCAGCGCCCCAACGAAACGCTCCGCCAGTACATTCAATGCTTCAGCCAGGTGCACCACAAGATTCCACGCACCTCAGACAAGGCCATCATCATGGTGTTCACCAATGGAGTCAAGGACATCCGCATGTGCGAGAAGCTCGCCATCCACAACGACCTAAGCATGGCGTTGGAGTTGTTCACCCTTGCCGACAAGTGCGCCAAGGCCGAAGAGGGCCGCCTCTTCCTCCACAACGATCCCGACGTAGCGCCCGACGACGACAAGGCCAAGGGTAAGGAGGTCAAGTGCAAAGGCCGGCCTGAGCAGAAGAGTGGCCACGATCACGATGAGCTAGGGGGGAGCCAGGAGCTCATGGCGCATCCACAACACTAACGACTGCCAGGAGCTCAGGGTGCTTCGTGACGAGCGCTTGGGTCGCCACCTCGACCGCCCCGACCATGGCACCGGCCGTGGAGGCGACCGCGGCGGCGACCGGTGCGACAACCGTAATGGCAATCAGCGCCAGACTTGGCGTGACCAGCCTTGCGATAGTGCATGACATGACCAGCCTCGCGACGGCGCCTGGCGTGACCAACCTCACGGTGGTGCTTGGCATGACCAACCCCGCGAGGCCCGTCCTCAGGACAATGTGGCCCTTCCATCGCTGTCGTCTCCCCCAGGAGGAACAACAACAACCAGCAAGATGAGGGGGCTAGGGGCTATCAGGAGCCTCGCATGATATCCTGTATTCTTAGTGGAGCTCATGCGCCTGCGTCCAACCGCCTCTTCAAGCAATTCTCTCGCGAGGTGAATGCTGCCCTCCCAAGGCCCGAAGCGGTGAGACCCCTCAAGTGGTAGCGGTATGTCATCACTTTCGACTCCAAGGATCGTCTCAGGTGCTCGGCCACCGCTGGCGCACTTCCCATGCTTTGCACTCCCACCATGAGCAACCTCTCAGTCACCAAGACTCTCATCGACGGTGGGGCTGGCCTCGACGTGATCTCCATCGCGACCTTCGAGACGCTTCAGGTGCTCTACGATCAACTGATGCCCACCAAGCCCTTCTCCAGAGTGACGGATGGATTAACCACTCCCTTGGGGTAGGTGCACCTTCCCGTCACCTTCGTCACCCACGACAACTACCACACTGAGCTGATCGACTTCAACATGGCCCACATCAGCCTCTCGTACAACGCCATCATGGGGTACCCCGCGCTCGCCAAGTTTATGGCAGCGACCCACCATGGCTACAATGTCCTCAAGATGTCTGGTTGTAGCGGCTTCATCACCGTCGCTTGCAACAAGAAGGACATAGTCCGCTCCCTAGAGCACGTGTACCGTGCCACTGTGGCAAACAACTCTGATGGCGAGAATGTTGCCGGGCCCGCTGAAGCCAACCCCACAAAGAAGAAGCAGCTCCTCCCCAAGAGTCATCCTGAGGTGAGCAGGCTACTGGCTGGTGAGGGCGCCCAAGGCTCCGCCCCTGTCGCTGGTCATGCCTTCCTCCCTCATAGGAAGGCGTGCCTGACGCCTCCCTTGGGTTAGGCTCAGGGTCTTCTGTTTGGAGAGCATTTGACCTAACCAATGCGATGAGGGAGGTGTTCGAGAACCACTTGGAGGCATGCCTCAACGCGCGCCCCCGCGAGCAAGGAGCACAACGCCAGCTGCCAGGAGTGTGAGAGTTCATCATCCAGAAGATTCAGAAGCTGCAAGAAGCACGGGCCATGCATGGCGAGTGTCGCCTGCGCGCCCCACTGGCTTGGTTGATGCCTTCGAAGAGTATAGTGATCTGCGGGTGTGTGTCAATGTCGTGGGCCTCAACAGGGCCAACTCCTAGGATATCTTCTGACCATGTCACGTCGGCCGGAGTGGAGGCATCCCCACCAACTACATCTGCATGCCTTTCGGCTTGCTGAACATCGGCGCCACCTACCAGCGCTTCACGCGCCTCGCGAGGCCCCGGCACCTCTGGAGCTTCCAGGGCTTCAGGAGCCGACCGGCTCCTGACGGACGATCCTTGTGGCGCGCCTCACGACATGCTTCGTTGATAACCTCGACGCCCCCACAACATCTTATTGCCAGGTGACTTTTTGGTTTTGTTCAATTGAGGGCGCCCCTTAGGATGCATTATCCTTAGGCCAGTCAGGATCTGCCCATGTAGCCGTGTCGTTTTGGTCTTGTATTGGACTTGGTTATGCTTTGATGAAATTATTTTGCTGGCTTAAGCTGCGTATTCGGTGCCTCGTCACCGTTTGGATCGGCACGTCTTCGTGACCCTCACCTTTGATTGCCCCATGACTAGGACTCAACACGACATCTGTGCTTGGGTCCTTCCCTATAGCATCGATAAACCTAGGCGACTGAGCTCTGTCTCGCGGGCCATCCCCCGTGCACGTCACCTCCAGGGGTCCTTGGTGTTCTATCCTATCATGGAACCGTCAGGGGCAGGGGGGTAAGGGCGCGGCTCGAGCCGTTCTATTGTGATTTTGATGCTTAATCACCATGGGCGTCGCACCGCCACAACACTACCCATGATAGCCCCATGAGGAGGGGCTACAATAGGCACGACACGTGTGCTCGGGTCCATCCCTGCAGCGCTGAGTAACCCAAGCGATCGAGCTCTAGCTCGCGGGCCCGCCTCATACACGTCACCTCACGAGGTCCTCAGTGCCTTATTCCCTCATGAAGCAGTTGTGCGGGAGTTGGGAGCCGCCCGTCACCCCATGTGCCCCATAACTTGTCAGCATTCAGCTCGAGAAGCCGATGCTCGAGCGCCATGCGAGCAATGTTTCGTCACGCTTCAGGAGGCCCGGCCTCGGATGGCACATTTCAGGCAAGCCCTCGCATGCGGCGGCTCGGTCAGCACCACCGTTCACCCAAAAGCTAAGTACAACCGCCTCTCGCAATGCACCGTGCTGCTCGAACTCCTTCCCTACGCAACCTTGGCAAGGCGCGCTGCCTCTTTTTTGAGTGAGTCACTTGCACGCCAGAAGGGGGGCCCGGAGCATCGCGCCTCGAGGGCTCTTACTGGCTCTCGTGCCCCTCAACCCCCTAGCCTTGTTCCGGGCATTGTGACCCAACATACCAGTGGTGGCTGAGGCCTGAGCGAGGGCCGGGGCCTGAGAACGTAGAGCACTTTGGCAAGCAAGAAAAAGAGGGTCAAGCCTTGCGAGGAGATGTAGGGACAAAACGCACAACTAACTTAAAAGGCATCAGTTAGAGCGCGGAGCATCCCAATCTTTTCACATGCCCCCAAGGGGTTTGCGTTTCGTATGTCGCAAATAGAGGGTGGGCAGAGAATCAACTTTGGAGGAATGTGTCCCAACACCGTGTAAACCCGTGAGCAGCGGCCGCCTCGCGCCAAGCCTAAAGCTAAGTTAACTGTCCCCGTGGCCTGGAGGCCTTTTTCGCGACACTCTTTCTCTTCGCGACCTCGTTCATTAAGGCGTGACCCTCTCCTCTCGCGAAGGATGCTTGCCCGTCAAAGGGGACACTACAAAAAAATACACTTCCGTGATGATACGTGTTTGTCACAGTAGGTCGCATTTTCTGTCATGCATGTACATCCATGACAAATTTATGACAGAATCAAGATAGTCATACCTGTGCTGTCGTAGAAGTGTTCCATGACATTACCAAAATTATCATCACGGAAGTGTCCACTTCCATGACGATAAATCGCGTGTCACAGAAGTGCTTTCGTCAAGGGTGACCGACACGTGGCATCCACCGTAACGGAACACCGTTAAGCTATCGGGTCAGGTTTTGGATCCGATAACCCGTTAACATCCCCGACCAATGGGGATTTTCCACGTGTAAAATCATAATTGGCTGGAGGAAACACGTGTCGGCTCATCGTTGGGACAGATGTCATCCACTCATTGGACGGAAGGCGCCTATGATACGTCGACACGTGGCACGACCCAACAGAGGCCCATTCCTGTGAAAAGGCCGGCCCGTTTGACTTGGTCAAAAGGTGGCAGGCCGGCCCATGGAAAGCCTGTTAACGGCCTGCTTGCATATAGCACATTTACAGCCCGCTAACCCAAGGCCCGTTACGCCCTATCCGAATTAGGCCCAGTAGCGTCATCTGGGCCATCCAATATGATTCCAGCCCATTTTCACTTCTAGCGCATGTATGGCCCATGACGTCTTTCGTCCCATATGCGGCCCTATGTAACTCTTGGCCTATTAACGGCCCGTGGTGAAACTGGCCCGTAATGAACAGTGTATCACTTTACACCCATTAACGGCCCGTGGTGAAACTGGCCCGTAATGAACAGTGTATCACTTTATACCCATTAACGGCCCGTTATTCCGTTGGGCCATTTGCATCCCATGTTATCTTTCGGCCTTCTCAGAGCCCATTTATTCTTGGGCTCATTTCCAGCATTCGTTTACTTACGGTCCGTTACTGTCATTTTCTGCTTGTGGGCCAAATTCAGCCCGTTTGTGGTCCGTTGGGCCGTTTTCATAGCATCATCAAATACGGCCTATTAAAGATGGCCCGTTATGGTCGGCCCATGAATGGACGATTCCAACTCTAGCCCGTTTACAGCCATAATGCGGTCTATTTGGCCCATGTTTGGCCAATTGATCATACGACCCGTATAAGGCCCATTGATGATACGGCCCGCAGAAGGCCCATTATTTCCATGGCCCGTAGGAGGCCCATTGTTTCTATGCCCCATAGAAGGCCACTGTTGTCTACAGCCAGTAGGAGGCCCAGTGTCACTACAGTAAATATTAGCCCATGGTTATTGTGGCCTACTTTTAAAAAATAGGTTATTGCAGCCACTAGCAAACCGCGGAAAAAGAACTGCAATGACTACAAGCAAACAAATAAACAAGACAACAATGAAATAAATAAGCAAGCAACTAACGCTTGGCTATCATGGCTATTACACATATTACATCCACTGGGCATCAAAGTTCGCCACCAGTGCAAATATAGGGAACAAAGCAGCATATCATATGCATTGGTTGTCAAAGTTGGCGACCAGCGCAAATAAACACCGCAGCAAAACAAATCCAGAACTGAAACCACTTCAGAAGATCTCAAGAAACAATATCCTGGGTACCCATAATGCTAGCAAGATGCTTAGCAAGTTTATTAACTTTCTCTTGTTTGGCGCTTAAATCCTCCAGCGCTTGCTGTTGCACCAGAAAATATGCATCTGAATTCTGCAGGGACTTCCTCAGTCCTTCAACTTCCTGTCGCAGCACATTTGATCGATGTATTTCAACTTAAAGTTGAGACTCAAGAAGATGAACTGATTCAGGCAGCGAGTTCAAAGAGCTTGTGCCAGCAGTAGTGGCCAGTAACTCAAACACTACATCAAGACATGACTTTTGGGTTCCCTCACTGTCGTCAAGATAGTTTTTATCAGCTTTCTTGGAGACCAACAGGGATGTCTCACTATCTTGAACCTTATCTGCATTACTTCCTTTACCATTGGATAACGTGGTACTGTTCTCCAATATTTTGTCCGCATTCTAGAAGAGAAACAAGCAGACACATCACATGTTTACCATGTTGTATATGAAACTCATTTTGGTAAATGAGTTCAGTAGTAAAGTGGATAGGATAACAGCATGAAACAAACATATATCTATGTACCATGGTCACTTTATGGTCTATATCATTCTAGTTTTTGTTGCCAAATCAAGATAGAGACACAGTTCAAATAATATTTGTTCAAGACAAAGCAGAATAGACAGAATATAAGTGTGGGTAACTATAGAGCAATAACAACACTTGTAATGTGCATGACATGAGAACATAACTGTTTATTCAATTGAAACTGAAATCAACATAGAGCAGGTTACAACAGCAAACCAGTTAAAGAAACAGGTTTAAAACATACCTGTTGCGCCATTGGAGTTTCAATTCCATCCTTCAAATTTGAAAATAGTTGGTATGAGTAAATACAGTAATGCAAGAGCAAAGGAGTATGAACCATAGCTACAGAACCTGACCTGAGAACAAATCTTCTTCTCCTTTAAGCGTTGAGTTGGGATTTAGAGTGGTGGTCCTCGTGCTTTGGGCACTGCAGTTCCCTTACTAACTGCTCGTGTTTGGGTGCTTTGTGGTGGAGACGGTGCTGTGTCAACTGGAACTGGGTTACTATCTGCCGGGGTTGGGGTTAGAAGGGGTCTAGCTGGTTCTCTGTCCAACTGGGTAGGGGTACAATCTGCGAGAGTCTGGGTTATGTGTGGTGGATCTGGTTCTTGGGCAAGTACAACCGTGGTTCTATCTGCATCAACTGGTAGCACTATCTTTTCTGAAGACCGTGTTGTTACTCCCTTAGATACTGCCATCATGCTCTCCAATTCAAATGGCTGATAAACAAGAAAAGTAACTGAAAGTATAGACATTGTATGATAGACAGGTGCAATGGATAGTGGGGAATAAAAGAGGGCATGAAATAATTCATATTTATGTTGTCTAACCAAACAAGATAGCATGACACAATTTCACATATATGATGGCTAACTAAACAGGATAGCATGACACAATTTCACATTATGATGGCTAACTAAAAAAGATGGAAAGACATAGTTCAAAATATGAGACTATGTAAACAGGATGACATGACATAACTATATAATGTGTTTATTAAATAGGTTGGCATGCCATAATTCACATACATTCACGGCTAGAATGCCATAATTCAAAATATGATGACTGTAAACACTAAACAGGACGAGATGATATAACTATATGATGTCTTTATTAAATGGGTTGCCATGCCATAATTCAGATAGATGATGTGTATGTACTATGTAAACATGATGGCATGATATAATTCAAATATATGATTTATATAGTAAGCAAGTAAGCAGATGGCAATCCATATATGATGTAAAAACTAAACAATGCAAGACAACATGCATGACATGGGTAATATAACCCTGCCAAGTTTGAGCATAGACCTCAGGGGGGAAATAGGACTGGTCATCAGTCTCTGAATCCTCCTCTAAGGAGCTCTCTATAACCAGCAAGATGTCTGCTTCAGCAGGTAGCATTGTCTGCTCTGAATACCTTGTTTTCACTATAGATACTTCCATCACCGCTTCAAATGGCTGATGCACAGGAAGAGTAGTTGAATATACAAACGTTGTCGACAAATGGAACACGTAATACAAAAAAAAATGATAGCATGATATAATTCACATACATGATGATTGGCTAAACAGCATGGCATTGCATAATTCACATATATAATGCCTTTGCAACAAGATAGCATTGTATAATTCACATACATAATGTCTTGCAACAAGATTGCAATGCATAATTCACATATATGGTAATTAGACACTGAACAGGTGGCATTCGCACAAAGCATGTCTAAACTAATCAAATGACATAGCAATGTGAGACACCATACACACGATATGAGCAACATAACCCTGCCAAGTTAGAGCATACACCTCGGGGGGGGGGGGATAGGACTGGTCATCTGTCTCTGAATCCTCCTCTGAGGAGCTATCCGTAACCAGCGAGATATGCGCTTCGTCAGATAGCATAGTCTGCTCTGAAGACCTTGTTTTTACTCCAGAATTTGCCATCACCATGTCAAATGACTGATGCACACGAAGAGCAGTTGAATGTACTAACATTGTTGACAAATGTAATATGTAACAGAAAAAAAGGATGGCCTGATATAATTTACATATAAGATGACTGGCTAAGCAGGATGGCATTGCAAAATTCACATATATGATGCCTAGCTAAACAAGATGGCGTTGCATAATTCACATAAACGATGAATAAACTAAACAGATGGCATTCGCACAAAGTGTAAGGGCATATTTATCCCTAAGTGTTTTGGTGATTGATGACAATGCTTTTGCGGACTAATCGTGTGCCTTGAGTTTCTTAGTTGCTTCATCGCTAGGCACAAGACGGTTCGGTGCCCCTCGAAGACTATTGAAGATGGTGTTTTTCTACATTTCTTTTTGGTGGATTTGAGTCATAGGAGAGCCGTACTATTAAGAGGGGGTCCGCGTTGAAAAGGTTCGGGTGGAATCATCACGTACACGTTTCCTTCCTTGTCTCCACCTTTCCCTTGCTCTTTGGAACATTCCCCATTTATCCTCTATGCGAGTGTCTAGACTGCTGTTGCTGAGCTTGCGGTAGTACTGCTCCCTGGAGCGGTAGTACCGCAGGCACCTGCGGTAGTACCGTGCCCATGCGCGGTAGTACCGCGGGAGCCCAGGTAGTACCGCTCCTCTAGAGTCGTAGTACCGTGGCTCCCTGGCCAAGTACGGCTACTTCGCGGTAGTAGGGGCGGATGTAATTTTTTACATCTGCGCCTACATGGTAGTACCGCACGTCGAGGGCGGTAGTATCGCTGGAGCCCATAGCAGTACCGCTCCTCTGGAGCCGTAGTACCGTGGTTCCCAGGCCTAGTGCCGCTGCTTCACGGTAGTAGGGGCGGATGTAATTTTTTACATCCGCACCCCCACGGTAGTACCGCTCCTTGTGCACGGTTTTACCGTGACGGATGTTTGCATCATCTCTTTGTCAGCGGAAGTAGGCACGGATGTATTTTTATTCATCTGTGCCCTTTCCAGGCTAGGACTTACCTGCCTTGCGGTAGTACGGTAGGTGGGAGCGGTAGTACCGCGCTCGCGGTAGTACTGCTCTCAGTCGGGCATGTTCTAGTCTCTGCAGCTGCCGCGGTAGTACTGTGGTCCCTCACGGTAGTACCGCGTGGCCTCGGTAGTACCGCATTCCTGGAGCAGTAGTACCGCATGTCGCAGGCTGGACTAAGTGGATAACGGTTGGATGTTGTCCTCCACTATAAAAGGTGTGTCTCCTACCTCTAGTTGACCACCTCTTCCAACCCTAAACTCCATTGTTGCTCCAAGCTCCATTTTCGGCCGATCTCTCTCCCTAGCCAATCAAACTTGTTGATTTGCTCGGGATTGGGTGACAAGGCCCCAATCTACACTTCCACCAAGAGATATTCGATTCCCCCCACTAATCCCTAGCGGATCTTGTTACTCTTGGGTGTTTGAGCACCCTAGACGGTTGAGGTCACCTCGGAGCCATAGTCCATTGTGGTGAAGCTTCGTGGTGTCGTTGGGAGCCTCCAATTAAGTTGTGGAGATTGCCCCAACCTTGTTTGTAAAGGTTCGGTCGCCGCCTTCAAGGGCACCAATAGTGGAATCACGGCATCTCGCATTGTGTGAGGGCGTGAGGAGAATACGGTGTCCCTAGTGGCTTCTTGGGGAGCATTGTGCCTCCACGCCGCTCTAACGGAGACGTACTTCCCTTTAAAAGGAAGGAACTTTGGTAACACATCCTCGTCTCCACCGGCTCCACTCTTGGTTATTTCGTGCCTTTACTTTTGCAAGCTTACTTGTGTTGTATCCCTTGCTTGCTTATGTGCTAGTTGTTATTGCATCATATAGGTTTCTCACATAATTGCATATCTAGATAACCTATTTTGTTGCAAAGTTTAAATTGGTAAAGAAAAGCTCAAAAATTGTTAGTTGCCTATTCACCCCCCTCTAGTCAACTATATCGATCCTTTCAATTGGTATCAGAGTCTCGTCTCTTTATTAAGGACTTTACCGTCCGAAGAGTATGGTTGACACCACAGACGGTGTGGAGGAGCACTCTGGTGTGAATCCTAACTCGTCTACGGCCTAAGGGGGAACCTCGGTCTCTCATGAGGAATTCAATGTGGCTCTAGACACATTGAAAAACTCCATGACAACCAAGGTTGAAAGCATGTTTACTAAATTTCTAGAAGGACTTAAACTGTCTACCTCACCGATGAAAGTGGGTGATCCCACTAACAAGGTGATGGATGCTACCTCCAAAAAGGGGGAAGCTAACAGTGAAAAGGGTCCTTCTACTAGTGGTAGAAATGGCACCGGCATCTTTGCCCATGTGGAACCTCCAACTTATGGTGGACCAATTCCCTCTACTCATTTAAATCATGCCGGTCCTCCTCCTAAGATTGTGAAAATTTTGGATTTTGATTCTTGGGTGTACCGCTTCAAGCGTCATTTAAAGCATGTGAATACTAATCTTTGGAGAATCATTGAAGAAGGTTTCTATCCACATGACCCAAGCAACTTCACACCTCGAGAAGCCGTGGATAATCAATTCAATGAGAATGCTCTCTTCATCATCCAAGAGGCAATTCTCCCCGAAGATCTCCCTCATCTTCGACCCTACGCCATGGCCAAAGGCGCGTGGCATTGTGTTGTGTATCTCTATCGAGGAAGTGCGAGCATTCAACGCTCCAACTATGAAGTGGTGCAAGATGAAGCCGATGAGTTTGCTATGAAGGAAGATGAAGAACCTCGTGAGCTCTTTCGGAGAGTAACCAAACTTGCAGTCTCGCTTCGAGATCATGGGAGCAAGGACACAGATGACAATTGGATCAAATGCAAGTTCGTCAAGGCCATGATGCCCTACAACAAGGCCATGTCCTCCGTCATTCGTCAAAGACCGGACTTCCACTCCATGACCTCAAGTGAAGTGTTGGATGAGTTCGTTGCAATGAGCATCTTGGACAAGACCGCCGATAACGCGGTGCTCCGGTCTCAAAGGGCAAAGAAGCCCAACCTTGCCTTGAAGGCCAAGGTTATTGTGGAAGAAGAGGAAGAAGAGGAAGATGAGGAGAGCAACCCCGAAGATACAAGATGTGATTATCACGAGCACATGGCTCTTGCTTCAAGGCAATTTTGGAGCAAGAAGAACTCAAGACCGAATTTCAACAAGAACAACTCAAGTGGCTTCAAGAGCAAGCAACGAGTTAGAACTTGTTTCAACTGTGGCAATGTGAGCCATTTCGTTGCGGATTGTCCTTACGGGAAGCGGGAAGACAATGGTGGCAAGCTCATCCGGAGAGACAAAGCCAAGTCTTTCCCCAACAAGAACAACTTCACCAAGAAGACTCCTACTCGAGGGTTGGTGGTTCAAGAGGAATACCGTGAGGATGACGATGATGATGAAGATAGTGAAGCAATGGCCATGGCATCCGTTGCCATTGCCACAACTCCCCGGGTGTCTCTCTTCGATTCACCCAACGAGAACATCACTGCCAAGTGCCTCATGGCTAAAGCCACCAACAAGGTAACCCCCAACATCAAAACCACCATTATTCCTAATTCTTCTTTGACGGTTGGCATTGATGATGGTAAGGGGTCAAATGAGGAAGTAAATGATTTTGAGTCCTTTATGAGTAAGCTCAAGGGCAAATCCAAGAAGCACTTTGTTGCTCTCTTGGAACAACTTGGTGAAGCCAATGACATGATCGAGGCTCACGAAGAAACCATCTCTAAGATGGAAGGTCATAGTCGTGACTATGCCGATGAGATATCGGATCTCTCTAATGCTCTTGAGGAAGAGTGTGGGCATCATTTGGCTCTTGAGGAGTCACAAAACGATGGACATGCCAAGTTAAAGAAAGATCTTGATCATGCTCTTGTTGTGTCTTGTGTGCTAACTTCCGAGAAGGCTAAACTTGGGGTTGATCATGCTAGACTCAAGGAGGAGTTTGATGTGCTTGACAAGGCCCACAAGGTCTTGAAGGGTGCTCATGCTAACCTCAAGGAGTCTCATGCTCAACTCCAAGTTAAGCTAACCAAGGAGAAGGCCACCTTTCCTCACATGATCTTAATTGATAACGCAAATGCTACTAACCCGTGTTGTGAGCACGTGCATCTTGTGGAGGAGAATGCCAAGTTGAAGGAACAACTCGAGAGAGGCCTTGTGTCATGCATACAAGGTGAGAAGAACCTAAATGACCTTTTGAGCAATCAAAAGGAAGTTGTGGCCAAGGAGGGAGTTGGGTTCTCACCCAAGTCCAAGAACAAGAAGAAGAACGAGAAGAAGAATGACAAGACCAAACGACCTCCCCCGCTTAAGCAAACTTTTGTGAAGGAGGGAGAGGGTGCTCCTAAGGAGAAGAAGAACAATGCGAAGAGTGGTGATGCAAAAAAGGGCAAAGGCATCTCTCCCAACAAAGTCGGCGACTTTAACCCTTCTTATGTGTTGTGCCATGCTAGTGATGGGCATGTTTATGCTAAATTTGTTGGTTCTCCTTATGAGTACATTGAATGGTCTATTTGGGTTCCTAAGACCCTTGTTACTAACATCAAAGGACCCATTACTAAATGGGTACCTAAAACCAAGCATTGATCTCTTGTAGGTGTTTGCTTCCGGTGGGGGATCATGGTTGCTCGATAGTAGAGCAAGAAATCATATGACCGGGAGCAAGGACTTGGTGGTGGACGTGCAAAAGATCCCATCTATGCCCACCAATGTCGAGTGGGGTGATGCCTCACATTCTAAGGTATTGGGTCTTGGCAAGGTTGTCATTTCTCATGATCTAACGATCGAGAAAGTCATGCTTGTTGAGTCCCTTGCGCACAATTTACTTTCCGTTTGTCAACTTGCACTCATGGGATTTGCCACCTTCTTTGATGGTGATACCGTGGCCCTCTTGTGGAGCAAGACTCTTAAAGTAGCCTTTGTTGGGCATGTCGAGAACGGTCTCTATGTGATTAACTTTTCGGAGCGACCCACTAAGACCACGACATGCCTAATGGCTAAAGTTGATGTGGGATGGCTTTGGCATCGCCGTTTAGCCCACGTCAATATGAGATCTTTGCAAAGTCTTCTCAAGGGGGACCATGTCCGTGGACTAACAAATGTTAGTTTTGCCAAAGATCGTGCTTGCAGTGCTTGTATCGAAGGAAAGCTTCATGAGACGGCTCACCCTCCCACGACTATCATCTACTCGAAGAGACCCTTGGAGCTCCTTCACATGGACCTCTTTGGGCCTCCATACTTTGATAGTCTTGGGGGAAGAAATTATTGCTTGGTGATTGTGGATGATTATTCAAGATACACGTGGGTATATTTCTTCAAGAGGAAGAGTGAAACTCAATAAACCGTCATCGACTTTGCAAATGAAGCTCAACGACAACATGATGCAAAGATCTTGACAATAAGAAGTGACAATGGCACCGAGTTCAAGACTACACCTTGTATGAGTTCCTTAGTGATGAGGGGATCAAGCATCAATATTCCGCTCCATACACCCCTCAACAAAATGGTGTTGCAGAGAGGAAGAACCAGACGTTGATGGATGCGGCAAGGACCATGATGGCAGAGTTCAAGTCTCCATACAACTTTTGGGCCGAAGCCATCAACACCGCGTGTCATGCTTCAAATCGCCTCTATCTCCGCAAAGGCTTGAACAAGACTCCTTATGAAATTCTCACCGGTAACAAGCCCAATCTCAAGTACTTCCGGGTGTTAAGTGTTTCATTCTCAAGAAAGGTGTTTGTTTGTCTAAATTTGAGGCTAGAGCTTATGAGGGCATATTTGTTGGTTATGCTACAAACTCTCATGCTTACCATGTTCTCAACAAGTCCATCAGACTCATTGAGGAGACGTGTAACATGGAGTTTGACGAAAATAACGGCTCCCAAGTGGAGCAAAGTGGTACTTGTGATGTAGGTGATGAAATTCCTCCCCAAGCCATAAGAAGAATGGGTATTGGTCATATTCTACCCATTGAGGAACCCCTTGTGGCCGAAGGAGAAGGACAATGCTCCACTCAAGTGGAGCCATCACCTCCCCAAGACCCACACGCTTCCGAAGAATAAAGTGAAGTCCCTCAACCTCATGAACAAGACCTAGGGCAAGATCAACCTCAAGATGGTGGTGAACCACCAAATGATGCCCAAGGTCAAGTTCTACCCCTCGAGCAAGTTCACGATCAAGAGCAAGCTCAAGATCTCGAACAAGCTTAAGACGGCGCTCAAGATGATCAAGTTGATCCTCCTCCTTCCTCATCCGAGGAGGAATTAGAGCGCCATGCCGCGAAAATTGCTTCCAAACTCACCACCAAAGGCCATCTCATGGAGAATGTGGTTGGAAGCCTAAGAAAGGGGGTAATCACTCGTAGACAATTAGTAAACTATTGTGAACATCACGCGTTTGTCTCTTGTGTTGAACCCCAAAAGGTCTTTGAGGCGCTCGAAGATTCGGATTGGCTCAATGCCATGCATGAAGAAATCAACAACTTTGAGTACAACAAGGTGTGGAGATTGGTGCCACGGCCGTCGGGGAACCATAACGTCATTGAAACCAAGTGGATTTTCAAGAACAAGCAAGACGCTCATGGGAACATCATTCGCAACAAGGCAAGATTGGTAGCACAAGGCTACGCCCAAGTCGAGGGTATCGACTACGGTGAAACCTTTGCTCCCGTTGCTCGCCTTGTATCCATTCATTTGTTGATTGCTTATGCTTCCCATCACAACTTTAAGTTACAACAAATGGATGTGAAAAGTGCTTTTCTTAATGGTCCTATTAATGAGTTGGTTTATGTCAAGCAACCGCTCGGGTTCGAGGATCCTTACTTCCCGGATCATGTGTATCAACTTGATAAGGCACTCTATGGCCTTAAACAAGCCCCACATGGGTGGTATGACCACCTTACCGAGTTGTTACAAGATCGTGGATTTGAAGTTGGGCAAATTGATCCCACTCTTTTTACTAAGAAGGTCAAAGGGGAGTTGTTTGTGTGCCAACTATATGTTGATGACATTATCTTTGGTTCCCCTGACAAAGCTTTCAATGAGGAATTTGCCGCTCTCATGACCTCTAAGTTCAAGATGTCTTCGATGGGAGAGTTGAAGTTCTTCCTTGGTTTTGATATCAAACAAAGAAGATAAGGTACCTTCATCAACCAAGCCAAATACACTCAAGATATGCTAAAGAGATTCAAGCTAAGTGATGTCAAGCCTGCGTCTACTCCAATGCCTACCAAGTGCCAACTTGACATTGATCCCAATGGTAAAGCGGTGGATCAAAAGGTATATCGCTCTATGATTGGATCCTTGCTTTACCTTTGTGCATCTAGACCGGATATCATGTTGAGTGTGGGAATATGTGCACAGTTTCAAGCCGCACCGAAGGAAAGCCACTATGTGGCGGTCAAGCGAATCTTTCGATATTTGGCTCATACCCCAAACTTTGGCCTATGGTACCCAAGAGGAGCAAACTTCAAGCTTGAAGGATTTACGGATTCCGATTGGGCGGGAGACAAAGTGGATAGGAAGTCCACTTCCGGAGGGTGCCAATTTCTTGGTTGCTCTTTGGTGAGTTGGTCTTCCAAGAAGCAAAGTTGTGTGTCTCTCTCGTCCACCGAAGCGGAATATGTGGCGGCCGGTAGTTGTTGTGCACAACTCCTATGGATGAGGCAAACTTTAAAGGAATACGGTGTCATTTGTGACAAAGTGCCTCTTTGATGTGATAATGAAAGTGCCATCAAGATTTCTCTCATCCCGGTGCAACACGTCAAGACGAAGCACACTGAGATTCGGTATCACTTCATCCGGGAACATATTAGGCGAGGAGAGATCGAGCTCAAGTATGTTAACACTCATGATAACCTTGCAGATATTTTCACGAAGCCCTTGGATGAATCAAGATTTCACGAGTTAAGGCATGAGCTAAATATCATTGATTCGAGCAATGTGACTTGAGCCCGTGCACAGCCCACCTCACTCAATTTGTTATCTAGTTTAGGTGTAGGCATGGACATAGGGGGAGTGCTGTTCTGTCAATGAACTCTCCCTCCCCCCATTATGCATAAATCGATCAACTCTTTCACATTAGCCATTTTGGATGGTGCTTGTGCTTCAAAGACGAGTGTTTGGTCATGGGCCCAAGGATAATTCTTTGCGGTGCCATACCAATTGACTCAAACATAGGTGGATCCGGCCATCGCCCTCTCCTTTTTGAGAGGTGGTGTCGCGTGGTTGTTTCTGGTTGTCGTTTGCCTTTCTGCCTCCGTGTTGAGTGTGCTCTTGTAGTGTCTCCTGTGCCCGAAGTTTCCTTGCGAAGACCCCCTTTTTCGTGTGTTTGAAACTTTCTTTTCTTGAGCTTACGGTACTACCGCAGCCTGCTATGGTACTACCGCACATGGAGAGCACGGTACTACCGCCCCAGCACGACAGTAATTTTTTTACTGCCGCCTGGGAGAGCGGTACTACCGCTTTGGTGCGGTACTTCGGCCCAAGCGATACTACTGTGATGATATGCGGTACTACCGCGCCGTCGCAGACGCGTAGGGATAAGGATGGGCAGGGGGAGTTCTAAGTCCCCCATACCCATTCGTCCGTTGTCCCCACTTCATCTCTCTCTCTCTCGCTCAAGAACGGGGCCGGAGTCCCTCACCGGATCTCCGCCTCCAGCTGCTCCCCTGCGATTCCGTCCGGTGGGATCGTTCCCCACCACGTGCTCTTGCCATGGAACAAGGTCCTTCCCCAAATCCCTCTCCTTTTGGTTATTTTCTTTGCCTCTAGGTTTTTGGGGAGATGCATTTGTTCTTGAGACTTTAGGCTAAGTCTTTGCAAGAGTAGGATGTAGGAGAGTAGTATTGCATAGGGATTATACATGATATGTTGTCCTGTGATAGAGTTGTTCAACCGTAGTACCGCCATGGTTTCGCGGTTCATCTCAGATTCAAAGTTTGGTGTTGGATCTGACGCGGTGCGGTACTACCGTGCCGCATGTGTGGTACTACCGCTCAACCGGTACTACCGCCCGTCCGGTGCGGTACTACCGCACGAGCTGCAGCACTAGAATCTTACTACCGCTCCCAGCCCCGGTACTACCGTGACTTCACACGGTACTACCACGACTAGGAGCGGTACTAAAATTTTAGTACCGCAGCACCAGGCAGTAGTACTGTTGGACCCATTCTATCTCATGGCAATTACCACATATGCTTTCTTCGTGTTTCTTTCGCTTTGCCGTGGTCTTTGCATTGATCCTTCTTGCTTTTCGTGGGTGTTTTGCGTTTTCTATCTCAGGTGGTGGCTCTCGCCGTTCCAATCCCAGTCGTGACACTGGCTCCAAGCGTCTGCGCAATCAAGGTGAAGCAACAGAGGGCTCCAATGCCCCCAAGCGCCATGTCAAGACCACCGCTAACAAGCACAAGGAACACATTAAGGGCATGGACGAGATACCCCAATCTGAGTACATCCGTCTCAGGCAGATCAACCTGTATGTGAATCCTCGTGCTACCATCAGAGGTTGTGAGTTTTTTTGGACCAAGCAGCAGACTCTCACTTATCTGGATGTCATCAAGAACAAGCAAAATACCTATGTGGATGTCAAGTGGATAGACATGCATCACCTGAGGAAGGACAAGTATCGTGAGTACTTTGGAGAAGCTCTGGATTTGGTGGAGCAGTTTGATATTGAACATGTGATCTCTTTCCATCTTGACTATGACCCTGAGCTTATCTGTCAGTTCTTTGCCTCAGTTTTCTTTCACCCTGGGGAGGAGCGGAGGATGACCTGGATGACCAATGGTCGTCAGTTGACCGCTACCTGGAAAGAGCTCATGGATCTGCTCCAGGTTCCTGATGACGGGCTCAACTCACCAGTGGGTGTTCGCCCTCATGCCAATTCTGAGTCTGCTAACAAGGACAAGCTTCAGCCGTTCTATGTTGAGAAGGTGCTTGCCAATAGCAAGTCGGCGTGGGTGCTCAACTCATTTCTGGATATTATGTATTGCATCTTTCGCAACTCTCTGTTCCCTTGCATTGGTGACAAGGACAAGGTTCATGCCTATATGGTGGATATGATGCTCCTGTGCAAGGAGGCTCACGTGTCTCAGACTCAGCCACTTGATGTCTCACACATCATGTGGTGTGAGCTTCGGTTTGCGGTGTTCAACCGCAAGGTGCCTATCTATGGACCATACCTGTTTCTGTTGATTTCCAAGACTTGGGCGAAGCAGTACCCTGGTGATGCATTCCTTGCTCCTGACTGGATTCGGCATGATCCCATCAGTCTCCGTGTCAAGCCCAACTGGGCCAACACTACTACTCGTGCTGAGGCGTCTGCTGCTAGGAGGGTTATTGATGAGGATGAGGCTGAAGCAGAGGATGTTGCTGATGACCGTGCTGCTGGGTCTTCCCATAGTTCCTCTGTGCCCTCGTAGGACAAGAAGCTGAAGGACAAGATGAAGACTCTTTTCTGCATGCAAGCTAAGGGGCAGTACAGGACTCACGTGGCATCCAAGGAGAGTCGCCGCTGCGACAAGAAGATCTTGAAGCTGTATGGAGAGGACGTGTCTGGCGGGTCTGAGGATCACATTACTCCAGAGGCTGAGTGGATGGAGAAACAAGGCTACAAGTGGACTGATTCGGAGGAGGACGTCAAGGAGACCGTTCCTGCTGCCGGGTCTGACGAGGATCGTTGGGATGATTTCTCTGCTTGAGCCACCCCTTGTGTGTAGGTGTCCTCTCTGCCTTTTTGGCATCTCGATGCCAAAGGGGGAGAGAGTGTAGGGATTTGCGAGTCGTGTGTCATGTTCGGTGTGTTTGCATGTCTCGTTTGAACCTCGTTTCGGTTGTTTCAGTTGCTTTGGTTTGGTCTCTCCTTCATATGGTGTAAGACATATGCACTCTACCTATCTTAGCGAGCTTGTGTTATATTGTGATACCTTTGTTTATGCACTTGCTTAGATTGTTAGTCTTACATGCCTTGTCTCTAAAATATAGGGGGAGTGTTGATCCTAGCTTGTGTGCTGTGCAGTCCAAAGCATCCATCTAGATTGCACACATCTAGGGGGAGCCCGTCTACATTTTAGAGAGGAGGGGTTTGCTTCTGCTCATTATTATTTCCCCTTGTGCAAATCCCGTATTGTCATCAATCCACCAAAAAGGGGGAGATTGTAAGGGCATATTTATCCCTAAGTGTTTTGGTGATTGATGACAATGCTTTTGCAGACTAATCGTGTGCCTTGAGTTTCTCAGTTGCTTCATCGCTAGGCACAAGACGGTTCGGTGCCCCTCGAAGACTATTGAAGACGGCGTTTTTCTACGCTTCTTTTTGGTGGATTTGAGTCGTAGGAGAGCCGTACTATTAAGAGGGGGTCCGCGTCGGAAAGGTTCGGGTGGAATCATCACGTACACGTTTCCTTCCTTGTCTCCACCTTTCCCTTGCTCTTTGGAGCATTCCTCGTTTATCCTCTATGCGAGTGTCTGGACTGCTGTTGCTGAGCTTGCGGTAGTACTGCTCCCTGGAGCGGTAGTACCGCAGGCACTTGCGGTAGTCCCATGCCCATGCGCGGTAGTACCGCGGGAGCCCACGGTAGTACCGCTCCTCTGGAGTCGTAGTACCATGGCTCCCTGGCCAAGTACTGCTGCTTTGCAGTAGTAGGGGCGGATGTAATTTTTTACATCCGCGCCTGCACGGTAGTACCGCACGTCGAGGACGGTAGTACCGTTGGAGCCCACGGTAGTAACGCTCCTCTGGAGCCGTAGTACCGTGGTTCCCAGGCCTAGTGCCGCCGCTTCACGGTAGTAGGGGCGGATGTAATTTTTTACATCCGCACCCCACGGTAGTACCGCTCCTTGTGCACGGTAGTACCGTGACGGATGTGTGTATCGTCTCTTTGTCAGTGGAAGTAGGCACGGATGTATTTTTATTCATCCGTGCCCTTTCCAGGTTAGGACTTACCTGCCTCGCGGTAGTATCGCAGGTGGGAGCGGTAGTACCGTGCTCGCGGTAGTACTGCTCTCAGTCGGGCATGTTCTAGTCTCTGCAGCTGCCGCGGTAGTACCGTGGTCCTTCACGGTAGTACCATGTGGCCTTGCGGTAGTACCACGTTCCTGGAGCGGTAGTATCGCATGTCGCAGGCTGGACTAAGTGGATAACGGTTGGATGTTGTCCTCCACTATAAAATGCGTGTCTCCTACCTCTAGTTGACCACCTCTTCCAACCCTAAACTCCATTGTTGCTGCAAGCTCCATTTTCGGCCGATCTCTCTCCCTAGCCAATCAAACTTGTTGATTTGCTCGGGATTGGGTGACAAGGCCCCGATCTACACTTCCACCAAGAGATATTCGATTCCCCCCACTAATCCCTAGCAGATCTTGTTACTCTTGGGTGTTTGAGCACCCTAGACGGTTGAGGTCACCTCGGAGCCATAGTCCATTGTGGTGAAGCTTCATGGTGTCGTTGGGAGCCTCCAATTAAGTTCTGGAGATTGCCTCAACCTTGTTTGTAAAGGTCTGGTCGCCGCCTTCAAGGGCACCAATAGTGGAATCACGACATCTCGCATTGTGTGAGGGCGTGAGGAGAATACGGTGGCCCTAGTGGCTTCTTGGGGAGCATTGTGCCTCCACACCGCTCTAACGGAGACGTACTTCCCTTTAAAAGGAAGGAACTTTGGTAACACATCCTCGTCTCCACCGGCTCCACTCTTGGTTATTTCGTGCCTTTACTTTTGCAAGCTTACTTGTGTTGTATCCCTTGCTTGCCTATTGTGCTAGTTGTTATTGCATCATATAGGTTGCTCACATAGTTCCATATCTAGACAACCTATTTTGTTGCAAAGTTTAAATTGGTAAAGAAAAGCTTAAAATTGTTAGTTGCCTATTCACCCCCCTCTAGTCAACTATATCGATCCTTTCACAAAGGATGTCTAAACTAAGTAGATGACACATTTGATGTATAAAGTAAGTAATGCAAGGCACCATATGCATGATATAACCAACATCAGCATGCCAAGTTAGAGAGAAGACCTCAGGGGGTAAATAGGAGTTGTCTTCTCCTTCTGAATCCCCCTCAGAACAGATATCTTCCTCTCGATTACAATCCGAAATGCGTGGAGGGGGGCTGCCTTTGCGCCTACCATGGAGCGATGTTTGCATGAAATTTTATTGCCACGCAAGGCTCGTCTCTTTTGCTCTACACGTTCAGTTCCATTGTTTACAATAACTGTCATGCATAGGAATAAAACATAATGAGATTATGTAAGGAGTGCATGCAGAAATCTAGAGTGATGGTAGCAACCTGTGGATAGACCCAAAACCAATAATAGCAGGCAGATAATGGCTTCAGTTAAAAAATACAGATAATGGCTTCTTTACTGTTTGTTTCCCACCCAACATGAAACTCATAGTAGACACCGGAGATTAACCAGATAGTAGATAGATACTATTGATAGCGGCCCCGATATGTACCCCACAACCATTTAAAAACTCAAGTTTGACCATTAGTTTGGAGCTGACTCAGACTCTAATCGGTGAACAGGACGATAAAGTAGCATGTAATATTAAGCGATGCATAACGTAAGCAGACATGAAAGAGTGCGACCTCTCTTGCGGACCCGTGTAGTCCTCGAGGTCATCTGCTCGGTTGATGATGGTAATGCAGATTTCATGGCTGGCGGCGGCAGGGAAGAAGATCTGAGGCGACGAAAGACAGTCTGGAGGCCGGATCCCAGCTGTGCTGGACCCTTCTGTCGTTGGAGCAGCTGAGCTGGGGTGGACGACGGCGCAGAAGGAGCGGGACAAACCACACAAGGTTTTCTTTGACAACTATATGTAAGAGAAGTAATTCTGTAAGGGCTCGTTTGAATTGGAGGATTCCAACAATGCAGGGATAGGAAATAGACAGGAATAGGATAGGAATGCACGTGCAAAACAGAGAATTTAGAAACACAAGATTTCTGCCAATCTGGGTGTTTGATTCACAACAATTGGAAGATCACAGGATGCAAAGAAGCATGGTGAGATTAAGTCAAACCACAAGAAAATTTACGGTTATAATGCTATTATGCTACTATCTCTTAGTCTTGTGCTTCATGAATAGGAATTTGAAAAGGAGGACAAGTGAAAATTAAAATTCCTATGTTTTTTCTTTCAAGGAGACACTAAAGGAACAAATCCGTGTGCTAAGTGGACAATATATATAACATGTAGAGTAAAAAAGAGATGCAACAAGTGTACAACCTCTTTGGCGAAGCCATGTCGATCTCAGCGTGATTGGGTTGGCCGGTGAGGATGCTCCGGCTGACTTTGCTGTCGGAGGAGGGGAAGAAGATCTTAGGCGTCTGGAGATGGAGCCCGAGGTACTGCTCCGCTGTGATGGAGGGTTTCGTTGTTGGAGCAGCTTCGGTGAGTTGTACGACGCCGAGGCTGAAGCAGGACAAGAGAGACAACGAACAACGTTAACCTGAGTGGAATTCTAATAGCATCTCCAATACATGACGTAAAATACATAAACACAAAGTGCTAGATGTAAAATACATCAACCGCTCATCTCTGAACTTAACTGTCGAAACTGAACTTAACTGTCGAAACTGAATTTAACTGTCGAAACTGAACATAACTGTCGAAACTGAATTTTGTTGTCGAAACTGAATGCACTAGCAAGGTGAGGCTACATGTCGGTCGACTGACTTTTTCATCTCTGGTCAGTCGATTTTGCAGCCGTTGGATACGAAATCAAGGGCCCGCGGTTCATCTTCAACCTCCACCCCCCTGAGCCGCCAGCCACCACCGGCCAAACAGCAGCCCCCCGCCGCTTGCGGCCGACGGTGCGCCGCCCCGCCCGCCGTGAAAACACTCCCCACCGCTGGTCCGCCGCCGCCCCGGCCATCCCTCTAGCCCCCCTGTGCCGAGCTTTCTCTCAGGCGATCCCCACGCCACCGCCCCGCCAACACCCCGCCACCACCGGCGACCATCGCCCCCATCCTAAACCCTAAGATAGATAGTGGGGTACCTCTCCGGCGAGCCCCCCTCCCTGCTGCGGCTGGTTCTTCCTTCACCCCGGCGAGCCCACCCCTTGAAAATCGACTGATCCAAAATTCGATTCAGTCGACTGAAGTGTAGCCAAATCGGAGCAGCATCGCAAGCAAGAGCAAGAGAGAGAGCAGCAGCGCGATCAAGAGCAATAGCAACAGCAGACCAGGCAGGGGACCGAGAGCAAGAGTAGAGCAGTAGCGCGAGCGAGAGCTAAAGCAGCAGCATCTCCTACTGATGTGAACGTCGCTGCCAAGGGAGCGACGCCATGGAGGAAGTGGCCGGCGACGCCGTCGTGGATGGAGCCGCACCGTGTCGGCTCGGGACCGAGCGCCGACAACACCGTGAGATCAAATCAAGAAGAAAACGTGGCGATTAGTGTACAACCTCTTTGGTGGCGCCGATTAGGCCGCAGCTTCATCCGAGGAAACAGTGATGATGATGCACTTCTGGTGGTGCAGGTGAAGACGGCGGTGTGGGAATGGAGGTGGCGCGAAAGACGAGGGGAACATCGGGGCAACTCCATGGAGGTGGAGGACGGGGTGGCTGAACCGACGGGACGATGAGATCGACGATGGATCCTCATCCGGTACAGTGGATGAGGGACGTCAAGGTGTTGCTATGGACGACGTGGTCGGGAAAGTGGCTCCGGCTGGGTAGCGGACGAAGCAGGGTGTGGGGTTTCGTCGCGGGTTTTCGCGGCCTCGGTGTATGAATGGGTGGGCGGATGGGATTGCAGTGGGGAACCATGGCTTGGAGATGCGCTTGTCCGAAATGTGGGGTAAGTTACGGAAGTACCCCCCACCGATTTGAGGCGGTTCTTTCGGTTCAGGGGTGCCACGGGCATTTCGCGTGTCGGGATTTCGCAGGAGGTGGGAGTTTTTGCGCGCGTTGTAATTTCGGAATAGCAAGACGTGGGTTGAGATGGAGGGAGTTGTCGGAGCACAACGAGACAAAGATATATCTTAAATATTTCGGGCTAACAAGGCGCGGGTTGAAATTTCCGGACAAGCCTAACATGTACTGTACCAAATCAATGCGCACTACAAATGTCATTCAAAACTTTGAATTCATGTTATGTTCAATTAAAATATTTCGCTACGTGTATAATGCATGCAACCTACTACTCAAATGAACGTTTTAGTGCATTCCAAACGTATATACTACCGCTTCAATATGAACTAAATTTGAATAAGATCTACAATAATGATTGTTGTGAAGTCAAAGCATTTGAATTCGTTTCTCTATTTTAATAAGATCTACAATCATCATTATTGTCAAGTTAAACCATCGTTTGTGTATTATCTTCACAGCACACACATGATTAGTCTCAAGTTACATATGAACTATGTGTACTATATGAACTCGAACTAGATTTTTTGAATCCACTTTATTTTGATTTCAAATCACATTACATTTCTAGCTCTAGTTAGATCTTCATAATCTAAACCATGTCTCATATGTATAATGTGTTTATCACATTATGTATGGTGCCCCGCCCCCTACGCCTACAAGTATTTAGATGTGAGTTGCAAACACCACACGTTACCACAAATTCAAATAAAATGTGAGAATGTTCGATATATAGTATTGTTTAGATTGCTCGATATTTAGTTGTAAGTTGCAAACGCCACACATTATCACAAATTCAAATAAAATGTGAGATTGTTTGATGTATAGTATGGTTTAGATTGTTCGACATTTAGCTGTGAGTTGCAAACGCCATTCATTATCACATTATGGTATAACATGTGCACAGCACGTGTATCACCGCTATATTCATGCATGCAATGTTTAAAACACTATGATCTCCTATTCAAATATATGAATCCGCTTTCATATCAAATTATGATCTTTGTTAGTCTCTTACACCCACACAATCCTCTAACCTTTGTAGCTACCACTAACTTTCTCTCGTGCATAATGCACACGCCCTCCTCGCCCTCCCCCTCCCTCGGCATTCTATCCACCGGGCACATTCATTTTTTTCTTTAGGTCGTTCTCCCAGAGTCTTCACAACTCCTTTCCGAGACACACCGATCGATAAACCTCTCCAGCGATGCCTGCCTACAACATACACACACACCTTCAATCTCCTCCTTTATGTGTCCTTGCCTCGTGTCTCTCATAACTACAAAAAAAGACACATCCGTGACATTTTGGGCCGAACGAATTTTTTTCTGTCATACATATGACACTTCTATGACGATAATTGTGACAAAACCCGGTATCATCATAGATGTGGTGGGCTCCTACTTCTATGACAAAAAATCATGACAGAAAATGGGCTTTTCGTCCTGGGCGGGCTGGAGACGCAGCTGCATGACATTCTTTGGTCCGTCCATGACGGAAAAAACCGTGGTAGAAGCGAGGGGGAGGAAAATTTCGGGGAGTTGCCAGTTACGGTGGGAGGTCGGGGGCCGAGTGATGCGTGTTTCTCTCGTACACATACGCGCGTGTGTGCGAGGCGTTGGCTCTAACTAAACCCGAGCGAGGCGTTGGGCTCTAACTGAACCCGGGCGATTGCACTGCAGGCTACGCATTACTGAACCTGAGCGATCGATCGATGGCTGTTAACTGAACCCGATGGAGCGATTCCTTCGCTACTGGTGCTAACTGAAGCC
>NC_041389.1:398107811-398129847 GCF_002162155.2 Triticum dicoccoides
CTTTGGATGAACAGGACCCCGTGGTGTGGAGACCTGGATGAAAAGTAGACGGTGGAGAGGTGGCTGTGGAGGGGTGGTTGAACAGGACCCCGTGGTGTGGAGGGCTGGATGAATGATAGATAGTGGAGGGCTGGATGAACAGTAGACGATGGAGGGATGGTTGAACAGTAGCCGGTGGAGTAGCGCACGGTGGAGGCTGGATGAACAAGATCCCGTGGAGGCTGGAGGAGGTCGACGGTAGCCCGTGGAGGCTGGAGGAGGTCGACGGTGGAGATGAATAGTATCCCGTGGAGTCCCGTTTTGCGGTACGCCACACCCCTCCTGATGAACAAGACCCCCGTTTCGACTATAGCGCTCCAACACAAGTCCGTTTCGTCCGTTTTGCGGTACGCCACACCCCTCCCAATGAACAGGACCCCCGTTTCGACCGTAGCGTTCCAACACAAGTCCGTTTCCTCCGTTTTGCGGTACGCCACACCCCTCCCGATCAACAGGACCCGTTCCGAACATAGGAGGTCCGTTTCCTCCGTTGTGCGATACGCCAGGCCTCATTTCCATCGCCTGTTCCATCCAAGCAGGGTTGCTCCCACGCGTTCCGTTGGCTCCCGATGAACACGATGCATTTTGTTGCCTCCCCATGAACACGACGACGACGCTATTTCTCCATTCCGACCTAGCCATGTACACAAGCCCTGGCCGTACGTATGCGCGAGTAGGCGTTCGAGACCTTGCCCGTATGTACGTACGTGGCCGTATTTTCTTTCTTGCACCCTCGCCGTTGTACGGACGTATACATGCTATGTGCGTGCCTCTACTACGACACGTGCGCGTCTCTACAACGACCAGTATGTACATACACGTTCGCGACTAGAATGACAATGCTACGTACGCTTCGACCAGGTGGGTCCCGACTGTCAGGAACTTCCTTGCCTGCGAAGATGTAGCTGGTGGGTCCCAGCAGTCAGGGGGCCGAATCGTTTTTTTTGCCCGGACGCACTTCCTTGCATGCAAAGATGTAGCTGGTGGGTCCCAGCAGTCAGGGGGGCGAATCATTTTTTTGCCCGGACGCACTTCCTTGCAAGCGAAGGTGTCGCTGGTGGGTCCCAGCGGTCAGGGGGGCGAATCGTTTTGTTTTTTTGCCCGGATGCACTTCCTTGCATGCGAAGATGTAGCTGGTGGGTCCCAGCAGTCATGGGAAAACGTTTTTTCGCGAAATACAGTGGCCCGTCCGGTGGGTCCCAGCTGTCAGGTGGAGGAATCATTATTTTCTACGTAATAAGGAGGCACTTCCTTGCTGCGGCCGTGGACCCAGCTGTCAGCCTCTCCACGTACAGTCCACGTCCGATGGAAGTCATTCCTTGACCACGTTTACCATGCTGCACCGAGAGCACCAGGGCGGTGGACGACGGCGAGGCCTAGGAAGGGGACGACGGGGAGCCGGGGAAGACACGGCAGTGGAAGCTCGCGCGGAGAGGAGTATGAGTGTTCACTGGTTCAGCTGTGGTGTGAGGCTGCCGTCACCGCAGGGCCTGGCTAGCAGTGGGATAGTGGGGGCGGTGAGGCCTCCGCAGCAGCACAGCTGGCCACGGGAGGCAGGAGCATGCGGCACGACCGGTGCTGCTTTGGGCGGCTGGAGCAAGAAGACCATAGGTTGAAGAAGCACTACGGCCGTTGGATGGACATCGTACGGTCACTAGAGCTAGAATCGTTGATATTGACTAAAGTTGACAAAGGCCCCCGTCCCAGTCAACTTAGTAGGCCCACAAGTCAGCCTCCCACCATGGTGGGTCCCAGCTAGCAAGGGGAGTATTCATTTTTTTGTGCGTAATAAGGAGGCACTTCCGGTGGGTCCGAGCTGACAGCATGGGGAACGTTTTTTTCGCGAAATACGCTGGTCCGTCCCGTGGGTCCCAGCAGTTAGGTGGGAAACATTTTTTTCACGAAATAAGGTGGCCCGTACGGTGGGTCCCTGCTGTCAGGTGGAGGAATACATATTTTGCGCGTAATAAGGAGGCACTTCCTTGCGGCCGCCTGGACCCAGCTGTCAGCCTCTCCACGTACAGTACTCTTCCGATGGAAGTCGGTCATTGACCATGTTGACCACGCCGCGCCGAGAGCACCAAGGCGGTGGTCTGGACAATGGCGAGGCCTAGGAAGGGGACGATGCAGAGCCGGGGAAGACACAGCAGTGGTAGCCCGCGCGGAGAGGAGTACGAGGGTTCACTGGTTTGACTGCGGCGTGAGGCTGCCGTCGCCGCAGAATAACAAGGGTTGTGGGTGGGTAGAGGGATACCCTGGGCTAGCGGTGGGAGTAGTAGGGGGCGGTGAGGCCTCCACGGCATCACAGCCGGCCACAAGAGGCAGGAACACGCGGCACGACCGGCGCTGCTTTGGGCGGCTGGAGCAAGAAGATCAGAGGTTGAAGAAGCACTATGGCCGTTGGATGGACATCGTACGATCACTGGAGCTAGAATCGTTCATATTGACTAAGTTGACAAAGCCCTCCGTCCCCATCAACTTAGTTGGACCACAAGTCATCCTCCCATTATGGTGGGTCCCATCTAGCAGGGTGGGTATTCATTTTTTTGTGCATAATAAGGAGGCACTTCCTTGCGTGTGAAGATATAGCTGGTGGGCCTGACATGTCAGCGGGGGGAACATTTTTTTCACGAAATACAGAGGCCCTTCCGGTGGGTCCCAGCTGTCAGGTGTAGGAATCATTATTTTGCGCGTACAGTCCACGGCCGATGGATGTCGTTCGTTGACCACGTTGACTAGGCCGCGCCGAGAGCACCATGGCGGTGGATGACGGCGAGGCCTAGGAAGGGAATGACACGGAGTTGGGGAAGACTCGGCAATGGTTTCCCACGCGGTGGGCAGTACGAGGGTTTACTGGTCCGGCTGCCATCGCCGGAAAATAATAGGAGGTGTGGTTGAGTAGAGGAATGGCCTGTCCAGCAATGAAGTAGGGTGGGTCGGTGCGGCCTGTGCGGCAGCACAGCCAGCCACGGGAGGCGGGAGCAGGCAGTCCCACCGGAGCTGGTTTGGGCGGCTGGAGAAAGAAGATCAGATATTGAAGAAGCAGCATGGCCGTTGGATTAACATCCAACGGTCACTGCTGCTAGAATCGTTTGCGGACTAAGTTGACAAAGCCAAAGTACACGTCAACCTAGTAGACCCACAAGTCAGCCTCCAAATCTGTCCCAAAAAGCATACAGCCCGAAATTTCTAGCCAGATTCAAATCAATTTTAAATCTAAATATAACTTAATTTAAATTCAATGAAAATTTACCCGCACAAAACAATGAAATTTAAAATATCAAAATCCGAAAGAAAACAGTATTTGGGAACTAATTGCCTGTTTGCTGTATTTTTTTCATTTTACAGCCCATTTATTATTACTTATAGCCCATTTCTTATTACTTATAGCCCATTTCTTATTACTTATAGCCCTTTTCTGGGCAAAATGCATCCCTCCTCGTCTTGAAAGATTTCCGTCCCAGCAGCGCGTAGAAAAGCAAGTAGGCCTATGTTGGTTATTCTGCAAAAAACAAAATAGCTGGCTACCCATTTTTCAGAAAGGAAAAAAACAAACTGGGTTGGTCATGTGCTAAACATATGAAATAAAAGCCTGGGCTAGACGGGCCACGGGTCCCGCACAACCCAGTTGATACCCTTCTCCGTCCCGAAAAAACAAAATTATTGCACGCGCTGCTGGGTCCCTACTGTCATCCTCACCATGTACAGTCATCTCCTTATTCCTCTCGGTTGTTGACCATGTTGACAACACCGGGGGGCGGCGCCGCGGCGAGCGAACCAAGGCGGAGGACAATGGCGAGGCCTCGGACGGGAACGAACAGGAGCCGAGGAAGATCACAACCAGCCGTGGGAGGCGGGAGCAGGCGGTCCCGCCGGCGCTGTTTTGGCTTTGGCGGCTCGAGGAAGAAGAGACTGAAGAAACGCGACAGACGTTGAATGTCAATCGAACGGTCAAGGTTGGCACAATCGTTTTTTGACTAAGCGGACACCAAGTAGCATACTTTTTTATATATAGGAAGAAAACTGCATGTCAGGACCCCGACTCAATGCCACATCGATCTAGCGTGTAACACCTCATATCACTTTGCGGCCTCACGCACGGTATTCCCACGGGTGTCGCCTTACCCTTGCCCGGGACTGTTTGCGTCTTTTGGCACACATATATGATAGTGTCGCTAGCATCCATATGATAAGGAGCCCGGGCTGACATGGCTAGTCGTAAACCCAAAGTGGCACAAACCTACAGGGACAGGCATCCATGACCCAACATCGAACGTGTCGGTCATCAGCGAGTGAATCCAGGCTGTAGCACTGGGCTAGCAGGACTCCGGTGAACCGGGCTGTAGCAGGCTAACAAGACTCCGGTATTCATCGCGTGACATTTCCCCGAAGGGACAGACACAGGAACGAAGAAGGACACATGCCGGCCAGCCTAAGGGTTCCGAAGCAGTAGCAAGCTAGCAAGACTCAGTGGAAACACTAGGAGACATTTCCCGGTAAGTGAGGCTACTAAGAATAAACAACTAGATAGTCAGATCCCACACGTACCAAGCATTTCAATAACATACACACAATATGCTCGATATGTGCAAATACAACATGGCATCACAACATGACCCTACAACTCAATTATTTTATTCAATAGGCTCCAAGGAGCGAGATATTACAAACATGGGTCTCTCGACCCAGCATTCAGAGCATACAATTCAAAGCACAAGCGGAAGCTTAACATGTCTGAGTACAGACGTCTACAAATGAAAAAGGCTGAAAAGCCTGACTATCTACCAGATCCTGCCGAGGGCACAAGATCGTAGCTGAGGTAACAAGCTAAACGTCGAAGTCCACGCGAAACTACTAGCGAGACCGAAGTCTCTCTGCAAAAACATAAAATAGGCAAACGTGAGTACAAATGTACCCAGCAAGAGTTACATCAGAACTAACTACATATGCATCATTATCAACAAAGGGGATGGTGGGCTTTAACTGCAGCAAGCCAGCTTTGACTCGGTGGCTATCCTGAACTACGACTGCAAGTAACTCTTTTGAGGTGGCGCACATGAGTCCACATATTCACCAACCAATACACCACTATGGACACGCTCCCGTCTCCCTACAAGAACGCCATCCATAGCACTCACGCTTATCTTGCGCATTTTAAAGTATCCACTTTCACTTGTCTATGAACTGTACAGGCAACCTAGAAGTCCTTTTCCGCGGACACGGCTATTCGAATAGATGATGTTAACCCTGCAGGGGTGTACTTCTTCATACATGTTTCCACAACTTAGCGTCTGCACACGACATGTGCTCGGCAGACTTCAAGCGAAAGCCGACGTGGGTGTAGACCACGACCTACCTAAACACTCAAGTCTCTAGTCCAGGTTTATCGCCTATTCGGGTTCCATCCATGAGGAGATCCGGCCGAGGTTTCGCTCACAGCCCCAAACGATGTGAACAGGGTTCTGTGACACCAAACGGGCGCCCGGTATACCCGGCCACGTGCCTACCGCATCACAGCCCACCCCTCCGGTCAGCACTTTGCACGGCCTCCAGCATACTACAAACACCAGAAACTACTTGCAACTCCTGGACAGAGGACAAGGGTGATTAAGAAGTCGAGTGGGGTCATATTTCAGGGCCCAATGCATGGTAGTAGCTGAATCATGGATCACAAACACAGAACTCAGTTCCTAAGGACGGCTTCAATGAGACAACCCACCATGTACTCCTACATGGCCTCTCACCGCTACCTTTACCAAATCGTGTTCACACACTTAGCTCACACACAGTAGGACATGTTCACACACCTCTGATTCATCCCCGATGAATCAGACCTGACTCAACTCTAAGCAGTAGCAGGCATGACAAACAAGCATGAATGAGTAGGCACAACATGTCTCAAACAACTCCTACTCATGCTAGTGGGTTTCATCTATTTACTATGGCAATGACAGGTCATGCAGAGGATAAAGGGGTTCAGCTACCGCAGCAGGTAACAGATGAATCATTGTTGTACTAATGCAGTAAAAGAGAGCAGGAGCGAGAGAGTAGGATTGTATCGGAATGAACAAGGGGGTTTCGCTTGCCTGGCACTTCTGAAGATAATATAGTTCTTCATCGGTGTCATCGAACTCATCATCAGTATGTCGTCTATTGATAGGGCACAAACACCGACAAACAAAGGAGAAACACAATCAATGCCATGCAACAATATGATGCATGAAGATGACATGGCAATATGCTGTTGATTGGCCTAATGCATCTAGCAACAAGTTAAATGGGGTTGGTTTGAACACTAGGTTCAAATTCAAACTCCATATGTGAGAGTTTAAATGCCATTTAATTGATTTGACCTGATCAGCAGGTATAAGTTGTTCTAACATGCATGAAAATGGTACAGATGGATAGATTGGATTTTTCTGATCATTTTTCATATATAAATTATTTCATTTGGAGTTACGATTGAATTTCTATGATTTTTAGAAGTTTTGGATATTTTCTGAAATAAATAAATCATTTCTGATTTATTTAAAACTCCAGAAAACATTTACTGCGTCAGCATGACGTATTAGTGATGTCAGCAGGTCAATGGGCAGCCCAGGTCAAACCTGACCAGTGGGTCCCGCGTGTCAGTGTCATTAGTCTAACTAATTAAATTAGTACTAACCCTAGATTAATTAGCAGTGCTAGGACCCACCTGTCATTGACCCGAGGGTCAAACTGGGCCCCACCCGTGGTCAAATAGGGTCAGTGGGGTCAAACTCGCCGGTGACTCGACACTGGCGAGGCCCGAGACGGCGGTGCGGCTCGGAAATCCCCCCACGGGTGTCCAAATGGGCGGCGGAGAGGCTCTACGGGTGCAGCGCGACGAGGCGCGTCTAACGGGGCAAGCGGGAGCAGCTGGGGTGGACCGAGCTCGTCGGAAGCGAGCTCGCGACGGCGGCCGGAGTTCGGCCAACGGCGGGTTAGGCGATGCAGGGCGCCAGGGGAGGCGTTGGTGAGTGCTACGTGCTCCTGGTGAGGTGTGGAGCACGGTGGTGTGCCCGGCTTCGAGCCACAGTGGCTCTGACCACGGCGGTGAGGAACCACGGCGGCGGTGGCTCTCGGCCCCGGTGGTTAGCACGGCTACAGCGGCCTTACAGGTCAAAGGAGAGGGGGAATCGGTTCAGGGGCTCACGGGGATCATGCAGGGAAGGTCAGCGAGCTCGGGGAAGCACGAACGGCGGCGAATCGATGATGAGGTTGACGGCGGCCGAAGGTTGAAGATGAGCTTGAGGACGACGCTGCAGGGCTTCCGGAGGGGCATGGACTGGTGGGGAGGAAGAGGGGGGGTCGAGGCGGAGCTCCTGAGCCCAGCGGCAGGGCGAGGGGTGGCCGGTGGCCGCGGCGAACGGCGTCGGTGGCGATGGTGGCGCTCGGGCACGAGGTGCAGAGCGAGAGAGAGGAGGGGATGAGGACGAGGAAGTGGGCGAGAGGGTCCGGGGTGATGCGTGGCGACGCATGGAGGCGTCCAGGGCATTGGGGATGCAGGCAGCCAGGCAGGAGGTGGCTCGGGCGCGTGTGCACGCGTGGCGAGCACGCGCTCTGCCTACTGGCCTGGGGAGGAAGACGACAGGGGAGGTGGAGGTGGGCTGGGCCAGCACAGGCTACAGTGCTGGGCCGCACAGTAGGTTGCCAGGTGAGTATCTCTCTTTCTTTTATTTGTTTCTGTTTTCTATTTCTATTATTCTGTAGTCTTTAGGGCTTTATTAAAAATGCCAGGGCATTTCCAAAAATCATGAAACTGTTCAATGCCACTGTTTGGAATATAACCAACAGTAAACATTTTAGTTTATGATTATTTGAGCATTTAAAATATTTTATAGCATTTAAATGCCCAAATGCAAATAGAGTATGATTTAATTCAGAGCCCAATATGTCCTGCAAAAATATAAACCATTTTTGGTAGATGCTTCCACCTCAAACCAGAAATGTTGAACATTTTAAGAGGGCATTTTGGGTTCAATGAAAAAGATTTTATTTTGACCCTAGTTGGATTCATTTGGTGCTAGGGTTTAAACAATCCCCATTTCAAGTTTCTTTAAATTTAAACATGATGCATGGATGCTTATGCCGAGACAAGCAAGGCCTGAACTGGGGACGTGACAACTCACCCCCACTAAAAAAGAATCTCGTCCCGAGATTCAAGCGTAGGGTAAGATGAAAGGGGAGCGCAAACTAACATAATCTTCACGATCCAGGTGGCACTTCAAAGAACGTTGATTCGATCACCCTCATTATCTTGATGTCTTGCTCCGAGAACTCCAACCAACATGACAATGAGAGGGAAAAGAAAACTCTAGAGAGATCGATCTTATCGAAGGTCGAACAACTCATGATCAACTCACGGAGTGAGACATAGCAACCTCCCACGAGCTGAGACACGAAGCACACATCTAGAGGAATGGAGTGAAGCAGATAACGAAGGTCCACTAGGTAGACAACAATTTCACGCTTAAGAAGGTGGTGAACGGTTGTCAATGTAGCGAGGAGTTGAGTTGTCATGATACTATAACGAGACATCTTGAGGCACGTGACTCGCAGAAATATTCCCTTAAGTGGCAAAAAGAATTACCTTTGATTCAACGATCATTGAAACTCTTTATACCAGCCTAAGGCAATTCTTGAGCGATTGTTTGGAGGGGTTCGGTAGAATGCATAACCGGATTAGAATGGATGATGTGGATTACCTTGTTGAAAACAACACAAGGGATGATTTTAGTAACTGGGGAGAAGCTCAACAGTAGAGAGTGAGTCCACTGTTTGAAAAGTTATAGCATAACCGAGTAAAACTGGGAACAATCTCGGTTAGTAACTATGATAGCACCTAATGCTTGTGCATGCTTTCAAGAGCTTGAGCATTTCCATAATCATCAAGGTTTTACCAATATCCGTGTCAAGGATCCTGGCAACACAACATACTACCATGACGAATACCGATGGAAGATGCAGATGCAAAGGAAGATAACACCTTCTCAGATTTCACCTTGGCGGGGCGAAGGGAACAAAATCTGGATGATTGACCGAGAGGCATTTAGCACTCCGCTTCTAATGTTCTCCTTGATGTGCTAGCATAACCCATTCATTGAAATGGTTTAGTATCTAGAACATCAAGTAAAAGGTCGGACTTCAGAAACACAAAAATCCATAAGGCACAACTAGGGGGGTAAATCCTACGAAGTCCTTAGGGGGAGGTAGCCAACTTTCTCAATCAAGATACTACAATAACAGGTCTTCCGGTTGGGTGTGTTGGCCACGACATCCACTTTACCGGTTACAGAGAGACCAATATTATAGTTCTTGGGAAACGTTCCAACCATCATATCTGCCTAAGATTCAGATCTGGTTGGTGCTAGAATAGTCCAGACCCATCAAGTCTAGAAAGAAAAATGAAAGTTTGCAACACAAATCTACGAGACAGTGTTGCGAGAATCTCGGGGAATGAACTACGGTAGCAAACTCCAAAACATGAGCCGTTTCTGCTACATACATGTGAACATGATGTCGCAGACAAGCATGACCACGTAGTAGTCTTATAATAAAACACTATCGAGTTCAGAGGGGGAACCATCATCGAGGATATCGAAGTCCTTGCATAAGTCTTGCTCTTAAGAAGAGACTTCTTCTCCTTGAACGAATCAATCAGTGGCTTGGTGTGCTAGGAATACATATAGAATGAAGGTTGCAAGTCTCCGAACCACAGAATACTTCGCACGTATGCATGACCGATTTGGGATGATTCAAAGGAAGCAACATTGACTTTCTCGAATCCACGGCGGCAACTTGCATCAAATGCACATGAACTAGAGGAAGTCACTTCTTACATCCGAACATATGCTTCATGAGCTAGCATGAACAAATGCTTTTAAAAGTTTCCAACACTAGCTTAATGTTCAACAAAACTATGGAGAAGACAAGGATGTTGTCGATGGGCTCAACAACAATTCATCCAGATTCCCATGGAGATGGAATTCCATAACTATGTGAACAAGGTTCTAGTATTGGTCAGACCCAAAAGATTTAATGGTGTATGCTCGAAGAAAATTCACGAGTAAGACAACATTACGAACATCATTGGTTCTGACTTGATTTGAGGATAGCCCATACTCAAATCAAGGTCTTGGCAAGACAAAAGGTCCACCAACTGATCATGAGGATCAATCAATGAAGATATTATCTTTCTTCAACACACACACAAAGATATCCCTTTGGGATGAGCTAAGTCGGACAAGCTTTTATCTTCCAACTCTCCAAGTTGTTGTTTGGCTTAACCAACTAGCTCAGGGGTATCCAACACGAATTCCTGGAGAAAGGGTGGTTTACAGGAATAAACCATCTTGATCACGAACTCAACATAGCGGTCAGGTGACAACCTAGTAATACTTCCGAGAAGATATTCGGAAAATCACGAACCACCGACATGTTACTAAGCTCGAAAACAATCTTGCTTTTCAGGGCAAGATGATATGATCAAAAGAGCGAGGGATTGACAAAATCCAAACTCATTGATCGAAGAGTGCTCCCTGGAAAATGGACTAGGTAGCACAATCATCCTTAGGGTGACGATTCAATAACCAACACGCTAAAAATGAGAATGTTGTCCATTAACCACTAAGCAACGGAGTTGCTAGCAGTATTGATTTCACACACCACGATTCACTTGTCGGCATTCCGGTTACAATAACACGGAAACCGAGGAATGAACAATGATGGCAAGAAGTATTACTGCGTCAAGAATTCATAAGAGATGGTGCAATCCTCATGATATTCCTGATGTAAAGTGGGTAATACTTCAGGTGGAACAGATCAAAAGCTGGGTTGGCATTTTGATCTGCGAGGTACAACTACTTTGACCCAATCCTAGATGTGGATGAGGTACTGGAGTTTGTTTCTCCTAGTCATTCCGAATAGAATGGCTTGACGGACCACAGAAGTAAAAGGCATCGATGAACACGAATGCACGACTACTCCTGACTATCAATCGATAGACGAAGGTCAGGATACAACTAAAGGGGGACAACTCAAGGAACATATAACTTTCTGAGTTGTGGATGCATAGATTAGTATGTCGAAACAAGTTCAACAAGTTTCTTCCGCATAACCCATGCAGAAAAGTAGAACTGGCAGAGCCGCAATATAGAATGGAGAACTCATCGAGGGCACTCCTGTTGTGATCTTTTGATCCAACAAACTTCTGCCATAAAGTGGTTCATAGTATTTGGAAGAAGGTAATACCATGAACTTCGAGGACTATTGCAAAGGTTACTAATTTCCTAAAGGAACGAGCAAACACTATCAACATGAAGTAAGTAGGGTGGATCTTGGGTCAAGAACCCAGGAATAGAATTCCTACTAACTAAGTGGCATCACGGGATGCTTTCGAGAATGATGGCCAGAATCATCACACTAGGACACAAAACATGGCTAAGCTACTAGGTGATCCTCTAAGACACCTAGGGTCATAATAATAATTCCAACATATATGTCGAGGCAATAGAATACCTCAACTCAGCAATTAGTGTGATTAACCTGGCCCAAAGGAACATAAAAACCAGAGGGAAAGGATTTGCAAGTGCATCAGATTGTTTTAGAAACCTGGGATGACTCGGACATCATAACGACTATAAATGCTCAAAAAAAGATTGGAGACATGCTACAAAGATGGTGGCATAGCCACTCAGAAGTACAATACCAAGGTTTCGAGATCAACAGTTAACATACGGAAGTAGTAGGGACTGAACTGAGGCTTAAAACCAACAATCTTATAAGTCTACGGATTAGTAACACGTGATCCTGATAGAAAGAAGAGAAATCCTAGTTCCTTAACCCCGCAGGAAAGATAAGATGACTCAGATCAGAAGGGCATGAGGTATAAGGAGTAGAAAGAGCCTTACGTTCCATCCCACAATCAATTCCCTTGCATAACTAAAGAATTTCTAAACTCAACTTCGACCAGTTTGGCTTGGTAATCCTACAGGCAGTCAGGCTCTGATACCAAAGCTGTCAGGACCCCGACTCAATGCCACATCGATCTAGCGTGTAACACCTCATATCACTTTGCGGCCTCACGCACGGTATTCCCACGGGTGTCGCCTTACCCTTGCTCGGGACCGTTTGCGTCTTTTGGCACACGTATATGATAGTGTCGCTAGCATCCATATGATAAGGAGCCCGAGCTGACATGGCTAGTCGTAAACCCAAAGTGGCACAAACCTACAGGGACAGGCATCCATGACCCAGCATCGAACGTGTCGGTCATCAGCGAGTGAATCCAGGCTGTAGCACTGGGCTAGCAGGACTCCGGTGAACCGGGCTGTAGCAGGCTAACAGGACTCCGGTATTCATCGCGTGACATTTCCCCGAAGGGACAGACACAGGAACGAAGAAGGACACATGCCGGCCAGCCTAAGGGTTCCGGAGCAGTAGCAAGCTACCAAGGCTCAGTGGAAACACTAGGAGACATTTCCCGGTAAGAGAGGCTACTAAGAATAAACAACTAGATAGTCAGATCCCACACATACCAAGCATTTCAATAACATACACACAATATGCTCGATATGTGCAAATACAACATGGCATCACAACATGACCCTACAACTCAATTATTTTATTCAATAGGCTCCAAGGAGCGAGATATTACAAACATGGGTCTCTCGACCCAGCATTCAGAGCATACAATTCAAAGCACAAGCGGAAGCTTAACATGTCTGAGTACAGACGTCTACAAATGAAAAAGGCTGAAAAGCCTGACTATCTACCAGATCCTGCCGAGGGCACAAGATCGTAGCTGAGGTAACAAGCTAAACGTCGAAGTCCACGCGGAACTACTAGCGAGACCGAAGTCTCTATGCAAAAACATAAAATAGGCAAACATGAGTACAAATGTACCCAGCAAGACTTACATCAGAACTAACTACACATGCATCATTATCAACAAAGGGGATGGTGGGGATTAACTCCAGCAAGCCAGCTTTGACTCGGTGGCTATCCTGAACTACGACTGCAAGTAACTCTTTTGAGGTGGCGCACACGAGTCCACATATTCACCAACCAATACACCACTATGGATCCGCTCCCGTCTCCCTATGAGAACGCCATCCATAGCACTCACGCTTATCTTGCGCATTTTAAAGTATCCACTTTCACTTGTCTATGAACTGTACAGGCAACCCAGAAGTCCTTTTCCGCGGACACGGCTATTCGAATAGATGATGTTAACCCTACAGGGGTGTACTTCTTCATACATGTTTCCACCACTTAGCGTCTGCACACGACATGTGCTCGGCAGACTTCAAGCGAAAGCCGACGTGGGTGTAGACCACGACCTACCTAAACACTCAAGTCTCTAGTCCAGGTTTATTGCCTATTCGGGTTCCATCCATGAGGAGATCCGGCCGAGGTTTCGCTCACAGCCCCAAACGATGTGAACAGGGTTCCGTGACACCAAACGGGCGCCCGGTATACCCGGCCACGTGCCTACCGCATCACAGCCCACCCCTCCGGTCAGCACTTTGCACGGCCTCCAGCATACTACAAACACCAGAAACTACTTGCAACTCCTGGACAGAGGACAAGGGTGATTAAGAAGTCGAGCGGGGTCATATTTCAGGGCCCAATGCATGGTAGTAGCTGAATCATGGATCACAAACACAGAACTCAGTTCCTAAGGACGGCTTCAATGAGACAACCCACCATGTACTCCTACATGGCCTCTCACCGCTACCTTTACCAAATCGTGTTCACACACTTAGCTCACACACAGTAGGACATGTTCACACATCTCTGATTCATCCCCGATGAATCAGACCTGACTCAACTCTAAGCAGTAGCAGGCATGACAAACAAGCATGAATGAGTAGGCACAACATGTCTCAAACAACTCCTACTCATGCTAGTGGGTTTCATCTATTTACTATGGCAATGACAGGTCATGCAGAGGATAAAGGGGTTCAGCTACCGCAGCAGGTAACAGATGAATCGTGTTGTACTAATGCAGTAAAAGAGAGCAGGAGCGAGAGAGTAGGATTGTATCGGAATGAACAAGGGGGTTTCGCTTGCCTGGCACTTCTGAAGATAATATAGTTCTTCATCGGTGTCATCGAACTCATCATCAGTATGTCGTCTACTGATAGGGCACAAACACCGACAAACAAAGGAGAAACACAATCAATGCCATGCAACAATATGATGCATGAAGATGACATGGTAATATGCTGTTGATTGGCCTAATGCATCTAGCAACAAGTTAAATGGGGTTGGTTTGAACACTAGGTTCAAATTCAAACTCCATATGTGAGAGTTTAAATGCCATTTAATTGATTTGACCTGATCAGCAGGTATAAGTTGTTCTAACATGCATGAAAATGGTACAGATGGATAGATTGGATTTTTCTGATCATTTTTCATATATAAATTATTTCATTTGGAGTTACGATTGAATTTCTATGATTTTTAGAAGTTTTGGATATTTTCTGAAATAAATAAATCATTTCTGATTTATTTAAAACTCCAGAAAACATTTACTGCGTCAGCATGACGTATAAGTGATGTCAGCAGGTCAATGGGCGGCCCAGGTCTAACCTGACCAGTGGGTCCCGCGTGTCAGTGTCATTAGTCTAACTAATTAAATTAGTACTAACCCTAGATTAATTAGCAGTGCTAGGACCCACCTGTCATTGACCCGAGGGTCAAACTGGGCCCCACCCGTGGTCAAATAGGGTCAGTGGGGTCAAACTCGCCGGTGACTCGACACTGGCGAGGCCCGAGACGGCGGTGCGGCTCGGAAATCCCCCCACGGGTGTCCAAATGGGCGGCGGAGAGGCTCTACGGGTGCAGCGCGACGAGGCGCGTCTAACGGGGCAAGCGGGAGCAGCTGGGGTGGACCGAGCTCGTCGGAAGCGAGCTCGCGACGGCGGCCGGAGTTCGGCCAACGGCGGGTTAGGCGATGCAGGGCGCCAGGGGAGGCGTTGGTGAGTGCTACGTGCTCCTGGTGAGGTGTGGAGCACGGTGGTGTGCCCGGCTTCGAGCCACAGTGGCTCTGACCACGGCGGTGAGGAACCACGGCGGCGGTGGCTCTCGGCCCCGGTGGTTAGCACGGCTACAGCGGCCTTACAGGTCAAAGGAGAGGGGGAATCGGTTCAGGGGCTCACGGGGATCATGCAGGGAAGGTCAGCGAGCTCGGGGAAGCACGAACGACGGCGAATCGATGATGAGGTTGACGGCGGCCGAAGGTTGAAGATGAGCTTGAGGACGACGCTGCAGGGCTTCCGGAGGGGCATGGACTGGTGGGGAGGAAGAGGGGGGTCGAGGCGGAGCTCCTGAGCCCAGCGGCAGGGCGAGGGGTGGCCGGTGGCCGCGGCGAACGGCGTCGGTGGCGATGGTGGCGCTCGGGCACGAGGTGCAGAGCGAGAGAGAGGAGGGGATGAGGACGAGGAAGTGGGCGAGAGGGTCCGGGGTGATGCGTGGTGACGCATGGAGGCGTCCAGGGCGTTGGGGACGTAGGCAGCCAGGCAGGAGGTGGCTCGGGCGCGTGTGCACGCGCGACGAGCACGCGCTCTGCCTACTGGCCTGGGGAGGAAGACGACAGGGGAGGTGGAGGTGGGCTGGGCCAGCACAGGCTACAGTGCTGGGCCGCACAGTAGGTTGCCAGGTGAATGTCTCTCTTTCTTTTATTTGTTTCTATTTTCTATTTCTATTATTCTGTAGTCTTTAGGGCTTTATTAAAAATGCCAGGGCATTTCCAAAAATCATGAAACTGTTCAATGCCATTGTTTGGAATATAACCAACAGTAAACATTTTAGTTTATGATTATTTGAGCATTTAAAATATTTTATAGCATTTAAATGCCCAAATGCAAATAGAGTATGATTTAATTCAGAGCCCAATATGTCCCGCAAAAATATAAACCATTTTTGGTAGATGCTTCCACCTCAAACCAGAAATGTTGAACATTTTAAGAGGGCATTTTGGGTTCAATGAAAAAGATTTTATTTTGACCCTAGTTGGATTCATTTGGTGCTAGGGTTTAAACAATCCCCATTTCAAGTTTCTTTAAATTTAAAAATGATGCATGGATGCTTATGCCGAGACAAGCAAGGCCTGAACTGGGGACGTGACACTGCGAGGAAAATGTGTTCGTCTGCCGTCCTCCTCACAGGGAACGTTCGCCACATAAGTGACTAGCACCCTTGGTTTTCAACCGAGAGGTCTTGGGTTCGAGTCCGAGGAATTCTCAATTTTGTCCTCCTTCCTTCCTCGCATAAAAGGGAAGAAAATCAAAGACTTGGGAAGGCGTACAAAACAAGCTAGTGTACCAGTAAAGAGACGTTGCCGAGTTTTAGAAAAAAGAAAGACGTGCTCCTGTAGCCTGTTCGGATCCAAACCTAGACTATGACTATATATGGTGCTATGCTACTCTGCAAGTAATGAAGCTGACATATCCAACGTTCGCTTCTCCTCTTCTCTACTTACTCTGCCTAGCATCAGAAGCTCTGGCCGCAACAACCATGTCCGCTGGCTGCTCGTCCACCTGCTCTTCAGCAGGCAACAACTAGATATGCGCCAAGTCGCCACCCGTACCATCACCTGTGGGTCTCATCACACCCCCGCCGGCACACGCACCGCAGCCGATTGCTCATCGCAACCCGCTGCCGTTGGTGTGGTGCCACTGCTGCAAATCACGCAGAGTCATCCGTCGCATCTCAACCACAATCCGCAACCCTAGCCGAGTCTTCTACAAATGCCCAAATCATGGGGTAATAATATGTTTAAGTGTTGTTCTGCTGCTTTCAGTTGCTGATTTTTAATAGTTTGGTTGATGATCTTCCAATTTGATTTGTGCAGAAAAGGGAAAATTCATGTTATTTGTATTTCTGGGAAGTTGCTGATGTGGGGGAATGCAACTACGCTGATTATTTGGTTAGCCGAGGAATCCCAATACCAGCAGGTTGGGGTGTTGGACAAGTAACTGAAGGAACGATAGAAGAGGAAGATGCAGAGCAGAAGGTTAAAGATGCAGTTCCTCTGATCATGGCCAAGCAACAGCTGCTGAACGGCCTTGACAGCAATGAGGATATGAAAGAGCTTGTAAAGATAATGGGCAAAATCAATGTGCTCTGTAGGATGATTGTCTCTTTATTTGCAGTGTATGTAGCACTCGTGATGTATTCAGTGGCTACGACATGAGCACTTTGCTGAAACTAGTAATGAATGAAACCTGTGTAGCAGGCTGGGCGTAGTGTTGTGAACATCTAATGATTTCTATTAACGAAAATCAGGGGGTATCCCCTTTTGCTCATATAAATAAATAAATAGCAGAGGCCCTGTCGGGTCAGCTTTGTTCTCATTCGAAGACGTCGAGCAAATTGCAGTCCAACAACAAACTATGTCATCAAATTCAAGTTTCATAGCCAAATATGAGTACAACTAAACAACAATGTCAGCATGTTTTAGTTGTCATACAATCACCAAACACAAATCAGCATACATAACAAGTGATGTACTCACAGCAAAATACTAAACAACATGTTCATCAGGTTTCAGTTGTCATAGCAAACACAATTTCACATAGTAGATAAAAAAACGTCTTCTAATAGGCAAATACGACAAAAACAATGTAATCATCATCCATAGCAGCAGCGTCAACATCTTCGCCATGTGTATTAGTCTGAATCGTAATTCCCCACGGTGTCATCTTCTTCTTCGTCCTCAACGTCCTCGAACATTGGCTTCTTCTTGATCAACTCTTGTATGTGCACATCACGACAGGCAATCTTTTCGCCGGCGTCATTGACGTGATGGTTCTCAAAGATATTAGGAACATTTGTGTTATCTTGTACATCAGGAGCAGTGTAAGCACCATCTTGTTGTGCAACTTCATTAAATGAATTCCTCTGCTCAAACCTTTGCAATACTCTCCAGTCGTCGCTATGTGCAAATGTGTCTTCCAAGAAAAATATCTGTGTTGCTTGATTTGCCAAAATAAAAGGCTCGTTGGTCTGGTACGCCGCCTTGACATTGATGGATTTGAAATAATCATCAGCTCTGGGTTTTGCGATCCTGGAAAACAGGTTATACCAATGACATCACAACAGAACCACACACCGATGATCCTCGAAACTGGAGATATACTGCAACTGAACAATGTCTGTTATGTTAGCATACATTTCAGTTGTCTCTTTGTCATACGTATCCATGCTCATGATGTCACTGTTTTGTGTCTTCCTGCCTTCATCTCGTGCAAGGGTGTTGTAGCGCACATCTCCAACAACGCAAGATTCATAATGTCTTACCCGAGTATCAGGACCCATTGCTAGTGAGTAAAGGGCATCATCAACTGCCTGCCCATCCTCCCGCATCTTCTTAACCTATGGTTAGAAAATAGACAAGCTGATCATCTTATGTACTCAATATATTATAAAAAACTGACAGTGCACTTCAAAAGCTTACATGGTTCTTGAACCATTTCGCAAATCCTGCCATAACCAGTTTGTCAATGTTTCTTGGATTTTACGGCAGTAACTCCTCTTTGTAGATGTTGCGCAACATAGTGATCGCGTCAAACATCTAAATATATAAGAATGTGCTGCAAGTTTAGTAGATTACGATGTATAAGCTGCAGTACTGCACTTACTTGATATAAGGTAGTATCTCAGGACATTTATTCAACACATACCAAACCATTTTGTCCAAATCTTTAGGTTTGTCCTCTTGTCGACTCTTCCCTGTAACTTGAACAGAATAATCGAAAACATTGAGCCCGGGATTGTCTTCACCCACCTCTTTGCTAAGCCGATCAGCTGTTTCAATGTATTTTGAGCAGAATGTCAATGCTTCTGTAGCAATGTAGGCCTCTGCAATGGAACCCTCGGGTCTAGCTCTGTTCCTAACATAGCCCTTGAAAGTGCCTAGCCGCATTTCAATAGGGTACATCCATCCATACTGTACTGGACCTCTAAGTAGTGCCTCATCAGGTAGTTGAACAGCCAAATGCACCATCACATCAAAGAAGGCTGGAGGATATATCTTCTCAAGGTCGCATAGGATAGTTGGTATCTTGTCTCTAAGACGCTCCAAAGCATCTATCCTGATATTTCTACTGCAGAGTTCCCTGAAGAATTGTCCCAACTCTGCAACTGCTTTGTATAAGTCAGGGCGGCCTAATCCTCTAAGGATAACAGGTAAAACCCTTTGAAGTAGGACGTGGCAGTCATGAGTTTTCAACCCTTGTACCTTGTTTCCATCTGCACTGACTCTCCTTTCAGGGTTGGAAGCAAATCCATGTGGGAATCTCACACGTGACAGGACCTCGCAGAATTCTTTTCTTTTTACCTTGTCCAAGACATACACAGCTGGTGCCATATCCTGTGGTTTACCTTCATCTTGCACCTGCAAATCCTTTCTGATGCCCAGGTGTGTCAAATCAATCCTATATTTTAAGGTATCTTTCGTCTTGCCTTCAATGTTAAGAAGTGTGCCGATAATGCTGTCACATATATTTTTCTTGATGTGCATCACATCAAGATTATGCAGCAGATCCAAATCTTTCCAATACTCCAAGTCCCACAAAGTGGACCTGCGGGTAAAAAGTAATCTCTCTTCTACCGTGCCACGCTTCCTTTTCCCGCTACCATTACCAGGATGGTTTCCTGGTGTAATATGCCTGACCTTCTCTAATTCCACTTGCAACTCATCGGCGGTGAGCCTCTTTGGCGCATCACGGTTTTCATGCTTTGCATTGAACACATGTCTTCGGTATTTTCTAGGATGCGGCTTGTCCTTGGCAAGGAAACGACGGTGTCCAATGTAACAGATCTTGCTAAGTATTGCGTATGACAACGGATTCCTGTCATAGCGAACACATGCATTGTAACCATGTGTCGTTCGCCCTGACATAGTGCCCAAAGCCGGATAATCATGGATGCACCAAATTACAACTGCACGCAGAAAGAAATCAGCTGGTGGGCTGCTATATAGGTCTCGAGTGAGAACACCCTTCCATAGCTGTTGAAGTTCCTCCACAAGAGGCTCCATGAACAAATCAAAATCCTTTCCAGGACTTTTTGGACCTGAGATGAGCAAGGCCATCATGTAGTTTAATTCTTTGGTGCAGACATTTGGAGGCATGTTGTAAGGGATAACAAGCACTGGCCACATGCTATATGTGGCGCTCTGGTGGCCAAATGGGTTAAATCCATCTGAAGCTAAGCCAAGTCTAATGTTTCTCGGGTCAGCAGCAAACTCTTTGTGTTTATCATTGAAGCTTTTCCACTCACTACCATGAGATGGATGGCTCATTACATTCTGATCTCTGTACTCCTAGTTCCTAGAATGCCACAGTACATCCTCTCTTGTTTCAGCATCATGAAACAACCTCTGCAATCTTGGTGTAATTGGAAAATGTCTCAGAACATTATGAGGAACCCTCTTCACAGCATCGCCATCTTTCCATCTTGATGATTTGCATTTCGGGCATTCACTTAAGTTGGCATAATCCTTCCAGAATAGAACACAATTATTCTTACAAACATGGATCATATCATATCCAATTCCAACTGCACGAAGGAAATTCTTCATTTTACTGTAGGTGTGTGGCAGCTCAGACGCATCTGGGAAAGATTTGCAGAAAGCAGCCAACATCGCATCGAATGATTTGTTGGTCATCCGATCAGATGTCTTCACTTGAAGAAAGGTGACCATAGCTGAGAATACTGACATCTTATTTCCTGGGGTGAGAACAATGTTGCATTGTTCCAACATGCGGGCCCACCATTTTTCTTCTGCAGGTGAAAGTTCACAGAATGCACGAGCATTTCGTAGCATTGTTTCAATGTTGGTCAAACTCACTGGCTCCGCCACCACCACCTCCTCCTCGTCTTCCACCTGAGCATCAGGCAAATCAAGATGGTGATCTGCTGCTTCCACGTAGTCAATAACATTGATGTTCACAGCTTCACCATGATGAACCCACCTAGTATATGTGACCGACATCCCATACAAGTGTGGATGATTTCGCACAGTTGACTGGGGTCTTGTAACTGAATTCATACAACTGCTACACGGGCAGAGCACATCTGATTTCGGACCACCATACTCAGCTCTGATAAAGTTCATGAAGTTTTCAACCCCCTCGACATATGCAACGGAGAATCTTCGAGCAGAAGTTATCGAAGTCCTGTCCATATGTTAGACATACAAATTAGTTCTTCTACTAGATATTACAGGAAAAACATATATGCTTTTTTATGAAGTCCAGAAAAAATACCTTGGTCAATGTCTAAAGCTATGGCAAGATATTTGGACGAGCAGATCTAAGTAACGAAATATATGTAAAGCTAATTCAACAAACATATTTGAGTGCTAAATTATGGCAGGCTGTTTCAGCAGTCAATGAGGCCGAGCACACAACCATTGAACTATCGAAGGCCATCGCAGCAACAAAGATCGAGTATAAAACAGTGTAAAGCTATTTCACCTAACAGATTGGCTACTAGACCATGGCAATCTATGTCACAATAAATATATGGCAGGATATTTTAGCAACTAATCGGCCCTGGCATGCCATCTCAAGAAACTACTTCGGCAAGGAAGCTTGAGTGCAGAACAGGGCAAGGAAGCTTCTTAAGCAGAGCATATTGACAGTAAACTACTTCGGCAAACAGTGAGATTAACAACGTCTATCAGCTAACATTCAACGCTACACCGACATGAACGGGGCCTCAGTCTAGAATGCGCGTACCGTGGGAGAAGCTAACCACCGTGCGTCTCCACACAAACGTCGCCAGCGGTGGCGGCGCTGACCGTCGTGCGCCTCCACAAGAACGTTGCCAGAGGTGGCGGCACGGCTAGAGGACGGCAGTCTACGAGAGCGTACTGTGGGAGCGAGAGGATCGCCATGCGTCCCCTCGACAAACCACGACGCTGACGTATCAGTGCGGTGGGGAGGGCAGCTTTGGCGGA
>NC_041389.1:398130102-398138747 GCF_002162155.2 Triticum dicoccoides
TCGAATTTGGGTGGAATTTTTGTGTGTGTGTGGGGGGGGGGAGGATTTTCGCGCGGTGGGTGGGGGGAGTTTGGCGCATGGTCGGTTTCTCAAAATGCAGTCCCACGTGTCAGTGAAGAGGCAAGCCGAAGCGCGTTCCGTTTGCATGAGCCGTGTGCAGGACCGAACGTGTGTGGGGTGCAATGCGACCGCGACAGGAGTGTTGTGAGTGTACCGCCTTTTTTCCTTTTAAACTAGGTGCTTCACCCCCTAAAAAAAATGTTGCTTCGCGCGATCCATCGATACTACTAATAGTAATCCGGTAATCCCAACTAAACCGGCGCGGCCGGGTCTTTTCCCACGCGATATGTTGGGAGGTTGGCTTAGTTGGGTTTTCTTATATTTGTCTCGGTTCAATAAAAAGCAGAGTTGGTGATGATGGTGTGCCTGTCATCCTGCAATATAGGCCGTCCGATCTATATCTAACGGATAGGAAGGAAACTATGACAATTTACCCGCACTCCTCTCCACATTTGCAGATAAGGCTTTCCCTCGTTCATCCTTTTCTCCCACAAGATCTTGATCTTCCATGCAATGCACGGGCATCTTGCTAGTACTCCTACAATATGTATATTATTGTGAAAGTTCATATACACCGGCCGAGATTAATGCAAACACGACAGATTTTCATTACATTTCGAACTTTTATAGGACAGAAAAATAAAAGAAACCCGACCCTAAACCTATTCTACGGCGGCGACCGAGGTCCTCCATCTGCGATCTCTATGTATGGGGGCGGGGTTCAAGACCCGTGAAGTGAAGGTGTGGTCTCCGGCGAGGAAGAGTAGAACACGGGATACAGACCGACCAGTTGGCACACCATGCCCTGCCGCCTCCCATGCCCTACTCATCCTCGGAGGAGTTCTCGACCTCGGCGGTGCCGGATGTTGGACGGAGGCAAGTAGGACGCGTGGCTGAGGTGCTCCCGTCGTCGGCCGCCAGCGTGGCCACTGCTTGTGCGGTCGCGTCCGCGTCCGGCTATGCCGCTATTGCATCGCGAGAGGCGACTTGAGCGAGGGCGGCGACCTCGGGCTTCATCCCCGAAGACAAGCTCTCCTGCAGAGCGTTCACACTTGCGGTCATGGAGGATGTGGTGCCAGGTAGGAGGACGATGCGCTATGGTGTGGAGGTTAGTTGCGCATTGCCGCTTTAAGTAGCGCATTCTGGTGAGGCCAAGCGTCCAAGTGCGTCATTAAGTCACCGGAGTTGGTTCCTCGGGCACCGAGCCTCTTAACGACGACATACGAATGGACGACATGAATGCGGGCGGCTGGCGCCGGCTGGGAACGCACCGTGCAACGGCGCGAGGGACGAGGGCTTTGGTGTGCTAGGGTAGTCAGCTGCGGTCGTGGCAACGTTGGAGATGCCCTTTGCTCAAATGCGATCCCCGCATGTCATTGAAAAAGCAAGACGCCCCGGCATGGTCTCAGGTCCAGAGGATGTAGTTGGCCGCGCTACACCACTCCGCGGACGCGTCGCGGTGCCCCGTGCATCCTCGACGAGCCGGGTGTTGGGGTATGTTTGGATTGTGGCCAAAGTGCACCTTTCCAAAATTTTGGTCATGACCCAAAGATTGGTCTTTGTTTGGATGATTGCCATTTCTTTGGCATGCCAATGAACTCTAGCCAACTCTAGTTCATTTTTCTTGCCAATGTCGGCCAACTCATGGGCAACCAATACCTCAACCAAAATTTTGGCTACCCAATGCTTTGATGGGGCAACCTTGTGCACAAACCAAACATACCGTTGGTCGTGCCACAACACTAACGCCACCCTCGGCACACTGAAATCGACCGTGTCTATTGACGATATGAGCGTGTCGCTCACCGCGGTCGCCGTGTCCAGAGGCGGTGCTGGAGCTGCGCCCCGTTGTTGGCCCTAACGACCCACATGAACGGTTGTTGGTGGCGAGGAGGTCGTGGGCCAGCTCCTCCATTGGACTAGTCTGCGCTACGTCGTCCCGACGGGTGTGCCCCACATGTCGGTTTCCCTGTTTTCCCGGCCATATTCGAGCGTTAGTGCTCCGCGTTGCGCATTAGGCTTTCACTATGTAGGCCAAGCGAGACAACTTATTGTTTATTTGAGCCGTTCAAGTGTAATCATGTGGCGTTTGCTTATTTCTCATTCCTCTCCAACCCTCTTCTCCATCGATCATGTCGCCCTGCAGTCGAGTCCATCCCCCCGCATGCCTCATTTGAACATTCCGCTGAGCATCATTCGCATGTACCCACCCTAGTCCTCTTTCAATAGATCTCCGGACCCCGAGATGAAATCGAGAGGGAACGAGTGGGGGCACGTGATACCTAAGGCGGATTCAAAATTTTGAACCGGCGATCATAGCACCCGCAAATCATATAAAAAGGGTATTCAATGTTCGTTTCATTTTTTAACGTACAATATACTCCCTCCTATCCTTTCTACTTTACATATAAGTTTTATGTGTAGTCAAAGTATCTCTACTATGATAAAAAAGGTATCAACATTCAACAATGCCCAATCAATATTGTTAGATTCGTACGTACTCCTAGATTTGTACTCGAGATGGTTTCCAATTTGACTATTGACAAGATTAATACTACTCCTTTCACATAGGTGAGTAAGTCATCTTAGGCTGTGCACCGTGACCAAGGAGGAGGGGAAAACGAGAGACATTAATGTTTATTTGCTAATTAATAGTATTGCATGCAATGAACTAACCACTGCATGTCATGTTTGATAGTCTCAGGTCATTAAAAGCATGCACACCCTCATCTCTTATTGGTTGATATGTCAAAAACACGAAACGAGGTAGAAGTTAATGCACCGCGCCTACTACCTCCGTCCTGGTTTATAGGTCCCCTTTGTAGTTTGTGTCAAATTTTGACTAAAGATTTAACTAACAAAATGTTAATGCATGTCAAGAAAAATTATCTCATTGGATTCGTATTTGAACATAGTTTTCAAAAATATAATGTTTGGTGACATGCATGAACATTTTCTTAGTTTAATCTATGGTCAAAATTTGGCACGAAACACAATGGGGACCAATAAATCCGGACAGAGGTAGTACGTGTTTTGGGATTATTTGGTTTTCGTAAGATGACTTACACACCTAGACGGAGGGAGTACATGAGATGTATAATGTGAAAATTATATCATTGGAAACTCCTTTCAGATACGAAATTGACCTCATGCTTTGTGTAAGTTGCATGTCATATATTATTACTCTAACATGTGGTCAAAGTTAGCCTCGAAAAACGCATTAGACCCTGTATGCTTTGTGTAAGTTGCATGTCATATATTATTACTCTAACATTTGTGTAAGTTGCATGTCATATATTATTACTCTAACATTTGGTCAAAGTAGTATAGTGGAAGTGGATCCTCTGACGTAGGTATCCCTGCCTTACCCTCCCTTTCGGTCACTTACTGGCGGACCCCATGCTTGCTAGGCCTCGCATGTCAGTTACTCAATGGGTTCGGCCACGTCATGGGATCCTCACCCGTAGTATACTCCCTATGTTTTTATTTACTCCGCATAAAACGGAGGGAGTGGTGGTATAATAAATGACGCGGGCGGGGGAGGGGGAGGGACGTCGATTTGCTCTCAACTGCGGTCCCACAAGCGAGCGAAAACGCAAGACGAATCGCGTTGCATTCGGTGAGCGACGTGGAGGGTCCAGCATGCCGAGCTGCAACGTGAACACGACAAGAGCGATGTACAGTCAAAACTGATTGACTGGTCGTCACCGGAACCACTATTCACACCAGAACCTTCGCTGCTCGGCCTACGCCAGCCACTGCCCTAAAACCGCACCAAATCTCTAGCCCATTCCCCCACCTTTCGATCCCCTAGCCCGCATCAAGCATCCCCTAATTCACCGGAAATCCATGGTGCGCCGCAAGATCACTTACTACAAGATGCTGACGCCGGAGCACCGCGCAGAAATTGCGGCGGCGGCCGGCGCCACAGACCTCCGTTCCCAAGCTCGCTTTGCGGCGAGCCAATCCCCGAGTTCTCTGGAGCCAAGCTACGAGGAGGAGGAAGCCGATCCAATGTTCACTGCAGAGGTCGCGGCACAGAAGGCCCCCGATGGGTATGAGATGATGGACGTCGACTTCGTGCCGGCATCCGAGTCCCCCATGGTGCAGGCGGACCAGAGGTTCAACATGGCGATAGTAAAGGAGGACCGGAAGGCAGAGGCTCAACTCGACGTGGAGCGCGCGCATGCCGTTGCCATCGAGGCTCTCCTGCAGGCGGAACCGGATGTCGTGGATGTGAACCAGGCGGCGGAGGCTCAACTTGAGGCGGAGCGCGCGGATGCTGCTGCCATCGAGGCCCTCCTGCAGGCGGAACCGGACGTCCTGGACATGAACCGGGCGGCAGAGGCTCGACTCGACATAGAGCGCGCGGATGCCGCTCTCATCGACGCCCTCCTGCAGGCGGAACCGGAAGTCCTAGACTTGAACCGGGCGACGGAGGCTCGACCTGACGCAGAGCATGCGGATCCCGCTGCCATCGAGGCCCTCCTGCAGGCGGAACCGAACGTCCTCGACTTGAACCGGGTTGTGCTCTCGTCTGTGCAGAGCGCCCGCACGCTCTGCTTGAATGAGTAGCTGGAGGCCGAGGACAACCACGGTGCGGAGACACACGTCGGCAGCGACGGCTGGTTCGCGCCGGCAGCCAAAGCCGACGAGGCCGTCTCTTTCCGCGAGTAGTGATAGTTTTTCTTTATGTTGTTGTTTTTATGGATCTTTTGCTGTGTAAAAACATACTATTTGTTAGGCAAGTCGCCTGACTTGGGTCAGTCTACCATTTCAGGCGGTTGGATGAATATCCTACGTCTCCAAACCCTTCTTTCCTTCTTCCTCACCTCTTCTTCTTCCCCAACAGACCACCGCATGGGCCGTACGGATACTCCCCAACATGCGGTTGGATAAACATACTCTATGAATGAAAATTATGTGTCAGCGATAGGATGGCTGAGTTTGGTTTGTTCACATGCAACATCACGTGTCAGTGAGGGCGCGTTCCCTTGGTTGGGTTTGCGGCGTGCAGGAGCGACTGTGTGAGGGTGCGGTGCGACCGCGGCGTGCAGGAGTGACCGTGTGAGGGTACGGTGCGACCGCAACAGCCGTGCGCAAGTGTACCTCCTTCTCATTTTGAAAACTTTAGGCAAGCTTGGCAAAAATGTGTGGCGAAGTTTGGCAATGCAAGGCCTAGACCCAAATAGGACAAGTACGTACGTACTAGGAGTACTAGTGTTAAAAAAGAAAGGCGGGGTTTTCCTTCGATACAAATCCTCGTTTCACGTGTCAATTAATGTGTATTTTTTTTCTCGAAAGACCAAAGAGCTAACCATCTCACTCCTCATCGCTTGATTAATGCAGCGCCATGCAAACGAACCTTCTCACTTCCGCATGCATGCAGGGGATATTAATGTCCTTGGTTGCTAACCCCATCAATTGTGCCTCGATTAGTGTTAGTGGCCCTTTGCAAATTGTAATTTTGATATTACTGGCCTTGTGTACAAAAAAATGGAGGTAGTAACTATATTTGAATTCCTTGCCCATTGCGGTGACGTCGACGATATTTTTTTTTGTGGTTTGGCGAAGTGCGTTTGACGGAGAACACCATTGAGGGAGACCACGGTAAGTCGTTCGCAAGTGCCGCCTGCAAGCCAAGACAACCGCCTTATTTGCATCCAGAAAGTCCTTTACTAGTACTACTACTAGGAGTACTAGTGCGGTGAGATGGTTTCTCGAAGAAGACGATGGAGAAGCGGAGTCAGCGAAGAGTGAAATGATGGTTGCTTCGTTCGTGCTTTGTGATTTGACGCCTCACTGCTTTGTGATTTGTGATAGAAGGGACAAGGGAGTAGACTCTGTGCTCTATACTGTACTACATGCGTCCAAGCATGGGAGAAAGAGGAGAGACGTTGCATTTTTCTATTCCTTCAATCAATCAATCAGGGAGCTTCGGTTCCATCTTTTTGGCTTTGGAAACACCGTCCACAATGGTTCCCACGATGCCAAAAGCTATTTTCACATTTGGCTACACATTGTGGATGCCCTTAACCGTACCACTTGGTTTTGCTCCTGTGTGCTATCTATACAAATCTCAATTAAATTGATCTAAAAAATTATAGAATCAAAGATTAGTAAAAAGGAGGTGATTTTGCCGCGCGGATGGCAGGGGAGGTTTCTTATTTTTGGAGGACGTTGTCCTGGCGGTTTGCTAACATGCGGTCCCATGTGTCAGTGCTTTACCATGCTGATCCGCGTCCCACATGAGGCAGAACAACGGCAGAAGCAACACGTGGTTAAGTTGAAGAAGATGAGGGAGAAGCGGATTCAGCAACGAGTGAAATGATGGTTGTTTCGTCCCTCCAACTTCTTTTTTTAGCATTATTTCTTCGTCCCTCCAACTTAACTGCGGGAAAGGTGCATCTTTGTGATTTGACGCCTCATTGCTCATTACTACGCTGGCGCCATGACTGGGGTGCTTCACCCCGGCTGCTCTGCACTGTATTCCGGTATTGCACGTGGACCCGGTAGCTTGATGTCCCACATGTCGGCGAAAGGGACTAGAAGATTTATGAAAGCAAGCGCTCCACTCTTATGACGGAGGAGTAGACGACACGACGGCCCAGTGAACTGTCACTTGTACTGTATAGTACTATAGTTTTGCTGTTTCGCACGATCCATCGATACAAACCCGATTAAACAGGAAAGGGCGGGATTTTTCCCGCGCGGTAGATGATACTGGCCATACATTTCAAAGGCAATTTTAATGTATGCAAACTGAATAATTATAAGTAACAATATGATATCTAGTAAAACTTAAAACACATATGATTTATTGTGTTAGAGTGTAGTAGTAGTGCTGTATTGCATAGTTGTTAGATGTAACATGCGAGAACATGTAGAGATGTAGTTTTGGAGGGCCTACAGAGAGAAAATCGTAATACGGTCACCGAACTTCAGAATAAGCTGATTACGGTCGCTATATACGTTTTGCGGTGATTATCCGGTCACTTGCTCACAGTTCAGCATCGGATTGCACTCTGTTGACCGTCCAAATAGTCCGCGTGGCGCCATGTTGACTAGTTAAATTGACCACGTTCCTTGTGGGTCCCACCTGTCAGTTCGCATAGGGAAAAGGTCAGATAAACACAAATTTACGCAGGCGCGACAAGGCTCCAACCCGTGCGCGGGAATCACCTGGTTGTGTATGTGTCTGTCAGGGCCTGATGTGTGCGCATGCACGTGTAGGTTGAGCACTTGAGCATGAGAGTGTGTGTTGGTCATGTGGTGTACTGGTGTGTGCATGCATGCGTGCATGTGTGCGTGTGAGTGTTGCGTGCGTGCGTGGCTGCGTGTGTACGTGTGAGTGTTGCGTGCGTGCGTGGCTGCGTGTGTACGTGTGAGTGTTGCGTGCATGCGTGCATGTGTTTGTGTGAGTGTTGCGTGGATGGAGTTCGTGTGCATGCGTGCGTGTGTGTATAATCACCACATCAGCTCCTGTGTGTTAAAACAGACGGCTCAGCATAATACAAGTCCACCTTGTCCGCTGTGCCCGCGGTCATGACTTCGAACCACCGTCAAAATATTTTTTTGTCGTTTGTTTTCATTCTTACTAGCAAGATGCCCGTGTGTTACACGTAACATCAAGATGCATTTGTATGACTTGTTTATCTTGTGAGAGAAAAGGATGAACGAGGGAAGGCCTTATTTGCAAATGTGGAGAGGTGTGTGGGTACCTTTTTGCAAAATTGCCATAGTTTCTTTCCTATCCATCAGATATAAATCGTACGACCTATATTGCAGGATGGCAGGCACACCATCATCACCAACTCTGCTTTTTATAAGAGTGTATTTTATATTTTATGTATTTTATAGTAGTGTAGATGTAGAGTAGATACAAGTCGACAGGTGGGCATGATGGTAGTGAGATAATGTGATGCAACACTAGAGGTGCCACGTGGAGCGTTTAACTGGTCAACTAGTCATGTCATGAGCAAATACAAAGTTGTACGGTGAGCCTGTGACTGTATAATAACCACTAAACGTAAACGGTGACCGTAATGAGTGGATTATGAAGTCCAATGTATGTATCGTGCTTTCGCTTCAAATACAATGATCGTCATTGCATATATCGCGAGAGAAAGATGAAACACGCGTGAATTTTCCGGGGGCTTACTTTTAGAGGACCTGGAGATAGTTTTGTGTGCATACGTGAAAGGGGCGTACAGGGGGGGTATGCGATGGAGAGAGAGATGCTCTTCGTTTCTCTTTATTATGACTAACTTTGTATATAGTATAAAAATATACAAATTCACAGTGCGGAATAAATATCATTGTGGGCACCATGCAATGCAAATTAGCGTTCGTACTCCTCCATATAACTTTGGAATGTTGTATATATTTAGAAACTCTAAAATAAATCTTTGGCCACACTTTATTCAAAAGGAATGTTGTATGCGAAATAAACGTGAAGAGAGGGCTTTTTAGATCAATGGGGTACGTGATGTAACATGCGTGAATGTGTAGTTGATGCATTTGGCGGGGCCTAGAGAGGTATGTGTGTGCATTACGTATTCGAGAGAGGCATGGATAGAGGGGCC
>NC_041389.1:398139166-398234202 GCF_002162155.2 Triticum dicoccoides
GGGGCGTGGGAGAGCTAGCACGAGAAATGAGAGTGGTCTAGAGAGAGAGAGAGACAAATATGACATCACGACAAGAGATTCCATTCCCTTGAGTGTGCATATGCAAGGGGGGAGGGAATAGAGGCACCAGGAGAAATTTTCTGTGTGTGTGCTGTTTGTGTTGGTATATGTGGGTGTGAGAAGATAATGAGACGTGGGGGCAGAGGCTGTGTCACTGCGTGAGGTCCGGTGGGTCGAGGTGAGGCCCTTCGTTCGGTTCCGTCCTGCGCCATATTGGTCGGCCCATGACACATTTAGGAAGACCCATGGATCACTAGTCATACAAGACAAAGATAGCAGAATTGTGAAGGACTCTGTGTCCACTAACAAAGATGGCTAGGATTTGTAACCCTAGGTTCTCGGACTAAGGTAACCCATTTATCTCTGATATTACTATTCATCCAACCTAACTTTAAGGGGCATCCTACAGAATGCTCTGCTAGAATCATACTCGTCAATTAGGAAGAGAGGTGTGAGATAATGGATGAGAGACAGGCGTAAAGATAATGTGCGTACATGAGACACGTAGGCAGGTCCATGTATATAGAAAGGGTCGATGAGGACTGTGCGTGTGTATGTTTGCGAGAGGAAGAGTGCTTGTGATAAAGGTTAGTGAAAACAGTTGTAAATGGTTATGAGAGGGAGGGAGGGTTATATCTATAGCATGTGTGCAAGAAAGACACCTCGGCAGAGAGTGTGTGAGCATGTGTGAGAGACCACCGATGGAGAGTGAAACTACACGTAGAAGACTGCTCTACACATTGATTAAAGATATAAATTGTATCCAAATATTAGGATGGGATCATGATATTTGTAATTCGCGTAAGGAGAGGTCATTGATCCATCAGACATCTAGATTCTATCAAATTTGAGCATGTCTATGTTATTATTCGACACAATTGATCCACATAGTTAGTATTTTGAACTCCAGACAATGCATCGCTTTAGCAATCGAATATAAACGTGAGTATAGTTCATTTTGTGTGTGTAAAGCACATTATACATACGAAAGTTACACAATGGGCATTTATAAATAGCTACCTATGAACTAGCATACATTTGAATTCAACCTAAGGTGGTTTAAAAAATCGAATTCAACATGAAGTCCATTCAATTATTTGAATTTGATATCATGGCATTTGTAAACCATACCTAAACTATGGGGGTACCAATCTTTGCTCTGATTTTGTACATAATAGCATATGTAGTCGTGTACAAAATAGATTCAAATTTAGCTCCTCCATTCCAAAATAATCGTAGTTATAGGATTTTCAAGTGTCAAAATTTCAAAAGGAAGCGGATAATTTAATGAGGTTTTCAAACATACAAGGTCATATATAACGTTGTCTATTTAGGTCAATCCTCATAGTTCAAGAGTACTCTAAACGTGAATGCTTGTGTTTCAAAATTTCGAATGAAGTGCCAAAAGAGCCTCTACTCGCCCGAAACCGCGTGAGACCAATGTTTGGTAGTACAAGGAAATTACTTTTCTAATAACTCCGACCCGTGAAACCTACCGGCCCGACGTCCAAAGGTCTAAACCGGGGTAGGTTTGTAGCTTCATCTAGACGCCACGCAACCGCCTCTGAAAAACATTCATACACAATGGCCGCCTAAGCACACATGCGCGCGGCCAAAATCGCTCCCGCCCACTATTTGGGACACCTGGGATTACCATCCTACCCCCGACCCGCAGTAGGTCCGAAATTTAAGAGGGGGGCAAAGTTTGTACTTTCCCCAAATTTCAGACAAGCGCGTCCCATCTTCTGTTCAAAAAAGCCAAAAACAAGCGCGTCCCAGACCGAAACATGGTTCCCCCCCACCCGTCTGATTCCCCATTCGTACTCCGTGGGCACCAAAACTACCTCTCCACCAGCCGCGAAACCCCGGCGTCCTCCGTCCGCCATCCCATCCCACCCATCAACCGCCGCCCTCCTCCATCATGCCGGAGCCGATACCCCGATGTCGTCGTCCACCGCAACCTCAACCGCAACACCCTCCACGGCTAGTAGTTGAAGCCGAGGCCGAGCCGTCCGTACCCGAGCCAGTTCAACCACGCTGTCCTGTGCCTCACTGCTGCCGCTTCAACTTCGCCACCCTCCACCGCACCGGAGTTGTTCCTGCTATGCCGTCCTTCACCGCCTCGGATCTGCTTCCCCTCCGCTGACATACGGCCACGGCAACACAGTCAACAATTTTGCCATGGGTTCGTCCAAGCCTGCACCCTCCAGAACATCAGTTTCCCCGGTAAAAGGAAGAAGATCGATGCGACATGTGGAGGTGACCACACCGGCAACCGAAGAAGGTACTCCTCTTCCCTTATTCGTGCAAATCTTACGTCTCTGCTTGCACGGTATTCATCCCACAGAAGACACTAGTTGACCGCTTCTTCTTGATACTAGATGTTCCTAGTAACTCGTGATGCACAAGGTTTCTCCTCATATACTATTTCACCTTAGCTAGAGGTCCGTCGCCCCCCTGAATTTCAATTTCTGGCCAGTTGATTCCCAATTAACGGAAGCATTCCCCGGTGTAACAGGCGCTAGTACGACTATTACGCCGGGGAAGCAGCGCCTTGGTGTTTATCTCAGGGGCGTGTGCGGCCTAGAGCTACTGGCGCCCGATCTGGAGGTCGGCTGGGATTAAAGGGATGGCTTGGGGGCGCTGCCAAGCACGGCGGTGGTGTGAGGTCGATGGGAGGGCGGGGCGGCGGAGGCACGTGTCTGGGCCGGTGGTCGCTGGCGGTTCGAGAAAGATCGTCAATAGTGACTGGCAGGAGGTAGACGAAGGCCATCTGCCCGTTCCTTATAGATCGGACGGTTCATTAAAAAAATCGACTGACCTATTTATTTTCAGTCGACTATTATCTTAGATATGACCACATGTGGTGGTGTGCTGGAGGAGTACCTGCATTTCCTGTGCTCATATATTACAAAATCATACGGAGTAGAATCTAATTTTGTTTGCCATGCAATGTTGTAGAGCTATCATATGTCTCCTGTCATTTATTTTTCAGCCACCTGCTATCTGCTACTTTTACAGTGCACTAGTTCTGCACACACTTCATCCATACTCTCACTATTGTGTCTTTATGCAAGGGTATTTCAGAGTCTGCCGAAAGCGAAGCAAAAAAGAAAAGAGACAAGTCGTGCCAGCTTTCTACGCGGCTAGGCACGGCATGTTACAACACTTTAAAGGGTGCAGTGTCAGCAGATGGAGACGGTAAACGTTTCTCTGGAGTTGATGACCTCGCTCGCAATGAACCACCATCCTAGGTGCTTGCTTTAACTTCGCGGTGTCATATGTGGTTGCATGTTCCATATGGTGTCTAGCTTGTATTCGAAAGGCCGAAGTCGGTCTTTATTAAGATAAGGAAATATATTTTTTACATGAACCACCATCCCGTGAGCACCAGAAGACAAATAGCTAGTCAGGGCACTGGCCGAGCCAGTGACAAGCCCAACAAAGACATGCATCACCTGGAAGCCAACTAAAAAGCCGCAATGGTGGCGAAGCAGCCCGCCTCCCACCAGGCTCTCAGGTCCTAGACGATCATGTTCACCACTCCAGCCGGATGTCTAGATTGTATTGCTTCCAATTTGGTTAAATTGCATCTGCTTAGCTTACACATTATACCTTTGAATATGACACGCCTTTCTGTTTTTGGTACATACTAGTACATCTGTGTATTAACCATGTTCTTACATCAAACTAATGTTCTTGTGTATCCCTCATCAATCACTTATGACGAGGCAGGTAGGCAAGGGGACTACTCCTCATTTAAAGAATGCAGCGTCAGCCTCCCAACATGATTCTTAAGAAACATAAATGCTAGATGAAGATAGTGAACGTAGCTCTGTAGTTGATTACAACATTTCCCCTACACTAGCATCGCAGGTGCTTGCTCTAACTTGGCAGCGTGATATGTGGTTGCATGTTGCATACGGTGTCTAGATTGTAATTCTTCCAATCTGGTTAAACTGCATGTGCTAGTCTGCTTAGCTTATACTCCTGTAAATGTGACATTATACCTGTTAATGTGACATGCCTTCCTGTATTTGGTACATAGTACATCTGTCTATTAAGCATGTCCTTACATAAAACTATTGTTTTTTGTATCCCGCATCAATCAATATGACGAGACACCTTTAGTATATGCAGTGCGATATTAGTTGCATCTTTCATATGATTTATAGAATGCGTTGCTTCTAATTTGTTGAAATTCCATTTATGATGGGACGCTTTTAACTTGGTAGAGTCATATTGGTTGCATCTTTCATGTGGTGTCTAGCTTGCATTGCTTCTTATTTGCTGGAATGGCTTCTGCTTAGTTTACACAAACAGTTGTGAACATGCCATGCCGTCCTGTTTTTCGTACATATTCCATCCTGGTATCATGTGTTTGCCTTACATCAAAGTAGTGACTGTCAGTATCATGAATGAATGAGTTCTGAAGAGATAATTTTATTGCTTTTTCTTGTCGGTTTTACTTGACAATTCGAAATCAATAAAGTGGAAGGAAGTTAGCAAGGTAGCGGATAAAGCTGCTCCTTCCAAACGGAGGGCCTCTACAGTTTCTACTCCTCCACACCCCCAAGATGATTTCCAAGACAACACATGCATAGACACTCAACAAAGCTGTGTTTATGATGAGCACGTCTCCCCTAGTGCAGCATCACTGGTTCTCCCTCTAACTTGGCACTATTATATGTGGTTGCATGTTATGTGTGATGTCTAGCTTGTATTGCTTCTAATTTTATTGAATTCCATCTGCTTACTTTACACATTATACTTGAATAAGACACGTGTTCCTGTTTCTAGAACATACAATATCTGTCTATCACACCATGTTCTTACATCAAATTACTACTGTTGTGTAACCTGCAATAATCACTTATCATAAGACATGTTTGACTTTGGAGTGTGATATAGGTTACAACTCAGATTCTTTTCTAGCTTGTACTACTAATTTGTTGAAATGGCACTTATGACGAGACAGTTTTAACTTGGTAGAGTGATATTCGTTGCATCTTTCATATGGTGTCTAGCTTTCATTGCTTCTAATTTGTTGAAATGCCTTCTCCTTAGTTTACACATCATAAGCTGTGAATATGCAATGCTGTGAACATGCAATGGCACTAATGACGAGAGACCTCTAACATGGTAGTGTGATGTTGTTTGCATCTTGCATATGATTTATTTCTTGTACCACTTCACATTTGTTTAAACGCCATTTATGCTGAGACACTGTTAACTTGGCAGAGCGATATTTGTAGCATCTTTCATATGGTGTCTACCTTCCATTGCATTGCTTCTAATTTGGTGAAATGTCTTCTTCTTAGTTTACACATCATAGTTCTGGTTATCTCTTCCGTCCTGTTTTTCATACATATTACATCCTCCTATCATGTGGTTGTCTAACATCAAAGTTCAGTTCGTCTGCATCACACATCAATTTGTTCTGAAGAACTAAACTGTTATTCGTTTTTCTTGTTGGCTTGACTTAACATGGCACAGAGAAAGAGGAAGAAACACAAAATGGCAGGGAATGAGAAGCGGATGAATCCTGCAGATTCTGCTGGTACTGATGGTGCAATAGAAGGTGAAAGTCCAGCGGAAAATTCTACAAACACGGCATCCCATGCTACACGAGCTGCAAAAAAAGCCAAACAGAAACAAATATCTGCCACCAAACAAGCAGAGACAGCCCTAGTTCTTGCAACACCTACCACAGTACTACCAGCTGCACAACATACTCGTGCGTCAACTAAGCTAGCAGCACGTTCCCAAGCTCCCTTGCCACCTACACTACTTCCCAAGCACTCTTGACACAAGACGAGTTGGCAATATCAGATGAACCTTGTGAGCTTCAATAGTAAGAAGGTAGTTGCTGGAGTCAAGTTACAGTTGCATGCTTCTTTATATGTAGTCTCACAGTTTGATGTACACTAACACTTCCTATGTTCGTTGTTGGACTAGCACCTAGGTGCAAGAGGAAACAAACATCAGGGATAATGCTCGATAGGTTAACTAAATCTAGAGGAGGAAGAATGGAGATCCATTTTGAGGCAGGTTTAAGAAGGCCACATGATGCTACAGAGTCAGCCAAGTTAGTATCAAAGGCAGCGGTTGCCGTTAGGTGTCATGTACGTATCCTCCCAACATGGATTCAGTACATGAATGACAAAGACGAAACCCAGTTCAACACCTTCCTCGACCATTTATCTGTAAGTATGGTTATGTATGGAAACTAGTAATATCGTCTTGCTCTATCCCATACTTTCTAGGTTGCTGATAATGAGACTCCCATAATTTTCAACAGATGAGGTTCAAGTTGGATAGCCAAGATGATGCAACCAGACAAGCTTGCACCCATGTTTTCAAGTCTGCTCTGCGATAGTATCGGTATAACTTGAGGAAAACTCACTTTGAGGGCAAGGCTAACAGTGAACTTTCCCAAACATCTCCAGTGGAAAATATATCGGATGAAGACTGGAGGGGCCTTGTTAAACACTGGTCTGATCCGAAGTATCAGGTACATTATATATATGTGATCAGATCACATGTTGAAGTCCTATTGATGCATGTGCCACACAAATCTATCTTCTTGTAGGTGAACTGTTCAAAGAACAAGGCCAACCGTATGAAAGTGAAACTCCAACAGACGACAGGATCTCGTAGCTATATTGCACACTGCGAGGCTCTTGTAATTAGCTGTTGTTTCACTCTTTTTGCTGTACCATATTATCAGATCTACATTGACTTGTTCGAAATGCAGAGGAAAGCCCACAAGGACCAAAAAGTACCTGAACCAAATGTTGTGGAAATCTTCAAGGACTGTCACACCAGCAAGAAGAAGGGCATGACTACACCAGTCAAAGCCGCTGTTGTAAGTCCTTAATCCTCATGCCTTTTAACTACTACTTACTCTGACTTGTGCCTTGAACTGCATGGTTTGCAGCCAATGTCTATTACTCTTTTCAATTTTATACACAATTGTCTTAGCGTATCATTGCACCTTACAAGGTTTAAAAGGGAGGAGTGATGTTCCTTTGATCTTGACCTGTAATCTAGTTCCGTGCTGGACTTGCCCACACAACGTTACAATTGCCTGTTTGTCTGTTCTCAGTTGTTTTGTGATATGAATGATGTCATACTATGCTTACCGTATTATAAACTTCGTCTCTTTATCCTTAGCCCTCAATACAATGTGAAGAAATAGACAATACATTAGCGATGGTACATGGTCATATGTTTGGAACCTGGTTTTATTATGTACTTTGCAATAAAATACAACTAATATTTTACATGGGTTCACCAGAATAAGTTCTGTATATAGACCAAAGCTATTTTGTTTGGTTTTGCTGCCTCCTTAATATCTTCTGTTCTGGTACTACTAATGTAAAACCTCAACTTTTCAGCGAGCTATGGAAAAAATGGTGGAACCGCCACCTTCTGAAGGTGGCGAGGCAACTATAACCGCAATGTCAGCTCTTGCTTTAGTGGTTCAGTACCTGTCCACTAACAGTGCCAAAAGCATGTTCCTGCATAATACTGGGTTGGTTGTTAAGGCAATATCATCCAAACTGCCTCATGATCAAGATATGCAAGCTCAAAGCAATGTTGTATCTGCACTCCAGACACAAGTCCATTCCCTAACAGAGGCCCTTTGTGAAACAAGGAGAAACATTGCTCAATGTCGTCAAGATATGCATGGTTTTGAAACCAGACTATCAGACATTTGCTATGTTGTCCAGGAGCCTAGGGGAAATGAAGGCGAGGGTTATGGTGCTCCATCGGACAATACACCATGAAAACGTAATAGTGAGGTCAAATGAAGCGAGCTTCTGAACTTCTGGTGGTGCATTTATCTGCTAGACTGTTAAGTTTTATGCCAACCTTCCTTTTGTTATATAGTTGTAATTTGTTTTGGTGTGATACAAAATTTATTCTTAACGTGCAGCCATCGGCTGAAGAAAATAGCAAGCCATTTTTGTATAGTGTAGGGTGTTCCCTATATTTGCACTGGTGGCGATCTTTGATGCTGAGTGGATGTAATCTGTGCAATCGCCTTAATAGCCTAGCGTTAGTTTCGGCCTTACTTATTTCCTAGTCTTGTTTTTCCCTAGTTTGCTAGTGGCCGCAACTACCCATGGGCCATATACGGGCCGTAGGATCCATGGGTCTCCTACGGGCCGTCGATAAATGGGCCTATAATCGGTGGGCCTCGGGCCGTCGATAAATGGGCTTGTAATTGGCCTCGGGCCGTCAGATAAATGGGTCTACATGGGCCGTAATCGGGCGTAATTGGTATCGGCCCAGCACGGTAACGGGCCGTTAACACACCGTAGCACTGCAAAAGCTTAATTCTGTCACAGGCATAACGAATCATTAATGGGCTAGAATATAGGACGGGCTGGCCAGAAACGGGCCGACTCTTGCCATGGGCCGAATTTGGCCCATTAGGGTAACAGGCCAGTATCGGGCCGACTCTTGCCATGGGCCGAATTTGGCCCATTTGTGGAACATGCCAGTAACGGGACGACTCTTGCCATGGGCCCAATTTGGCCCATTAGGGGAGCAGGCCAGTAACGGGCCGAAAGTAATCGAGGGCCGAAAAGGAGCCCAAGAACGTATGGGCCGTCAATAGGCCGAAAGCTAACACGGGCTGGAAACGGCCCATGTAAATCACGGGCCGTTAACGGGTACAAAGAAAATTACTGTTCATTATGGGCTAGAGTCACCGTGGGCCTGTAAAGGGACGAAAGATACGAAGGCCTCATATGGGCCGAAAGACGTCGTGGGCCATACATGGGCCGAAAGTGAAATGGCTGGTGTTATATTCGGCGGCCCACATGACGTTGTTGGGCCGATTTCCTTTAGTGCCTAACGGGTCGTGAGTTAACGGGCCGTAAAATGGGCTATTTGCGAAGAGACCGTTAATAGGCTTTTCATGGGCCAGCCCGTTAACTTTTGACCAAGTCAAATGGGCCGGCTTTATAAGCTAAATGGGCGAGTGGTGGGCCGTGGCACATGTCGACATATCATATGCGCCTATCTGACCCACTTACGAGCTGACACGTGTTTCGTCCGGCCAATAAGAATTTTACACGTGGAAATTTCCCATTGGTTGGGGCTTTTAACGGGTTATCGGATCCAAAACCCGACCCAATAGCTTAACGGTGTTCCGTTATGGTGGATGCCATGTGTCGGTCACCCTTGACGAAAGCACTTCTGTGACGCACGATTTATCGTCATGGAAGTGGACTCCGTGATGATAATTTTGGTAATGTCATGGAACACTTCTACGACAACACAGGTATGACTATCTTGATTCTGTCATAAAATCATCATGGATGTACATGCATGACAGAAAACGCGACCTGCTGTGACAAACACGTATTATCATGGAAGTGTATTTTTTTGTAGTGCATACGGTCAGATACACGTGTAAACTCTTGCCCCTCTTTTCATCGATCTCACAACCGCACACTCCTCCCCCTACCTAGCTAGTAGTTGGGCCTCTCGCACCACCTCCTAGCTCCATTCTCTCTGTCTATCCGTCTCGCTGGGCCTTATTTGCCTCTAACAAATGGACGTACACCGACCGATCTCTCGCTATACATATAGCTAGCTAGGTCCTTATAACTCGTTTTTACCCACACGTCGATCGATCTACCTCATTAGTTGTGTCTCTCCCTTCCTCCGACAAACAACAATTGATCTACCGATCTAGTTAGGTTTGCTTACCAAACACATGGTTCCCCTTCATCATCCATGGATGCGTCCCGAAAGATCTAACATGCACAGGCACACACAGAAACACATCCCCACTCTTATCGATAACATTGCAATTCCACCCTTAGTTTGTCAAGTAGGCCTCTCCCAACATCTCCGAGAAGCAACTCCATCACCAATCCAGCACTCTACCCCTCTCCCTCCCTCTCCCTCTCTCTCTATCCTCTCTCTCTGTCCCACCATATTTCCTGTCCTTCAGTTATGTATGGATGTCGACCGATCTCCCTCAAGACATAGCTGGGTCTCTCCTTCTCAACACATATACGAGTCGTTCTACCTCTATAGTTAGGCCTCTACCTACCCCTCCCCCACCCCCTCCCCCCCACACACCGATACATCGAGCGCTCTAGTCATGTCTCCCTGCCACACACAAACTTGACATGTGCCCTCTAACGTTCCGGTAGGCCAGTCGCGCTATATCTTTGACTTGCACACACACACACACACAATTTCGATGGCTCTCTTCATCGATCTTGCACCCACCCACTTGATCCTCTCTTCGACTCTATCGATAGCTATGACCCCTCCCTCTCTTCTCGTGTATTGCCCGACCCTCTATGTATGATATGGATAGGCCTCCATTTCACACACATTGCATGCAGAATTTTGTTTGAGATGTCATTGATACATATTCCCACAAATAATTCACGAAATCAACACCCCCACCCCCACCCCAAAACAAAAAATACTAACGAACACGGTTTGTATCTCTCACACACACCCACATAGGTGGGGGACGTGCATGAAGAGAAGAGGTGCATGCACGGTGCACGTACTCCCGTCTCTTTCCCAACCACACCCGCGTGGGTACATAGTGGAGCTCATTTCTGTACGAAAAAGGCAGCCCATGTGGTAATTTGGCACGTGTACTTGTTGTCCACTTGGTGGAGGGAGGATCGTCTACCACGGGTGAACAAACAAATTGCGACTTGACACGTTATGTTAAATTAAAAGAAGAGGCAAACCATGTGGGGCCTACCTTAGAGGCAAGGCTCTATACACTGGAGTACTTTTGATGTGTCCCGTCAACTCGTAGAACGAGGAGAAGCTTGCTTAGTACACCGTCTCCCCCGCCCACGGGCGCGGTGGCTCACAGGATGAGGTGAAGCTTGCTCCGCCTTACGCCCGCTCCATCGCCCATGCGCGCGGTGGCTCGCAGGACGAGGAGAAAAATTTACTACTCCCTCCATTTACTCCTCGTCCCTACTACCTTGGTTATAGAGATTATATCATATTGTTTGGAATACATATGTGCTTTAGTAGATTTCAATATGAACTACTAATACATAGTCCAAACACTGATGTATATAGACGTATTTTAGAGTGTAGATTCACTCATTTTTCTCCATATGTACTACTACCTCTGTCCGGGTTTATTGGTCCCCATTGTATTTCGTGCCAAATTTTGACCATAGATTAAACGAAGAAAATGTTCACGCATGTCACCAAACATTATATTTTTGAAAACTATGTTCAAATACGAATCCAATGAGATAATTTTTCTTGACATGCATTAACATTTTGTTAGTTAAATCTTTAGTCAAAATTTGGCACAAACTATAAAAGGGACCTATAAACCAGGACGGAGGTAGTAGCACTCTCCCTCGCCCCTCGACCCTCGCCCACGTGGTGGACGTGCAGCAATTCATTCGGTCTCATATATCCAGAATGATATATACTGCACTACCATTATTGCTCGACTTCCCGAAGAGGCGAAGAGCCAATCGCAAGGTTAATAGTTTGGAGAGGAGTTTACTCCTACACGCGCGAGCGCTCCACTATATACATAGTCAGGACGGGCCAGCCTACACGGTTGCTTGCTGGGGTTGCTCTCTTCACACTCTCTCGCACAAAACGACTGTGGCCACATCTCTAACATCCCGGCGTATCGCGTCTGCTTGGGGAAGGGGTGGATTCTTAGTGTAGATGCGGTGGCCGTCGCCGACGGCGAGAACCCACTGTCGGCACGTCCCGATCAGGGGTCCCCACCGTTCTCTCTCACAAAGCCAGTGAGGTTGCCTTCGTCCCTTGCTCACTGCCGCGACGTGGGCAGTTGCCGCCTCCTGCCGCCCTCCTCAAGGTTGAGCTACGTCCCTCAGGTACAACTCCCTTTACAGCCGGCTTGCACCACTGCTCCAGCTGCCCACATCACTCCCTGTGGATATTTCTCTACTTCTTTGCCCCGCACATACCTGATACCTCTACTGGCTTCTTTTTTTGAGGGAAACCTCTACTGGTTTCTACGTACTGTATTTGTGATGAGTTTATGTCTCATCAACTAGTCCGAGTAATCTTATTCTAATCGCGCTTCTTCAATTTCTTTGCCAGAGGGATGCTCATCTCGATTTTGGTGAAACTGCACAAAATGATCCGATGGTCAAAAGGTTGCAAACTTCATTTATTAGGAAGCTCGAACGTTGCCAGCAAATTGAAGCCTGGTGAGGGTTCACGGTTCAAGGGCTAGGGACTGCATGGATCGTTTTTTTCTTTAGCTGCCTCTGTTCCAAAATAAGTGTCAACTTTAGTAGTAGTACAACTTTGTACTAAAGTTTGCACAAAGTTGAGACACTTATTTTGGAACGGAGGGAGTACATATTTGCTATGATCTGTCAATCATTGAGATGCAATAGCATGCATGTTAGTCTCCTTTGTATTTGATGAAATGTTGCAATGGGCAACCTTGGACGCAAGATACATGTAACAGGAGCTGGAAGCTTCATAGCATTGTACAAATTTATCTCGCTGATAAATTACAGTACGTAGTACTATACTAGTACTTCCTCCGTTCCTAAATATAAGTCTTTGTAGAGATTTCACCATGAACCACATGCGGATGTATATAGATGCATTTTAAGTGTAGATTCATTCATTTTGTTCCGTATGTAGTTCACCTAGTGGAATCTCTACAAAGACTTATCTACTAGTAGTAATAGCTAGCCCCCACTACTAGGAATTCTCTATCCTCTCCTTGAGCCACATCATCAAAATTGATGTAGCTTTTAGATGAAGTAGATCAGTCCATAATAGTCGTGTGATATAGACGTTGAGAAGCTCCGCACTAAGCCACATGCAAGCATGCAGAAATACTGTGGCACATGCATGTGAGTGGGTTTTAAATCACATCAACATGTCTGCATGCAAGCATGCACCGGTAGCATGCATGTAAGTGAGCTTTTAAGTCCCATTAACATGTCAAAAAGAAAAATATAATCCCATTATGCAGTAGGAGTTGGCTGATCTTTTTTCCTTACGTGGGATGATCTAAATGATGATGGGAGTTTATTTAGTTTGGCTACCACATTTGTCATGCGGTTATAGAGTTTTTTTAGTTCTATGAAATCAATAGTTTTGCGCAGAGAGATATATCGCTGTTCCGCGGCAACGCACGGGGACTCATCTAGTAATATTTAGGAATGGAGGGAGTACTATGTAAAGAGTTGGGTGTCGCACGGTGATAGTGTGAGGTGGGCCATGTAATCACTAAGCCTGCGTGTTTTCACTGCTCTTGCACTCCTCCACTGTAAGAATGGAGAAAATTGTAATCTACTCAATAGTAGTACCTCCTTTCGCTGAAAGCGTGGGACATCCAGCAGTCCTACCACCTCAGTAATAAAGACCAATGAGCCGTCAAATCACATAGACCCAGCAGTAAGTTGGACGGACGAAGCAACCATCACTCTTGCGCCAGTGAGAGGTCGCGTCCGCTCTACCCGGGCATGAATGCGGCACCGATTCTTTGGAGCGGCGCTGACCGTTTTAGGCGGGAAGCGCGCGCGGGCGATGGAGGGGCTTTGGGTGGGCCAGGCTGGTCAGGAGCGGGCGTGGCAGCTGTTCGCATGTCCCTATCGGACACGCCCGGAAACAAGAGGATGCACTGACTCTTGCGGCTAAAATCTTACACTACACACCATCTCTCTGTAGGAGTAGGTCGATCTGTCGCACTCTCTAACACACACATGCTGTTAAACACACACACGCACCTTGGTCCCGTTGCACCTTCTAACGTGACTTATTACACCTAGACGGAGGGAGTAGTAAGTATACGAGATACGGTGGCACACTGGCTTAAGTTGAATACAAGTGCCCAAAATTTGTGTGCATGTTATAATAAGGATTCACTTAAAATAGTACGTGAGCGAACAGAGGGATCAATTGGACAGTGTTCCCGAGCAGTAGCGAGATGTGTGAGGTAAGATACACCGCTTGCGCTTTTAATTTTTCTTATTAATTTGTTTGTTTCACCCTCTGACTGGTGGACCCAACGTACTACGTGGAGAGAGGTAAGGTGACTAAGGCTGCATTATTTCTGCACCACTATGGATAGTCTTACCACCAAAGCCACATGACACGATTATGATTGAAATCCCAATGACTCCCACACACACACACACACAAAGAACCTGGCATGCTTGTCACACGAATGCAGGAATGTATAAAAGGTTATTTTCCTCTCGTTGAACATAACGGGAGGGTTGTGTAGCTGGTTAGCCTGTTCGCTCATCAAACTTGAGGTCTCGGGTTCGATAACTACACTTGAGCATAATTTTTGCCAGGAGGATTCTTTGACTGGTCAAAATGTTTTCTAGGGTTTGCATGCTTCACACTCTCTCTCCAGTATATATATACATGCTGGAGCCTCAGCGCTTGTAGTTTCTCTCTTCACACTCTCTCGCCCTCTCCCGCTGGAGCCTCAATGCTTGTAGTTGCTCTCTTCACACTCTCTCGCCCTCTCCAGATCTAAACAAGACATCTTTGGACTCTCTCTCCCCTCACTGCTGCTCAAAGAGCCGGCAGGATCCGTCCGCCAGGAAGGGAAGGATGCTTAACACTATCACCGTCAGCAAGGGAGGGAATCCACTACCGGTGCAGCTATTCACTTTCCACCCAGCAGCGGCGCGGGAGGGCCTCCGACCCCTTCTTCTTCGCCGCCGTCCCGTCGCCCACCGAACCATGCCCCAAGAACCTTAAGGTATATTTTACTTACTCCACATGCATTGCACTAGCTGCATGTATACCATGAATCTAGGATGTGGCTCAAAGAGGAAAGGAGTGGGGGAAACTGTGGGAAAAGTTGTATATAGCATGAATCTAGGACGTGGTTCAAAGAGGAAATGAAGGGGGAAAGTTGTATAGCATGAATCTAGGACGTGGTTCAAAGAGGAAAGGAATGGGGGAAAGTAGTGGGGAAAGTTGTATCGCATAAATCTAGGATGTGGTTCAAAGAGGAAAGGAAGGGGTGAAAGTACTAGTTCAAAAAGGAAAGGAAGGGACAAGGCTGTAGAGTTTGAGCAGGACTAGATTTGCTGCGCTCACATAGGGAAAGGTGTCTAAAGATAACAAAACTGGGACCAACACAAATATGCTCCTTGGTTGTTTGTTCTTTGTTGCAACAGACTATGCATGACCACAGTACATCGGTAGATGCACATGATGCTGGTGCGTCCACTGTCCCGTGCAACTCATTAGCTGTTGTTAAATCTAAGGCCCTGTTTGGTTAAAAACTCCCTAGTCCCTACCTTCTTGGTTCCAGGGACTAAACATGGACTAGAGGTTATTAAATGACATGCTAAAAGACCATGTTACCCCTAGTAATGAACTAATAGAAACAAGGTGCGATGCGTGGCAGGGGCAACTGTTGGAAAAAGTCCCAAAAAGACTCCCTCGGGGTCTTCTTTCTTTAGTCCCAAATGCTAACTTTTAGTCCCTAAAAGTCCCTCCTGTTTGGTTTATATGGGACTGACACGAAGTTTTTTTAGTCCCTACACCAAAATGTCTCTGTAAACAAACACCCTCTAATAATGCCGCTGGAAAATTGATGCAATGCCACCGTTAAAAGCAACTAACATGTTTAACAAATTTTATTGTTAATATAATCTCTATGTTAATATTAATCAGTGCCACCGTTTGAGAAATGCTACTGTCTTGCTTTCTTTCCCATTTAGATAAGGTAGATGCTTCTTTTTGTTGGCTTCTGTGTCATCCACCATTATTGACCACTAATTGTTTCCTTTGCACCTTTGTGTAAACAGTGTTATCTACTTCACCCCGTTGCCATTGTGACATTTTGTTGCACTGCACAAAACACTTTTGTTTTAAGAGTGTTTTGAGCAGTTCAACCAAAATTTCACACCAACAACGTTGCTTGATTTCTTGATCTTAGTGGAACTGCACAAGAGGAGATCTTACTTCCTATCTGTTAAGGCGAATTTGGTTCAGATCTTCTTCTTGTGAGTTGTTTGAATTCTGCATCATGAGAGGTCTTCTTATTGAACCAAGTGATGAAGGGGAAGAACAAGTAGAAGAAAAACAAAAATCAACTCCCGGTGCTGTAATGAAGGACTAGAACTGTGATGACACAAGTAATGATATAGTTTTGCATCTTAATTTATTGCTATGGCTGGAACGAGAAATTGTTTAACCACTGATTTGATGCCACTCTTAATGTAATACGTAATTATCTCTACTTGTGCAAACAGGGATCTTCTTTGAAGATACCATATGTTTTGGTGGAACTGCACAAGAAGATGTTGGAAACATTAAACTAATCGAGGAGTATATAGTAAGCATGGCCACCCCCGTAGATAGCAACAGATGGTTCCGGAGAAGTGCTTCATCTATATGCTCTACACAATCAGCCTCCTGACAAAGGTTGGTACTCGCCCACTGATTTCATCCATATGATTGAGCTTTGTCATCTCTATTGGTGTTGTGCTACTGTTTAGAACTGTCATGAAAAAGTGGTATTGTCCTTGAGAAGTGCTTCATCTATGCTGTTTTAAATATTTCCTTTGCTTTTTTTCAAGCAAACAGGGATGCTAGCATTTAGTAGTCGTCTTGCCTTTGCACAACAGGATCATCTTCCTCTGAAGAAGAATATGGAGTACGTGAAGTGACTAGTTCCGATTATGCCAGGATGAAGAAACCCTGTCTATATTCTCATCAGAAGGAGCAGTTGAAGGATGGTTACATTACTCCCCACAAGACCAAACTAACTTCAGCTCAGAAGGACTGACAAATCTCCATTTTTTTTTGCTGTGATGCGCGAGTACAATGTTGTTCTAGGATTCTTTCTGGTAAGTTCCATTTTTCTAAAAGTGTTCTCTACATGGACCATGTATGTGCCTGTTGAAACTGTCAATTCATAGTACAGTTTGCTTTATACTAATCACTTTTTTGTATTTGTGCAAGTAGGGGTGCTCAGCTGATTTCAATGGGAACTGCACAAAATGTTCATGAATACATCGAATCATTCATTTCCACCACAAGAAAGGAGGTGCCCATAAGTTCAAGGCATTGCAACATATAAGGGCGAAATCATACAAGCTACGCGGGAATTTGGTTGATTTTGGTGGAACTGCACAAAAAGAACAACTGGTTTATTTAGCACGAGGTGCCATGTCAATGTCTGAACTGATGGCAAACCCTGCCCATTCCACAATCCTAGGCATTTGATATTTTGGAATGGGACAACCTTGTCAAATTTTGCTCATTGATTTTTAGCAAGATATGCGTTTGATACTTTCGAATGGGACGCCCTTTGCTGTCAGCAGCGTCGATCAATTTTTTCTTTATTCTTTAGTTGTGAAGTAAATATTGCCTCTGACATGTGAGTCGCTAAGATGCATAATCATCAATTGTTTTGAATGTTCTCTATGAATTGCCAGGCCTATGTGTTTGATTGCAATGTACAGAAACACTAAAAAGCTGCTCAAACTCTTTGTACTCCTTCTGTTCCTTTTTACTTTGCACATTCTGAAAGTGCATACTTTTGTGTATAAGATTGGTCAAAGTAGAGATACTTTGGCTGCAGACAAAACTTGTATGCAGACTAGAAAGGACCGGAGGGAGTACATGTGAAACTGCTACAAACGAGGTGATCACCCTGGGAATAATGCTAGTACATATTGTTTTGCATGTTCATCAAATGCCAGTGATACATGAATTCGAACTAATCGAAATAAATTCATTCATACACGGTCAGATTTCATATAAACATGCAGGATTTCATTACATTTCATACATTCTTCAACTAAAAAGGGGTGCGCTGGAGGTATAATTAATTAACCAAAGCTACCCACCCGTGTCCTGCTGAGCCGAATAGAAGCTTCAGTGACTTAACTGCAGGTGCAGTTGCGTAACTGACATGTGGCCTGTTGGGCCCACGTGTCAGTCAGCCAACTGCACCAGGAGTTAAGTAGAAGCAGCGTTCTTCTCCAGCGCAGCTCTCTGACTCCACGTCACCGCCAAGAAGCTAACCGGCCATCAATGGTCAACCCGCCTAGCTTGGCTTCAACCGAAGGGTAGCAGCGGTGGCCTTACTTGGACCCGAGCGGTGGCGACCTACCGTGTTCTACTCTTCCTCGTTTTCTGTGTGGCGCGACCTTGTAGGCAGCGGGGCGGGGCCTCGGCGGAGCCGGCGATGTCCTCTATCTCGTTGCCGGCGGGCGGCGCCTCAGCAGAGCGGTGGAAATCCTCCCCCACGTTGCCGGCAGGGTGGGGCCTCGGCTGAGCCGGTGATATCCTCTGCCTCGTTGTTGGCGGGGCAGGGGCTCGGCGGAGCCAGCGGTGTCCTCTGCCTCGTTGTTGGTGCCGCGGGGCCTCGGCGGAGCCGGCGGTGTCCTCTGCCTCGTTGTTGGTGCTGTGGGGCCTCGACGGAGCAGGGCCTCGTCGACGCCAGCGGAGCGGGGACTCGTCGGAGCCGGCATTGTCCTCTGCCTCGTCCTCGGTCTCGCCAAACAGCGCCTTGCCTGCTTCATCGCCCTCTTTGCTAGCCTCTTTGTAGGCGGCCGCAGCCTCCGCCACCCGCATGCGGTCCCGCCAGCGCTCGAGGCGGCCCTTGCAGGCGGAGCGGTACGAGTCGAGCAGCGCCTCCTGCTCCGCCTGCTCCTTGGCAATCTGCTCCTCCGCCTGCATGTGCTCCTGGAGGAGATGGTGGTTGTAGGCGGTGTCGGCCTGCGCCTCCCAGAACTGCTCCTCACGCATCTGCCTCACCCTCTCCATATATTGGGCACAGGCCTCGCCGATGGTCATGGTGCAATGCACCGGCGAGGATGGCGCGGAGGAGGGGGTGGGCGCCAGATCGTCGACTACCATGTTCTCCATTGGGACGTCGTCGTCCTCGGGCTGCCTGCCGGCCAGCCGGTCGGCAGCAATGGCTGCCATTTCCTTGTGGTCCATCGTCCGCCTGTCCCGAAGAGCGCTAGAGCGCGAAGAAGCCATGGTGGGCGATAGTGGTGTGGACAGGAGAAAGGGAACGAATGCGAATGACTGCGGCTATGGCCGGCGCAGCAGTTTATATAGCAATGGTGGGCGGGCGGAGGGACGGATGTGTGGCGCCGGAGTAGCCGCCTCGGCAACCGCGTATCATTAATGTGTGCGGCAGACGGACGGACGGACGACACTTGTGTCGTTTGAAGGTGGAGCAATCGCCTGCACCGGGAAGCGGGGCGGCCGGCGCTGACTGTTTCGGGCGGAAATCGCGCGCGGGCGAGGAGATGACTTTACTTGGAGAGGATGACAATGGGGACCCACCAGGTCCATAGCCTCACGTACGCAAGTGCCTCCTTATTATATATATATATATAACTATAATTTATTTTGCTTCCTCCTGGTTTCCTGACACCACGGCCAACACCATTGTCAACCTATGTGCTCCCTCCTTTCCGGTTTATAGGGCTTATCTCAAAATTTTAGTTTTTCCATTTTATAAGGCTCAATTTGGTTATTTTCCATCACATGTTCAGATTCCAAGGTGCATTAAATCATTGCATGCAAGTATTAAGAGAAAATTGACCAATGCATGTACTTTATGCATGCATGCATTGCAATTAATGCATTGATAAACATAATTTTTTGAGGATAACAAGAGCATTAATTAGGTGCTTTTGCAAAACTACAAAAAGTATTCCACCACTCGCCATCTACCTTGATTGGTGAGATTTTTGAATTGAGCATTATAAACCAGAAAGGAGGGAGTAGTCAATAAACGAGAGAATTGCACAAGAAGCGGCCGACAGCTGGGACCAAGCAACTCAAGCAGTATTTGTGTTTTTGAGGTGTGAGCACTGTAGAGGTTTTCGATGTTTACCCTAGATATTAATTTTTCTCCTCTGAACAACAACGAAAACATCGATGCAGGTATTAACTGGGCGGGATGTGGCCCATCTAGCCCAGGCCAGATATCCAGCCCAGATATTAACTTTTTCAAGCTCAAAATGGCTAGCCCAGTTATACTTTTTTTAGGAATACCCGGGTAAGGTGAAGTTGTTATTCTCCGCCCCGCTGGGCTGCAACTCTTTCCTAGGAGGGATGCATTAGGCTTAACAAGAAAATGGGCTTTAAGAAATAATAAATGGGATGTAATTATAAAAATTGTATAGTAACTATAAAAAAATGCACCAAACAGTGATTACTTTATAAAATATTATTTTTGGATATTGTAAATTTTAATTTCATTAATTGTTGTGAGCGCAATGTTTCGTTGGATTTTTACGTAATATAAATTTATATTGAAATTGTATTTAATCTGACTAGAAATTTTGGGATAAAAATATTCGGATCCCATCAAAATGTGGGAAATTTTATTGAATTCTGTTTTGAAAGGTTGGTTGGAATGGGCTGTACTTTTAACAAACTGTAAATGGGCTGTAGTAAATTCCATTAGAATTCAAAAATGGGCTACGCATTCTTACAAATCTCAAATGGGCTATATTTCTCTGCCACACACTTCTGGCCTTACTAAGTTGACGCGTAAGTTGACACGTCCCCTAAAAAAACAGAGTTGACGCGTATGCAAGGCTTTGTCAACTTATAGTCAACACACGGTTCCTGCAGCAGTGGCCGTTGGATGTCCATCCAATGGATGCCGTGTTTCTTCTTCAATCTCGGATATTCTAGCTTCACCCGCCCAAAAAATTATTCCTCCCCCTGACATCTGGGGCGCAGCGTTTCGGAAGCTGACCTGTGGGCCTACTAAGTTGACGTACCAAGGGCTTTGTCAACTTAGTCAATATAAATGATTCTAGCTGCAGTGACCGTACGATGTCCATCCAACGGCCGTCGTGCTTCTTCAACCTCTGGTCTTCTTGCTCCAGCCGCCCAAAGCAGCGCCGGTCGTGCCGCCTGCTCCTGCCTCCCGTGGCCGGCTGTGCTGCCGCGGAGGCCTCACCGCCCCCTACTACTCCCACCGCTGGCCAGGCCATCTCTCCACTCACCCACACCCCCTGTTATTCTACGGCGACGGAAGCACAACCGAACCAGTGAACCCTCGTACTCCTCTCCACGTGTGCATCCACTTCCGCGTCTTCCCTGACTCCGCGTCGTCCCCTTCCTAGACCTCGCCGTCGTCCACCGCCGTGGTGCTCTCGGCACGGCGTGGTCAACGTGGTCAAGGAACGACTTCCATCGGACGTGGACTGTACGTGGAGAGGCTGACAGCTGGGTCCACGACAGCCGCAAGGAAGTGCCTCCTTATTACGGGCAAAATAATTATTCCTCCACCCGACAGCGGGGGCCCACCGGACGGGCCACCGTATTTCGCGAAAAAAATGACTCGCCCCCTGACTGCTGGGACCCATTAGCTACATCTTCGCACGCAAGGAAGTGCGTCCGGGAATAAAAAACGATTCGCCCCCCTGACTGCTGGGACCCATTAGCTACATCTTCGCACGCAAGGAAGTGCGTCCCAAAAAAAACGATTAGCCCATCGACTGCTGGGACCCACCAGGTACACCTTCACACACAAGGAAGTGCGACCGGGCAAAAAAAAAGATTCGCCCCCCTGACTGCTGGGACCCAGCAGCTACACCTCCGCATGCAAGGAAGTGCGTTCGGGCAAAAAAAAAACCAAAACGATTCGCCCCCCTGACTACTGGGACCCACCATCTACATCTTCGCAGGCAAGGAAGTTCCTGACAGTCGGGACCCACCTGGTCGAAGCGTACGTAGCGTTGTCATCCTGGTCGCGAACATGTACGTACATACTGGTCAATGTAGAGGCGCACACATGTCATAGTAGAGGCGCACACATGTCGTAGTAGAGGCGCGCACGTAGCATGTACACGTACGTACAACGGCCAGGGTGCAAGAAAGAAAATACGGCCACGTATGTGTACATACGGGCGGGGTCTCGAACGCCTACTCGCACATACGTACGGCAAGGGGTCGTGTTCATGGGGAGGCAACGGAATGCGTCGTGTTCATGGGTAGGCAACGGAATGCGTCGTGTTCATCGGGAGGCAACGGAATGCGTCGTGTTCATCGGGAGGCAACGGAACACGTGGGAGCCAACCGGCTGGGTCGGAACGGAATGCATGGTCGTGTTCATCGGGAGGACTTGGATGGAACAGGCGATGGAAACGAGGCCTGGCGTACCGCAAAATGGAGGAAACGGACCTCCTACGGTTGAAACGGGGTCCTGTTCATCGGGAGGGGTGTGGCGTACCGCAAAACGGATGAAACAGACCTCCTACGGTCGAAACGGGGGTCCTGTTGATCGGGAGGGGTGTGGCGTATCGCAAAACGGACGAAACGGACCACCTATGGTCGAAACAGGGTCCTATTGATCGGGAGGGGTGTGGCGTACCCCAAAACGGATGAAACGTACCTCCTACGGTCGAAACAGGGGTCCTGTTGATCGAGAGGGGTGTGGCGTACCACAAAACGGACGAAACGGACCTCCTACGGTTGAAATGGGGGTCCTGTTCATCGGGAGGGGTGTGGCGTACCGCAAAACGAGACTCCATGGGATACTGTTCATCTCCACCGTCGACCTCCTCCAGCCTCCATGGGCTCCTGTTCATCCAGCCTCCACCGCGTGCTACTCCACTGGCTACTGTTCAACCACCCCTCCACGGGCACCCCTCCACCGTCTACTGTTCATCCAGCCCTCCACACCACGGGGTCCTGTTCAACCACCCCTTCACGGGCACCCCTCCACCGTCTACTGTTCATCCAGCCCTCCACACCACGGCGTCCTGTTCATCCACCCCTCCACGGGCACCCCTCCACCATCTACTGTTCATCCAGCCCTCCACAGCACGGGGTCCTGTTCATCCAGAGGCAACGCCACCGCTCACTGTTCATCCACCCCCCTGCAACACTCACTGTTCATCCCAGAGGCAGCATCGATCGACTTCAGTTAGCAGCAGTAGCGAAGGAATCGCTCGATCGGGTTTAGTTAACAGCCATCGATCGATCGCACGGGTTCAGTAACGCGTAGCCTGCAGTGCAATCGCTCGGGTTCAGTTAGAGCCCAACGCCTCGCTCGGGTTCAGTTAAAGCCAACGCCTCTCACACACGCACGTACGTGTACGAGAGAAACACGCATCGCTCGGCCCCCGACCTCCCACCGTAACCGGCAACTCCCCGAAATTTTCCTCGCCCTCGCTTCTACCATGGTTTTTTCCGTCATGGACGGCCCAAAGAATGTCATGCAGCTGTGTCTCCGGCCCGCCCAGGACAAAAAGCCCATTTTCTGTCATGCTTTTTTGTCATAGAAGTAGGTGCCCACCACATCTATGATGATACCGGGTTTTGTCACAATTATCATCATAGAAGCGTCATATGTATGACAGAAAAAATTTGTTCGGCCCAAAATGTCACGGATGTGTCTTTTTTTTTGTAGTGGGACCTCCTGAGCATCACACCTCAGGAGCTCTTACCGGGCCTGGGCCCCTCACCTACTGGCCTTGTCCCTGGCATCGTGACCTGACATACCAACGATGACTGAGGCTTGCCTGGGGCTGGGTCCTAGCGATGCAGAGCACTAAGGCAATTGCGAGAAAAGGAGAGAACCTAACATAGAGCATGGAGATTGAACTTAAAAACTCTGCTCATGAAAGCATTAAGATAAAGGCGCAAGCTCCATAGTTTCTTACATGCCCCCATAGGGCCCATGTCGTCCAAGTGCATGAAAAGGAAAAAGGAAAAGAAACCCTCTCATGGAGGCTGCCACTCCCGAGGTCTGGGCTCCGACATCGCTGGTGCCTAGTCGTAGTCCTCCTCCGCCTTGACACGATGGCATGGGGGCTGATCAGAGTCGTTGTCGCTCCCACTTCTCCCGGGGAGGCGCTGTCGCCGTCGCTGCTATCGTCACCGGAGGAGTGGCCGCCGCCGCTGCTGTCTCTCTCCATGCAGCACTCCAAGCGACCGCCGGCCTCCCTGAAGATCTTCATGAAGAGTGTCACAACCCTGTCGAAATTGAAGTGAAGGGTGTGTCCCTCCTTTAGGCCACAAGCGCGGGGAAATGACTTCCACCCTCGCGTCAGGTACATGTAGCTGGATGGAGTGAACTCAGCCGCCACCCAGGAGGACTTGTTGCAGTAGTCGTCTGGCTGCAGCCACATCCCCAGGGGTGCGTCAGCCGCCAGCTCCTCCACGAAGGGGTCCGGGAGCTGGAGCCAGGTGCGAGGCGGGTTGTCCATCCATATGACAAACTCCTGGGCCGAGTCGGCGGAGTGGGTCCATGCTGGGGGCGGCCGGGTGGCTGCACCGCTTTTCCCTCCTCGACTGCGGCCACCTCGACCCCCGCGGCCGCACCCACAGGCAGGGTTCTTCCTGTGACTGCCCGAGCCAGCACAAACTGCCAATAGAGGACGCCCGCATCCCCGGGGAGGCGTCCCGGGCATAGTGGTGGACTTGTGAGGGCGGCTCCGCCCCCTCGTCGACTGTGGTTTCCTCCCTGCACCGCCTTCCCCTTCTTGGTGGTGGAGAACCTTCTCAAGGGCGCCATGGGGATGGAAACAATGAGTAGAAGTGGTGAAGCGCATTTGGAGAAGATGAACTAAGGGGTCCGCTCCCTAGCCTTTATATAGCGGCGACGGGGTCGACCTATGCCCCTTCGCCTTCATGAAGAAAATGCAAGCCGAGGGAGAGTAATGATGGCCCTGCACAGCATCCGCCAGGCTTTATGTCAGCTTGGGCAGTTGCCGAGTGATACGTCTCCAACGTATCTATAATTTTTGATTGTTCCATGCTATTATATTACCTGTTTTGGATGTTTATGGGCTTTATTTTACACATTATTATCATTTTTAGGACTAACCTACTAACCGGAGGCCCAACCCGTATTGCTGTTTTTTTTGTCTATTTCAGTATTTCGAAGGAAAGGAATATCAAATGGAGTCCAAACAGAATGAAACCTTCGGAAGCGTGATTTTTGGAACGAACGTGATCTAGAGGACTTGGAGTGCAAGTCAAGAAGCAGCCGAGGCGGCCACGAGAGGGTAGGGCGCCCCCCCTATAGGGCGCGCCCCCTGTCTCGTGGGCCCCTCGAGAGGCCACCGACGTACTTCTTCCACCATCGTAACCTTCTGTATCCGCGAGATCCCATCTTGGAGCCATCACCAGCGTTCTGCCGGAGGGGGATTCCACCACGGAGGGCTTCTACATCAACACCATAGCCCTTTCGATGAGTTGTGAGTAGTTTACCACAGACCTTCGGGTCCATAGTTATTAGCTAGTTGGCTTCTTATCTCTTTTTGGATCTCAATACAATGTTCTCCCCCTCTCTTGTGGAGATCTATTCGATGTAATCTCTTTTTGTGGTGTGTTTGTCGAGATCCGATGAATTGTGGGTTTATGATCAAGTTTATCTATGTATAATAATTGAATCTTCTCTGAATTCTTTTATGTATGATTGAGTTATCTTTGCAAGTCTCTTCGAATTATCGGTTTGGTTTGGCCTACTAGATTGATCTTTCTTGCCATGGGAGAAGTGCTTAGCTTTGGGTTCAATCTTGCGGTGTTCTTACCTAGTGATAGAAAGGGTTGCAAGAAACGTATTGTATTGTTGCCATCAAGGATAAAAAGATGGGGTTTATATCATATTGCTTGAGTTTATCCCTCTACATCATGTCATCTTGCTTAATGCGTTACTCTGTTCTTATGAACTTAATACTCTAGATGCATGCTGGATAGCGGTCGATGTGTGGAGTAATAGTAGTAGATGCAGGCAGGAGTCGGTCTACTTGTCACAGACGTGATTCCTATATACATGATCATGCCTAGATAACGTCATAATTATTCACTTTTCTATCAATTGCTCGACAATAATTTGTTCACCCACCGTAATACTTATGCTCTTGAGAGAAGCCTCTAGTGAAACCTATGCCCCCCGGGTCTATCTCTTATCATATTTGCTACCAATCTACTTTTATTTGCATCTTTATTTTCTGCATCTATATTATAAAATACCAAAAATATATTTATCTTATCATATTATCTCTATCAGATCTCACTTTCGCAAGTGGCCGTGAAGGGATTGACAACCCCTTTATTGCGTTGGTTGCGAGTTATTTGTTTGTTTGTGTAGTTTCGTGGGACTTGTTGAGGAGCCTCCTACTGGATTGATACCTTGGTTCTCAAAAATTGAGGGAAATACTTACGCTACTATTGTTGCATCACCCTTTCCTCTTCAAGGAAAACCAACGCCAACTCAAGATGTAGCTAGAAGGATTTCTGGCGCCGTTGCCGGGGAGGTCTTCGCTCAAGTCAAGACATACCAAGTACCCATCACAAACTCATCTCCTTCGCATTTACATTATTTGCCATTTGCCTCTCGTTTTCCTCTCCCCCACTTCACCTTTGCCGTTTTATTCGCCCTTCTTCTATTCGCCTTTTCATTTGCTTTGATGTCTTACTTGGCTTGTTTGTTTGTTTGGTTGGAATAGTTGCTTATTTATTGCTAAACAGAGAACCTAAGATCTATGGATCCTCATCCGCTTTCTAATCTTTTTAAGAGATCCAATTATGATGAACCAATTGCTAGCAAGTTTTGTGCACTAGATTATCTTTAGGAAGTTTTGCTTGAAATTCGTGAATCTGAAAATTGTGATGAAGAAATTTATGAAGAGATTCACGATGGATCCTTGAATAAAAAGAATGATTGCAATGATTTTACTATAAATTCTCTTGATGTCGATTGTGCTAATAATATGCAAAACCCTAAGCTTGGGGATGCTAGTTTTGCTATGTCTACTACTTGTTGCAATGATCATGATTGGGGTAATTCTTTTTATAATCTTGAAAATTTATTTAAGCCCCATAATGAATCTGAGATTATTAATAGTGTTTGCAATAATAATGAAAGTGGGTTTGGAAGAGTTTCAACTTTAGATCCCAAATATTTGGAGTATGTTCAATCTTATGAAGTTTTTGATAAAAGTGGGTTTGTTAATCCCACTATTTTGGAAGAGCGCCAACTTTGCATGCATGTAGATCGCGTTGAGAATATGTTATGTGATAGCTATTTTGTTGAATTTTCTTATGATCCCACATGTAATTATTATGAGAGAGGAAAATATGGTTGTAGAAATTTTCATGTTACTAAATTACCTCTCTTCATGTTGAGATTGCTATCATCTCTTTGTTCTTCCTTGCATATGCTAGTTTTTGCTTGCCTTAATAATTTGTTTGCTTACAATATGCCTATGCATAGGAAGTATGTTAGACTTAGATGTGTTTGTCACATGTTGTATGATGCTCTCTTTATGCTTCAATTCTTGTCTTTCATGTGAGCATCATTGAAATCTCAATGCCTAGCTAAAAAGGCTTTAAAGAAAAGCGCTTGTTGGGAGATAACCCAATATTTTTCCTTGCTATTATTTAATAAATTTTGTTTCTACTTTCTGTTTAGATGTTTTTTTACCTTTTAATTAGTGTTTGTGCCGAGTAGAACCTATAGGATAACCTATGATATGAGTTGATTTGATTCTGCTGAAAAACAGAAACTTTGTGCTCACAAGAAACATATTCAATAAATCACAGGAACGTGCTTTTGCATTGATTCTTTTTGCTGCTGATCAATAAACAAATTGTTTAGTACGTCCTATTTTTTTAGGATTTTTGAGGTTCCATAAGTTTGCATTAGTTACAGATTGCTACAGACTGTTCTGTTTTTGACAGATTCTGCCTTTCGTGTGTTGTTTGCTTATTTTGATGCATCTATGGCTTGTATGTAAGGGTACGAACCATAGAGAACTTGGAATACAGTAGGTTCAACACCAAAATAAATAAAGAATGAGTTTATTACAGTACCTTATGTGGTGGTTTTCTTTTCTTTCACTAACGGAGCTTATAAGATTTCCTGTTGAGTTTTGTGTTGTGAAGTTTTCATGTTTTGGGTAAAGCTTTTATGGACTATGGAATAAAGATTGGCAAAAGCCTAAGCTTTGGGATGCCCATGGCACCCCAAGATATTCAAGGATGGCCAAAAGCCTAAGCTTGGGGATGCCCCGGGAAGGCATCCCCTCTTCCGTCTTCGTTCATTGGTATGTTTACTTGGAGCTATATTTTTATTCGCCACATGATATGTGTTTTGCTCGGAGCATCGTGTATTATATTAGTATTTGCTTTTTAGTTCACCACAATCATCCTTGCTGTAACACACCTTTTGGGAGAAGCCTATTTGCTTAGGATTTGATAGAATACTCTATGCGCTTCACTTATATCTTTTGAGCTTGATAGTTTTTGCTCTAGTGCTTCATTTATATCTTTTAGAGCACGGCAGTGGTTTAATTTTGAAGAAATTGCTAGTCTCTCATGCTTCACTTATATTATTTTGAGAGTCTTTTAGAACAGCATGGTATTTTCTATGGTTATAAACTGGTCCTAGAATGATGAGCATCCAAGTTGGGTATAATAAAAACTATCATAGGAAGTGAATTGGATGCTATGATCAACTTGATACTTGATAATTGTTTTGAGATAGGGAGGTAGTGATATTAAAGTCATGCTAGTTGGGTGATTATGAATTTAAAGAATGCTTGTGTTGAAGTTAGCAAGTCCCATAGCATGCACATATGGTTAAAGTTGTGTAACAAATTTGAAGCATGAAGTGTACCTGGCTTGTGCATCCTTATGAGTGGCGGTCGGGGACGAGCGATGGTCTTTTCCTACCAATCTACCCCCCTAGGAGCATGCGCGTAGTGCTTGGTTTTTGATGACTTCTAAATTTTTGCAATAAGTATATGAGTTCTTTTGACTAATGTTGAGTCCATGGATTATACACACTTTTACCTTTCCATCATTGCTAGCCTCTTCGGTACCGTGCATTGCCCTTTCTCACCTTGAGAGTTGGTGCAAACTTCGCCGGTCCAGCCAAACCCCGTGATATGATACACTCTATCACACATAAACCTCCTTATATCTTCCTCAAAACAGCCACCATACCTACCTATTTATGGCATTTCCATAGCCATTCCGAGATATATTGCCATGCAACTTTCCACCGTTCAGTTCATCATCATGACGTACATTACTTTTGTCATATTGCTATTGCATGATCATGTAGTTGACATCGTATTTGTGGAAAAGCCACCATGCATAATTTTTATACATGTCACTCTTGATTCATTGCACCATCCTGGTTCACCACCGGAGGCATTCATATAGAGTCATATCTTGTTCTAGTTTCGAGTTGTAATTCATGTGTTGTAATCAATAAAAGTGTGATGATCATCATTATTAGAGCATTGCCCCAAAAAAAGCCAAAAAAATAGAAAGGCCAACGAAAAAAAGAAAAAAAGAAGAAAAAAAAGAAAAAGAAAAAAGGGAAGAAAATAAATAAAGGGGAAATGCTACTATCTCTTTTTCCACACTTGTGCTTCAAAGTAGCACCTTGTTCTTCATGTAGTGAGTCTCATATATTGTGCTTCAAAGTAGCACCTTGTTCTTCATGTAGTGAGTCTCATATATTGTGCTTCAAAGTAGCACCGTGTTTTCATGTAGAAAGCCTCATAGGTTGTCACTTTCATATACTAGTGGGAATTTTTCATTATAGAACTTGGCTTGTATATTCCTACGATGGGCTTCCTCAAGTTCCCTAGGTCTTCATGAGCAAGCAAGTTGGATGCACACCCACTAGTTTTCTTTTGTTGAGCTTTCATTCATTTATAGCTCTAGTGCATCCGTTGCATGGCAATCCCTACTCCTCATGTTGACATCAATTGATGGGCATTCCCATAGCCCGTTGATTATCCTCGTCAATGTGAGACTTTCTCCTTTTTAGTCTTCTCCACACAATCCTCAATCATTATTCTATTCCACCCATAGTGCTATATCCATGGCTCACGCTCATGTATTGCATGAAGGTTGAAAAAGTTTGAGATTATTTAAGTACGAAACAATTGCTTGGCTTGTCATCGGGGGTATAGAAGTTGGGAACATCTTTGTGTGACGAAAATGAAGCATAGCCTAACTATATGATTTTGTAGGGATGAACTTTCTTTAGCCATGTTATTTTGAGAAGACATGATTGCTTTTATTAGTATGCTTGAAGTATTGCTATTTCTTTTGTCAATATGAACTTTTATTTTGAATCACTTGGATCTGAACATTCATGCCACAATAAAGAGAAATTACATTGAGAAATTATGCTAGGTATCATTCCACATCAAAATTCTGTTTTTATCATTTACCTACTCGAGGACGAGCAGGAATTAAGCTTGGGGATGCTTGATACATCTCCAACGTATCTATAATTTTTGATTGTTCCATGCTATTATATTACCTGTTTTGGATGTTTATGGGATTTATTTTACACATTATTATCATTTTTGGGACTAACCTACTAACCGGAGGCCCATCCCGTATTGCTGTTTTTTTGTCTATTTCAGTATTTCGAAGGAAATGAATAACAAACGGAGTCCAGACGGAATGAAACCTTCGGAAGCGTGATTTTTGGAACGAACGTGATCTAGAGGACTTGGAGCGCAAGTCAAGAAGAAGCCGAGGCGACCACGAGAGGGTAGGGCGCCCCCCTATAGGGCGCGCCCCCCGTCTCATGGGCCCCTTGGGTGGCCACCGACGTACTTCTTCCTCCTATATAAGCCTACATACCCCAAAAACATCCGGGGAGCAACCAAAACACAATTTCCACCACCGTAACCTTCTGTATCCGCGAGATCCCATCTTGGAGCCATCGTCGGCGTTCTGCCGGAGGGGGATTCCACCACGGAGGGCTCCTACATCAACACCATAGACCTTCCGATGAGTTTTGAGTAGTTTACCACAGACCTTCGGGTCCAGTTATTAGCTAGTTGTCTTCTTCTCTCTTTTTGGATCTCAATACAATGTTCCCCCCCTCTCTTGTGGAGATCTATTCGATGTAATCTGTTTTTGCGGTGTGTTTGTCGAGATCCGATGAATTGTGGGTTTATGATCATGTTTATCTATGGATAATAATTGAATCTTCTCTGAATTCTTTTATGTATGATTGAGTTATCTTTGCAAGTCTCTTCGAATTATCGGTTTGGTTTGGCCTACTAGATTGATCTTTCTTGCTGCTTAGCTTTGGGTTCAATCTTGCAGTGTTCTTACCCAGTGACAAAGGGTTGCAAGACACGTATTGTATTGTTGCCATCGAGGATAAAAAGATGGGGTTTATATCATATTGCTTGACTTTATCCCTCTACATCATGTCATCTTGCTTAATGCGTTACTCTGTTCTTATGAACTTAATACTCCAGATGCATGTTGGATAGTGGTCGATGTGTGGAGTAATAGTAGTAGATGTAGGCAGGAGTTGGTCTACTTGTCACGGGCGTGATGCCTATATACATGATCATGCCTAGTAATGCAATAATTATCCGCTTTTCTATCAATTGCTCGACAGTAATTTGTTCATCCACCGTAATACTTATGCTCTTGAGAGAAGCCTCTAGTGAAACCTATGCCCCCCGGGTCTATCTCTTATCATATTTGCTTCCAATCTACTTTTATTTGCATCTTTATTTTCTGCATCTATATTATAAAATACCAAAAATATATTTATCTTATCATATTATCTCTATCAGATCTCACTTTCGCAAGTGGCCGTGAAGGGATTGACAACCCCTTTATTGCGTTAGTTGCGAGTTCTTTGTTTGTTTGTGTAGGTTCATGGGACTTGTTGAGGAGCCTCCTACTGGATTGATACCTTGGTTCTCAAAAACTGAGGGAAATACTTACGCTACTATTGCTGCATCACCCTTTCCTCTTCAAGGAAAACCAACGCAAGATCAAGATGTACACTGAGGCATCATGGGGAAGTGGGGGTGTCCCTCACCCCATCATGCGCCATGCGTCGCGCCTGACCCACAGGCTTTTGCCCCTCCAACTGGTGAACCACGCATGCCACGGGCCTGGGGGCTAATGTCGGGACCCTGGGATCGGGGGTACCCAGGCCCGTTGCTTGCGGCCCAGGGCGCGGTTGTGGTGTAGGCCCAGCACGGCCCATCTCCAAGGTTGCATGAGCAAGACCCTCGCGAGGTCTCCCGCCTCGTGAGGCACACCCCGCCAAGGATCTCTCGAGGCCCTCTCGTGGAGCGGCCTCCCCAAGCTACCTCCCGAGGCCGTCTCACGGACGGATACACTGAGTTCACCAAGCCATGGCTTGCGTCACACGTGGATGACCTGAGCCACGGCGAGCGTTGCCAGGACTGGTGCCAGCGGGCATGGATGGTGAAGCTTTCCTCTTTGGTGCTAAGGGAACAAGGCTCGCGCACGGGTTCCCAAGGCAGCCCCAAAGGCTAACTCTTCGGTGCAAGAAGACCAGGACGGCGGGCTCGTCAAGACGGAGGTCATCACCGAGCCCACATGCGCATCATGGCTAGAAGCTTTAGTAGGTAGAGACCACTTTCGTTGGGATAATATGTACTTCCTATTCCCCTTCAAAATTGGCCATTGTGGCAGCCCTTCCTGCCGATAGTTTTGGGGGAAGAGGACTGGGCTAGTATAGACCACCACCTTAGAGAGGGGTCGAGTTCATTCACCCCTCAAGCCTAGAGACGCTCCAGAGGCCTCCCGAGGCAACCTATACACACTCATTCATCCTCCCTCATGAGGCAATCCAACCACAAAGCAGGATAGGGTTTTACACTGCAAGGTGGCCCGAACCTGGGTAAATCATCGTGTTCTTCGTTCTCTTTCACTGGTGCTAAGAATTCGTGTGATCTTGGCCACGGGGTTGGGTGTAGCTGATAGGGTGAGGTGGGGAGAAATGAGCACGACCCTGAGTTTGAACCTTCCTTGGGTCCGCGGAGCCTGATTCCGATAGTTATGAGGTTTACAAGCTTAATAGGAATTTTCTAACTCTATAGGCTTGCATGGTTGAAGTCATGAACCATGGAGGGGCAATGGGTATAAAACTCCTCGTGTGAACAAAGCAAGGCTTGAGAGTCTTGGGCTGCTACCTCCAAGAATTTCATGCCCTCAAGAAGTTTATGCTAATGCTCTACACAATCTAGGGCTAATGGAAGAAGTTCATTGATCTTGTTTGTATTTATGTGTTACTACTACTGAAAAAGGTCTTGTTTGTATTTTCATGTGTTTGGGACTTGTCTTGTCTTCGAAGAAGTACCCCAAGAAAAGAACGTGTGTGTATTTTATAACTAGATGATACCCCACGCATTGCTATGGAAATATATGGTAATAGATTATCTAGAATAAAATTAGAATATGCGGGAATAGTGCTCCCTTGACACACAAACACATTATAGTTCCTATGAACAGTAGCAAACCTAGCAACAAATGAGGGTGGCTACACATTATAGTGAGGAAGAATGTAAATGAATGTTGCATTTAAACACACATGACAACAAATTAGAACTAATTAAAATGTAGGGTTATTCGGGAGAAATGTGGGTTAACAAACTTTCATTGTCATTTTTGTGTGTGTCTTGATGCAATACATTGAAGATCCAAATAGCTTTGACGAATATCAAATAGTAAATAATTATAAATAGCACAAGACTCTAGACAAGGGGAGAGTCAACATGAAATAGAAACGTGGAATAATAATATTACAAAGTTCCAAACCCTGGATAACATCAGCCAAACCATGTTCTTGAAATGTAACTTTATAACGTCATCTTTTAGTGTGTTGGGTGTTCTTGATTTATATTATCAAAGTGTTTAATAGTCATTTATAATAAGCTTGTCTTGATTTATGGATCTTCAACACTTATATCGATTAATATAAACGTGTCCCCGTTGTCTAGATTGTGCTATATTAGATCCAAACGTGCTCCCACTCAAATCAATATCTCTCATAATTGATAGTGAGTGATTCAAGATCCAAGCCTAGTTCTCAGCCATTGATGTGTGCATCACTGATGACGAGAATTTTGACCGGTGGGCAATATTTTGTCGATCATATCTCCATATGACTCTTGTTCATCTTTCGATGCTTTGTGCTCCGAGCTCAGAACTATTCTGTCAGAACTTCCAGACAACTGAGTGTTGTCTGCATGCATGGTCTGACCATCCCCGTCTTACACCTCATGATCCGTTTGTGCTCATGTGTACATGTTGCACTCTAGAACGCTACATGTTATAGACAGTTGCAACACTAGGAAGAGCACCTTTTAGCTTGATATTTACTATGAGAGATCACCCTAATAATTGACTATTGCACAATCAAAGGGTGCAAACAACAAAGGGATAAACATCTCAGGCAATTCATAATAGCATGATATGGTATAGCCCTGGGTGCTAGGAGTCATCCATGATCGTCTTCAATCTCCAGTTGAAGCAACGTGACAACCAATATTTCTTACCGAGGCAACTGTTTCAAAAACATTGCCATGTCGGCAATCTTAGAAAATGTTACCATGGCGACAGTTTCAAAATACGTTGTTGTGACACCAAAATCTGAAATTTCTGTTGTGACACGGAGTTATAGCTCCTCGTCCCACGCCTGGTACACTTTCTCCTCATCGGGGTCCTCCGTCTATGTTTTGCCACCATCACATGTAACCTATCTCTACGGTATTTACATTAAGGTGGAAATCCCACGGCTCCAGCCATCATGCCGTGACGCACAAGCCACTTCACATTACAACATACAACCATCCCATACATAAACTCATTATCATGACAAAGCCTATACCACATCATATGCAAACCCTCCAAAACCAAGTTAGACGTCCTCTAATCGGTTTTAACAAAAAATTAGTTACGTGGTTAACCAGTTTTAGCAATTAAGCCTAGCTACCTATGCAAGTACAACAAGGCAATGTTCTTGATGCTAGATTAAGTTTCAGGGTGTGTGAAAGAGAGACTTAACTAAAAGTCTCGCCACCACACTAAACTTCGTCAATACGCGTGACCCCCTAGAAGATCATCCATCTTCGGCACCCTCTTGCGTATGTGGCGGTTCACTATTCTCGACTATGATGTAGCCTAAGGAATTGTCAACATATCGTCGACAGCCAGAGTCAAACAATTGTCAGAACCTTGTAGCAAAACTACATCATTCCATCCTTGAACTGAACTGAAACAACACTCATGGGAAGCATAGTAAGAACATCAACCCTCACATATCAGATGTGATCTAGATCACAACCTGCATCTACTCATATACCAGCTCATGATGCCACTATTGGGAAACATAGTAGAAAACAAAAAAAATCGCACCTACGATCACCCAAGAACAATATGAAGATGTATAACGGGTTGTGATCAATGATCATTACCGATTCCGGAGTGCAGCGGAAGTAGATGAGTCAGTGTAGATCGTACTTGAAGTCCCTCGAACGTTGATGACGATCACGCAAACCGCCCTCGAACAATCCCTCAAACTGAAGACCGAAAGCACGACCTCTCTACTTGGTTGCAAGCATACGCTCTTCATGATCCGGCAGTGCTTCGCCGTCCAGAGCTAATCGTCGCAGGAGAATTAGAGGGAGGGGATTAGAACCACACAAGGCTTCTAATTATGAGGATTATAGGTGGCTACACTACAGGAATCAGCTGCTTTGTCATCTGCCATGGTAGACGGCAAAGAACCGAAAAGCTGACGACAAACCTCTTTGCCGTCAGCCGCTGATGGCAAAGCTGTCCGACACAATAAGCTACAGTAATCAACTTCTTTGTCGTCTGCTTTCTCACAACAGACGACAAAGATGCTTTGTCGTCGGTGGCAGATGGCAACAAATGTGGATGGCAAAGAACAGAAGTTAGCCACGTTAGGTGGCTAACGAGAGGCTTTATCGTCTGCCAGCTGACGGCAAACATGCCTTCCCCTTTGTCGTCTGCCTTGTGACATTAGCAGACGCTTCACTCCACCTAGTTCTTTGTCGTCTGCCACGGACGACAAATCACCCCAGCCTTTGCGTCAGCCACTAACGACAAAGTGACCAAATGGGCCAGCTCCCAGGTTGCATAGGTTGCTGCCACGTGGCCTCTTTGCCGTCTATGGCAGGCGGCAAAGACCGCTTTGCCGTTAGTGGAAGACGGCAAAGTGCCTGTATTGTTACTATTTTTCTGTTTTCTGTTATATCCCTATATTTTCAAAAGATATATATGATATATATAGTTTCAACCTCAAACATAGCCCATGTATCCAACATCTAGCAGTCCATCGATGCAACAGAACACATAGGGTATTAAAAGGTCCAATACATACATAGTTTCACGGAGTTCAACAACATACATTGTTCATCAACACATAATCAAAACAGAAACTAAAACTAGTAGTCCATCAATGCCAGCTTCCATGAAGTGAATCAAATCCGCAAAAATGGGAGTAAGCAAGTTAGAAGAAGAAGAAGACGACTAGAATAAGAAGGTTTTTACCATTTTCCTTCTCATTCTTCTTCTTTTATTCTTTCATTTTCTTCTCTTTCTTCTTCTATTCTTTCTTTTTCTTCTTCTTATTCCTTATTTGTGACATTTTAGAGCCAACATAGGTAGTTATGCCATTTTTGAGCTAACTAAGCTTGTTATGTCAATTTGGAGGAAAATAAGGAAAGTATAGGTCATTTTTGTGCTAATATAAGTAATTATTCCATTTTTGAGCTAACTTAGGTAAGTATAGGTCATTTTAGAGCTAACTTAGGTAACTATGCCATTTTGGAGGAAAATAAGCTAAGTATATGACATTTATGAGCTAACCAAGGTTATTATGCCATTTTTGAAATGAATAAGCTAATTATGTCATAAATGATGAAGAATAAGAAGAAGAAGAAGAAGAAGAAGAAGAAGAAGAAGAAGAAGAAGAAGAAGAAGAAGACTAGAAGAAGAAGAAGAAGAAGAAGAAGAAGAAGAAGAAGAAGAAGAAGAAGAAGAAGAAGAAGAAGAAGACTAGAAGAAGAAGAAGAAGAAGAAGAACAAAGAATAAAGAAGAAGAAGAATAAGAATAAGGAGTAGAAGATGGAGAAAAAGGAAGAATAAGAAGATATTTTCTTCTTCGTCTTCTTTTCTCATCTTTCTTCTTCTCTTCTATCTTTTTATCCTTTTCCTTGTCATTCTCATTCTTCTTCTTTTATTCTTTCTTTTTCTTCTCTTTCTTCTTCTATTCTTTATTTTTCTCCTCTTCCTTGTTTTTCTTCTTCTTATTCCTTATTTGTGTCATTTTAGAGCTAACTTAGGTAATTATGCCATTTTTGACCTAACTAAGCTTATTATGTCAATTTAGAGGAAAATAAGGTGAGCACTGGTACAATGAGGTGCTATACAAACGGGTTTTAACCCCTTTCCGCGATGACATTTTGAACCGTCGCCAAGTGTGTCTGGGCGATAGGGGGGGGGTCCTTCCCACACGACCCAGAAACCATCGGGGATAGGGAGCCAAGATGCATATACAGTACTCCTACTCGTATGTGCTCGCATTGCCATTAGTATTCTCTGGTGCTACGTTTATGATGCGCGGCCCATCACAAATGGTTCACTATTATAAACATGTATGATAAGCAGACAATCACACACATTCGCTTTTCCCAAACCGTATGCGATAACTAATTAAAGATTAGCTAATCATCGTACGAGTGTCGGACATGATTATGAAACGTCGAATCGTCGTAACATCGTCGTACACGACAACTATCGCACACGCTATTTTGTGGTGCAACGTTTATGATGCATACTTCATCAGAAATAGTTCATGGTTGCGAATTGTGTATGATAAGGCAACTATCACAAACGTTTAGTTCTCCCACCTTGTTTGTGATATTTTCTGACATCGCACACGCTTTGCAAACATGAACTGTGTGCATGCTTGCACACGTTTCCTCTTTGTGAACTATGTTGGATTATGGTGTATATCACAAAGGTTTGTGTTTTACCAACTGTGTGTGCCGTAATGACCTAGAGAGCATAATTTTACCGTAATTTAATTGTTGCTATTTCAAATTGTACTAGATTTGAATTTGAATGTATGCTATAGCTTTATTCATATCCATCAGGTTCAAACAACCAATGCATTATTCGATTCATAGGTACATATGTTCAAGAATTACATAAAAACTAAATAAAGAATGATGAACCACAGTTGTATACTTGTATTATTAAAGGTGGCAAAGAAAGAGGCGAAATACATTCTAGTTGCTGAACAAGGTGAAGCGGAATGCCCATATTGTGCCCTCCTCCATGCAGAAGGCACGCACGACTCTAGTCCAACCCCTTGTGATGGCCGACCACCCATCCTTCATGGTCTTGATGAAAATATCTAGATAATCCTGTTATGGTAGAAATACTTTAACCTTTGCGTGCCCACCAATCATGTAGTATGAGAGGTAATCTTGAGTAAACGGCTTTGGGAACCACTGCAAAGGAAAAATATTCAGACATTGTCATCTAACACAACTCAATATGGGCAGTAAAAAGAAGGCTGCAGAGTTCTTACTTACCATCCTGCAGTTTGCTATTGTCTTGGATAAAGTGTAAACAAATAGTTTAATTGCCATATTTTGACCCATTTTACTAACAATCTTTATCAGCTTCCTCACTTGATGCTGGTTTATCGATATCTCATTGCCCCATACGCAGAAAGGGTCGAAGTGCAAATCTTTACCAATGACATATGTACCTAAAAGCACCAAGTTAATATTAGAAGCTAAACAACAATTGCACAATGATGTAGTACAACACTCTTTTATAATATCTTATAACATCCAATATACTCACATATTAGATGAATGAACATCTTATATTATGGGCCGAAAGGAGTTTATTGCATTCTTACAAATTACCGGCTGAGCTAGTTCGGGCTCAAATATCCCTAAAGTATATCCAAACATGAGGGCTAGTTTGAGCTAGTTGCATCTAACCAACCCCAAAAAACTATCGAACCCAAGAGGTGCTAATTGGAGCTTGTTCTCCTAGTGCATTTATTGTCAATCTAACCCTGTCATCCAAACACCTCTTTGGATGGAGTTAGTTCAGGGTTAGTCATGAGCTAGAAACTAACTCTAACATCTAGCTAAGTTGAGTAATCAAATAGGGTTGTGTTGTTGTTGTTGTTGTTGTTGTTGTTGTTGTTGTTGTTGTTGTTGTTGTTGTTGTTGTTGTTGTTGTTGTTGTTGTTGTTGTTGTTGTTGTTGCTGCTGCTCTTCTACGTATATCTAGACATCATCAGAACATTAAGGTAGCACTCTTCCTTGTTGCTATGTAGCCTAGGATTGCATATTTAGAAATTAAGTATAGTGCATGTTGCTATGTAGCCTTAGATATATTATATATGGTCCTAGTTAACCTAATTATAAATGGGTTACAGATATATTCAGTTAAAAGTCTGATTCACCGATTAGTCCCTTATCATCCCCCGGCCTATATGGTACCAGCTACCGATATCCTGAATAGTGAGTATATATAAGCCATGGGATGAAACTAACCTCGATGGAAAACAATAATCGTTCCCAAAATTGTCCCATGTAGGTACATTGAGAGGCATGTTAAGCATAACAGGGTAAACATCAACCAAAATTATCCATGGCAGACAAAATAATCTCCAAAAGATCGCTTTAGTGTGCAGTTTTAAGCACGCTAGTAAAGCAAAACAAGTGGAAAGGTGTGTTAACTGCAACAGGCTTAACATTTAACAACAAGCAAACATAGTCATTCAAACTGGTATTGTGCCGGTCTAAGTACACTGATTATTGTTAAATAAAAATGGAAAGGCATGTTAACTACAAGATAACAACCAAATGTAGTCATTCATAGTGGTATTGTTGAAACTGGTATTGATGAAATTGAACTGCACAGTTCATACTTGCACATATAGAACATCACGTTGTGAATAACTGGAATAAACAAGGCATACTACAAACAACCAAAGGTAGCATTTGAAACTGGACATATGCTAACTAGAAACAACTGAACAATCAAAAAACTTAAAAAGAGGCATATGCTAGCTATAACAGGCTTAACAACAAGAAAATATGTGCATTCCTATCGGTGTGTTTAAAACTGGATTGATGAAATGTACTGCACAGTAAATAATTTCACATATAGAGCATCACATTGTGAACAACTGAAATAAACAAGGCATACTGCAAACAACCAAATATAACAATTAAAACTGGACATATTCTCACTACACTACAAAAGGGACTCGACAAAATAAATCATGGGTTCCCTCCTATGAAGAGGCACGACAAAAAAAATCAGGGGTTTCCTCACATGTCACAGATGGGCTCGTTCCCGTGGGAAGAGCACAGACCCTGGATGCGCTCCATGTTGTTGCAGATGGGATCCTTCCCCTTGGAAAAGCACGACTATAGGGTGCCCTCCCTGATGGGCTCTTTCCCCTTGGAAGAGCAGATGGGCTCGTTCCCCTTGGAAGAGCCAGAGAGGGTGCCCTCCTCGTGGTTGCCGTTGATGAGGTCTGACTTGGAAGCTATGGATCCCAAGCCAGCATCGCATAACGTGTCCTTCAGAAATGAAAAAGGGGCTCGATGGCGATGTAGGATGGCAAATTCTTGATAGTGAGCCAGAGGAGATCATCAGCGGGGCCATGGATGAGATCGAAGGCGGTTGAACTCGATGGGTTGGGGTGTGATGTCTGCTAGAACTACGTCGGTATTTCCCCAACGAGAAATGGATGATGCAGTATAGCGACGGTAGGTATTTCCCTTAGTGATGAAACCAAGGTTATCGAACCAGTAGGAGAACCTCCTAATGCCACGTAAACAGCCCCTGCACACAAACAACAAATACTCGCAACCCGACGTGTTAAAGGGGTTGTCAATCCCTTTCGGGTACGGCGCCTCAAGTAGGCAAGATAACATGAGATAATTTTGGTAGATAGGATAAATAGATCGCTGAACAAATAAATTGCAGCAAGGTATTTTTGTATTTTTGGTTTAATAGATCTGAAAATAAAAGCAAAGGAAAATAGATCGCAAAGCCAAATATGATGAAAAGAGACCCGGGGGCCGTAGGTTTCACTAGTGGCTTGATAACCCACAAGTATAGGGGATCTATTGTAGCCCTTTCGATAAGTAAGAGTGTCGAACCCAACGAGGAGCAGAAGGAAATGACAAGCGGATTTCAGTAAGGTATTCTCTGCAAGCACTGAAATTATCGGTAACAGATAGTTTTGTGATAAGGTAATTTGTAACGGGTAACAAGTAACAAAAGTAAACAAGGTGCAGCAAGGTGGCCCAATCCTTTTTGTCGCAAAGGACAACCTGTACAAACACTTATATAAAGGAAAGCGCTCCCGAGGACACATGGGAATTATTGTCAAGCTAATTTTCATCATGCTCATATGATTCGCGTTCGGTACTTTGATAATTTGATATGTGGGTGGACCGATGCTTGGGTATTGACCTTCCTTGGACAAGCATCCCACTTATGATTAACCCCTCTCGCAAGCATCCGCAACTATGAAAGAAGAACTAAGGTAAACCTAACCATAGCATGAAACATATGGATCCAAATCAGCCCCTTACGAAGCAACGCATAAACTAGGGTTTAAGCTTCTGTCACTCTAGCAACCCATCATCTACTTATTACTTCCCAATGCCTTCCTCTAGGCCCAAACAATTGTGAAGTTTCATGTAGTCGATGCTCACATAACACCACTAGAGGAAAGACAACATACATCTCATCAAAATATCGAACGAATACCAAATTCACATGACTACTTATAACAAGACTTCTCCCATGTCCTCGGGAACAAACGTAACTACTCACAAATCATATTCATGTTCATAATCAAAGGGGTATTAATATGCATAAAGGACCTGAACGTATGATCTTCCACCGAATAAACCAACTAACATCAACTACAAGGAGTAATCAACACTACTAGCAACCCACAGGTACCAATATGAGGTTTTGAGACAAATATCGGATACAAAAGATGAACTAGGGTTTGAGAGGAGAAGGTGCTGATGAAGATGTTGATGGAGATTGACCCCCTCCCGATGAGAGGATCGATGGTGATGACGATGATGATGATTTTCCCCTCCCGGAGGGATGTTTCCCCGGCAGAACAGCTCCGCCGGAGCCCTAGATTGGTTCCGCCTCGAGACGGCGGTGCTTCGTCCCGAAAGCTTCCTTATGATTTTTTCTAGGGCAAAAGACACCTTATACCAGAATATGGGCATCAGGGGCTTGCAGGTGGCCCACGAGGCAGGGGGCGCGCCCCAACCCTCGTGGACAGTGGGTGGCCCCCCTATGGTGCTTTCTTCGCCCAATATTTTTAATATATTCCAAAACTGACTTTCGTGGAGTTTCAGGACTTTTGGAGTTGTGCAGAATAAGTCTCTAATATTTTGCTCCTTTTCTAGCCCAGAATCCAGCTGCCGGCATTCTCTCTCTTCGTGTAAACCTTATAAAATAAGAGAGAAAAGGCCTAAGTATTGTGACATAATGTGTAGTAACATCATATTGCAATAAATATGAATATAAAAGCATGATGCAAAATGGACGTATCAACTCCCCCAAGCTTTTAGACCTCGCTTGTCCTCAAGCGGAAGCCGATATCGAAAAATATGTCCACATGTTTAGATATAGAGGTGTCGATAAAATAAAATACGGACATGAGGGCATCATGATCATTCTTAGAACATCAACATATATATATCGTCATATGAATTCTTATGCTTAAAGTAACAATCTATTCACAATGTCAAGTATGAATCAGAAACTTCATTGAAAACTAGCAAACTATAATCTCAGTCATTGAGGCAATTGCAATTTATCATAACATCGGAAAGAGTCAAATATAAGAGCTTTTCAGCAACTCCACATACTCAACTATCATTTAGTCTTCATAATTGCTAACACTCACGCAATACTTACGGGTATGAAGTTTTAATCGGACACAGAGAAAGATAGAGGCTTATAGTTTTGCCTCCCAACCTTTTACCTCAAGGGTAATGTCAACGATAATGCTTTATGAAAACCCACATGCAATTGGATATATATATCAAGATCTTTCCAACACATAGTGCTTGCCAAAGGATAAAGTGTAAAAAGGAAAGGTGAAGATCACCATGACTCTTGTATAAGGTAGAAGACAATAATAAAAGATAGGCCCTTCGCAGAGGGAAGCATAGGTTGTCATGTGCTTTTATGGTTGGATGCACAAAATCTTAATGCAAAAGAATGTCACTTTATATTGCCGCTTATGATAGGGACCTTTATTATGCAGTCCGCCGCTTTTATTTCTTCCATATCACAAGCTCGTATAAAGATTATTTCCTCCACACTAATAGATCATGCATATTTAGAGAGCAATTTTTATTGCTTGAAACAATGACAGCTTACTTGAAGGATCTTACTCAATCCATAGGTAGGTATGGTGGACCCTCATGGCAAAACTGGGTTTAAGGATGTTTGGAAGCACAAGTAGTATCTCTACTTGGTGCAAAGAGTTTGGCTAGCATGAGGGGGAAAGGCAAGGTCAACATGTTGGATGATCCATGAAAATATAATTTATTTCGAATATAAGAAAACATAACCCATTACGTTGTCTTCCTTGTCCAACATCAACTTTTTAGCATGTCATATTTTAATGAGTGCTCACAATTATAAAATATGTCCAAGATAGTATATTTATATGTGAAAACCTCTCTTTCTTTATTAATTCCTATTAATTCCAACGATGACCAAAACTATGTTTGTCAATTCTCAACAACTTTTATTCATTACACTCTTTATAGTGAAGTCATTACTCTCCATAAGATCAATATGATCTTTTTATTTCTTTTTGTTCTTTCTTTTTATTTTATTCCCTCAAGGTCATATCAAGATGGCAAAGCCCTCGACTCAAAACTAATCTTTATTATATATAGCTCACGGACTCGATTACATAGATAGGGATCAACACAAAAACTCAAAGCTAGATCATACTAAACTTTATTCTACTAGATCAAGATATAACCAAAAGGATCAAACTAAGAAAAATGGTAAAGATAGAAGTGTCATGGTGATATGATACCGGGGCACCTCCCCCAAGCTTGGCAGTGTCCAAGGGGAGTGCCCATACCCATGTGATTATGTCTCTTTCTTCGGAGGTGGTGATGATGGAGATGTTGATGATGTAGGCTTGTCGTCCATCTTCCAAGGCATAGGATCACCATCATAGAAGGATGATCGAGTCTCCGGGATCCTCAAATCTGCAGCCAAACTCATCCTCTTGAATCTATATTCATACTCACAGTTTTAGTTTTGCAGGTCATAGATCTGGGCTTGGAGGTGCTCGATTTTCTCGTGAAGCTTGAAGATGGTCTCCCCAATGATCTTGGCATCTAGCTTGTGGTTGTTGGTGAGCTCCCGGATCATCATGTAGTTGGCGTTGAGTCCGTGTTCCACCATCCCTTGGCACTTGAAAACTTGCTGCTCCATTGCTTCGAGTCTTGTCTCCATGCTTCCGGTCCTCCTTGGTCCTTCAACATCACAGATGCAGCACCCCCTCACGCATCTCAACGGTTTGAGGGTGTTGCGGCACCTCCGCGAGGTAGGGGTTGACGACCATCTCGAAAAACTTGTCCCTGGGGGCGCTTGAAGATGTGATGGTGATCTAGATCTGTCAAAAAACAGCTCAAAACAAAAGTAGAGGATTTTGTCATGGTACGGTGGTCAAAACGTTCGGGAGATTATATAATGAATTTTTACCGACCAAAAGAAGTATCGTGCAAGAAAACAGAGTCCGGATGGCACACGAGGTGCCCACGAGGCAAGGGGCGCGCCCAGGGGGGTAGGGCGCACCCTCCATCCTCGTGGACGCCTCATGTCCTTTCCGGACTACTTCTTATTTTCCTATTTTCTTAAATATTCCAAAACGGAGAAAAATTGCTATTATAACTATTTTGGAGTGGGTTTACATACCGTACCACATATCTGTTCCTTTTCGGAGTCTGAAACATTCTGGAAAGTGTCCCTTATGTACTCCTCTGGGGTTACGATGTCAATAACATTGGTTACAACATTTATGGGATTACCTGAGATATAATGTTTGATTCTTTGACCATTCACCACCTTCGGATTTGTGCCTTCAAATTTTTTGATTTATATGACACCGGAATGATAGACCTCCTCGATAATGTAAGGACCTTCCCATATAGAGAGAAGTTTTCCTGGAAAAAATCTTAAACGGGAGTTGTATAGCAAAACATAATTACCTACATTAAACTCACGCCTTTGTATCCTTCTGTCATGCCATCTTTTAACTTTTTCTTTAAACAGTTTAGCATTCTCATAGGCCTAGGTTCTCCATTCATCAAGTGAGCTTATGTCAAATAGCCTCTTCTCACCAGCAAGTTTGAAATCATAATTGAGCTCTTTTATAGCCCAATATGCCTTATGTTCTAGTTCAACAGGTAAGTGACATGCTTTTCCATAAACCATTTTATACGGAGACATACACATAGGATTTTTATATGCAGTTCTATAGGCCCATAATGCATCATCAAGTTTCTTGGACCAATTCTTTCTAGATCTATTAACAGTCTTTTGCAAAATTAATTTAAGCTCTCTATTACTAGGTTCTACTTGCCCACTAGACTGTGGGTGGTACGGAGATGCAATTCTATGGTTAACATCATACTTAGCAAGCATCTTACAAAAAGCACCATGAATAAAATGTGAACCACCATCAATCATTAAATATCTAGGGACTCCAAACCTCGAAAAAATAACTTCATTAAGCATCTTAATAGAAGTGTTATGATCAACACTACTAGTTGGAATAGCTTCTACCCACTTAGTAACATAATCAACATCAACTAAAATATGTGTATATCCATTAGAGGAAGGAAAAGGTCCCATATAATCAAAGCCCCAAACATCAAATGGTTCAATAACAAGTGAATAGTTCATAGGCATTTCTTGACGTCTACTAATATTACCAATTCTTTGACATTCATCACAAGACAAGACAAACTTATGGGCATCTTTGAAGAGAGCAGGCCAATAAAAACCTAATTGCAATACCTTATGTGCAGTTCTATCTCCCGCGTGATGTCCTCCATATGCCTCGGAGTGACACTTGCGTAGGATCTATTCCTGTTCATGCTCAGGTACACAACGTCTAATAACACCATCTACTCCTTTATAAAGGTGTGGGTCATCCCAGAAGTAATGTCTTAAATCATAGAAAAACTTTTTCTTTTGCTGGTATGTGAAACTAGGTGGTATAAATTTAGCAACAATGTAATTAGCATAATCAGCATACCATGGAGCAGTGTGAGAAGCATTTATGACAGCTAATTGTTCATCAGGAAAGCTATCATCAATAGGTAGTGGGTCATCAAGAACATTCTCTAACCTAGACAAGTTGTCTGCAACGGGGTTCTCAGCCCCCTTTCTATCAATAATATGGAAATAAAATTCTTGTAGCAAGAGAACCCATCTAATAAGTCTAGGTTTAGCATCTTTATTTTCCATAAGGTATTTAATAGCAGCATGATCAGTGTGAACAGTTACTTTGGAATCAAAAATATAAGGTTTGGACTTATCACAAGCAAAGACAACTACTAAAAATTCTTTTTCAGTAGTAGCATAATTTCTCTGGGCACTGTCTAGAGTTTTACTAGCATATTGGATAACATTTAATTTCTTATCAACTCTTTGTCCTAGAACAGCACCTACAGCATAATCACTAGCATCACACATGATTTGAAAGGGTAAATTCCAATCAGGAGGCTGAACAATAGGTGCAGAAATCAAGGCTTTCCTAAGTATTTCAAATGCTTCTACGCAATCATCATTAAAGACAAAAGGAACATCTTTTTTGTAACAGATTAGTCAGAGGCCTAGAATTTTTTGATAAGTCTTTAATGAACCTCCTATAAAAACCGGCATGACCAAGGAAACGTCTTATACCTTTGATGTCCTTGGGACACGACAACTTTTCAATAGCATCAACTTTAGCTTTGTCAACTTCAATACCTCTTTTAGAAGTTTTATGCCCCAAGACAATACCTTCATTAACCATAAAGTGACACTTCTCCCAATTCAAGACAAGCTAGTTTCTTCACATCTTTGCAAAACTCGATCAAGATTGCTTAACAATCATCAAAAGAAGTTCCATACATGGAGAAATCATCCATGAAAACCTCAACAATCTTTTCACAAAAGTTAGAGAATATAGCAGTCATACATCTTTGAAAGGTAGCAGGTGCATTACATGAACCAAAAGGCATACATTTATAAGCAAAGGTACCGAAAGGGCAAGTAAAAGTGGTCTTATCCTGGTCCTCTTTTGACACATGTATTTGAGAGAAGCCAGAATAACCATCTAGAAAGCAAAAATGTGTATTTTTGGATAATCTTTCTAGCATTTGATCAATAAAAGGCAGAGGGTAGTGATCTTTTCTAGTAGCTTTATTCAATTTGCGGAAATCAATTACCATTCTATAACCTGTAATGGTTCTTTGTGGGATCAATTCATCTTTATCATTAGGAACAACAGTAATACCTCCCTTCTTAGGGACACAATGGACGGGACATACCCATTGACTATCAGCAATAGGATAAATTATACCTGCCTCTAGAAGCTTTAGTATTTCATTTCTTACCACTTCTTTCATCTTAGGGTTTAACTATCGTTGCTGATCAGCAACTGGTTTAGTGTCTTTCTCCAAAAAATATTTGTGCCGGCATAGAGTGGGGCTAACACCCTTAAGATCATCAAGCGTGTATCCAATAGCAGCACAGTGCTTCTTCAGAGTTTTCAATAATTTCTCTTCTTCTTGCTCTGAAAAGTTAGCACTAATAATAACAGGATATATCTTCTTTTCATCAAGATAAACATATTGGAGAGTATCAGGTAATGGTTTAAGCTCAAACACAGTATCACCCTTGGGTGTAGGAGGATCCCCTAGGATTTCAAGAGGCAAGTTGTGTTTCAAAATGGGTCCCTGTTTAAAGAATACTTCATCTCCCTTATTTCATTCATAAACATATCATTTTCATGGTCTAGCAAATATTGTTCTAAAGAATCATTAGGAGGCACGATAATAGAAGGAAGACCAATAATTTCATCTTTACTAGGCAATTCTTTATCATGGGGTTGTCTACGGAATTTAGCAAAATTAAAGTCATGAGACATATCCCCTAAACCAACAGTAACAATATCTTTTTCGTAGTCTATCTTAGCATTAACAGTATTCAAGAAGGGTCTACCAAATATAATGGGCAAAAGTCATCTTGTGGGGAACCAAGAACAAGAAAATCAGTAGGATATTTAACTTTCCCACACAAGACTTCAACATCTCTAACAATCCCAATTGGTGAAATAGTATCTGTATTGGCAAGCTTAATTGTAACATCAATGTCCTCTATCTCAGGAGGTGCAATATCATGCATAATTTCTTTGTATAAGGAATGAGGTATTGCACTAGCACTAGCACCCATATCACATAAGCGATTATAACAATGATCTCCTATTTTAATAGAAACAGTAGGCATGCCAACAACAAGTCTATGTTTATGTTTAGTATCGGGTCTAGCAATTCTAGCAGCTTCATCACAAAAGTAAATAACATGCCCATCAATATTATCGACCAAGAGATCTTTAACCATAGCAATACTAGGTTCAACTTTAATTTGCTCAGGGGGTGTAGGTGTTCTAGCATTACTCTTACGAACCATAGTTGAAGCTTTAGCATGATTCTTTATTCTAACAGGGAAAGGTGGTTTCTCAATATAAGCAGTAGGAACAATAGGATCAACATTACAAGTGATAGTCTTTTCTTCAACTTTAATAGGTTCAACTACTTTTACTTTAATGGGAGGATGATATTTAAACCACTTCTCTTAAGGGAGATCAACATGAGTAGCAAATGATTCAAAGAAGGAAGCTACTATCTCAGAGTCAAGTCCATATTTAGTGCTAAATTCACGAAAAATATCGGTATCCATAAAAGATTTAACACAATCAAACTTAGGTGTTATACCTGACTCCTTACCTTCGTCGAGACCCCAATCTTCAGAGTTGCATTTGATTCTTTCCAATAAATCCCATCTGAATTCAATAGTATTCATCATAAAAGAACCAGTACAAGAAGTATCGAGCATGGAGCGATTATTGAGAGAAAGCCGAGCATAATTTTTTTGAATAATAATTTCTCTTGAGAACTCATGATTAGGGCATGAATATAACATTAACTTAAGCCTCCCCCAAGCTTGAGTGATACTTTCTCCTTCGCGCGGCCAAAAATTATATATATAATTGCGATCATGATGAACCAGCTGCATCTGATAAAACTTCTGATGAAATTCTAATTTCAATCGATTGTAGTTCCATGATCCAATATCATCACATAGCCTAAACCATGTCAACGCCTTTACCTTCAAAGATAAAGGTAAGACCTTCTTCTTGATAACATCCTCGGGCATACCTGCAAGCTTAAATAATCCACAAACTTCATCCACATAGATTAGGTGCAAATCGGGATGTAATGTTCCATCTCCTGTAAAAGGATTAGCTAGCAGTTTCTCTATCATACCCGAAGGAATTTTGAAGTAATTTTTTTCCAGTAGGTTTAGTAGGTTGAGGAGCAACTCTTTGCTCTAATGGTCGGGGTGAAGATACCCCGAACAAGCCCCTCAAAGGATTATTTTCCATAGTAACAAGTGATAGTAAATTTCACACACTATATAAATTTTTCCTTACCAAATTCCACCTACCAAAGGCGCTTCACACCCCGGCAACGGTGCCACAAAAGAGTCTTGATGACCCACAAGTATAGGGGATCTATCGTAGTCCTTTTGATAAGTAAGTGTGTCGAACCCTACGAGGAGCAAAGGGAAATGACAAGCGGCTTTCAGTAAGGTATTCTCTGCAAGCACTGAAATTATCGGTAACAAATAGTTTTGTGATAAGGTAATTTGTAACGGGTAACAAGTAACGAAAGTAAACAAGGTGCAGCAAGGTGGCCCAATCCTTATTGTAGCAAAGGACAAGCCTGGACAAACTCTTATATAAAGGAAAGTGCTCCCAAGGACACATGGGAATTATCGTCAAGCTAATTTTCATCATGCTCATATGACTCGCGTTCGGTACTTTGATAATTTGATATGTGGGTGGACAGGTGCTTGGGTACTGCCCTTCCTTGGACAAGCATCCCACTTATGATTAACCCCTCTTGCAAGCATCTGCAACTACGAAAGAAGAATTAAGATAAACCTAACCATAGCATGAAACATATGGATCCAAATCAGCCCCTTATGAAGCAATGCATAAACTAGGGTTTAAGCTTCTGTCACTCTAGCAACCCATCATCTACTTTTTACTTCCCAATGCCTTCCTCTAGGACCAAACAATGGTGAAGTTTCATGTAGTCGATGTTCACATAACACCACTAAAGGAAAGACAACCTACATCTCATCAAAATATCGAACGAATACCAAATTCACATGACTACTTATAACAAGACTTCTCCCATGTCTTCGGGAACAAACGTAACTACTCACAAATCATATTCATGTTCATAATCGGGGGGTATTAATATGCATAAAGGATCTTAACATATGATCTTCCACCGAATAAACCAACTAGCATCAACTACAAGGAGTAATCAACACTACTAGCAACCCATAGGTACCAATATGAGGTTTTGAGACAAAGATCGGATACAAGAGATGAACTAGGGTTTGAGAGGAGATGGTGCTGGTGAAGATGTTGATGGAGATTGACCCCCTCCCGATGAGAGGATCGATGGTGATGACGATGGTGATAATTTCCCCCTCCCGGAGGGATGTATTCCCGGCAGAACAGCTCCGCCGGAGCCCTAGATTGGTTCCGCCTCGAGACGGCAACGCTTCGTCCCGAAAGCTTCCTAATGATTTTTCCAGGGCAAAATACACCTTATATACCAGAAGATGGGCATCGTGGGGCTTCCAGGTGGCCCACGAGGAAGGGGGAGCGCCCAGGGGGGTAGGGTGCGCCCCCACTCTCATGGACAGTGGGTGGCCCCCCTCTGGTGCTTTCTTCGCCCAATATTTTTAATATATTCCAAAACTAACTTTCATGGAGTATCAGGACTTTTGGAGTTGTGCAAAATAGGTCTCTAATATTTTGCTCCTTTTCCAGCCCAGAATCCGGCTGCCGGCACTCTCACTCTTCATGTAAACCTTGTAAAACAAGAGAGAGACGACCTAAGTATTGTGACATAATGTGTAGTAACAGCCCATATTGCAATAAATATCATATAAAAGCATGATGCAAAATGGACGTATCATGGCTTCTCTTGAGAAAAATAGAAAACGGTGGGAAAACAATTACTGTTGGGCAATTGATAGAACTTCAAATAATCATGACGATATCCAAGCAATGATCATTATATAGGCATCGCGTCCAAGATTAGTAGACCGACTCCTGCCTGCATGTACTACTATTACTCCACACATCGACCGCTATCCAACATGCATCTAGTGTATTAAGTTCATGGAAAAACAGAGTAATGCAATAAGAACGATGACATGATGTAGACAAGATCTATTTATGTAGAAATAGACCCCATATTGTTATCCTTAATAGCAATGATACATACATGTCATTTCCCTTTCTGTCACTGGGATCAAGCACCGTAAGATCGAACCCATAACAAAGAAAATCTTCCCATTGCAAGATAAATAGATCAAGTTGGCCAAACAAAACCCAAATATCGGAGAAGAAATACGAGGATTTAATCAATCATGCATATAAGAGATCAAAGAAGACTCAAATAACTTTCATGGATAAAAACATAGATCTGATCATAAACTCAAAGTTCATCAGATCCCAACAAACACATCACAAAAAGGCTTACATCATACAGATCCCCAAGAGACCATTTTATTGATAATCAAGAGAGAGAGGAAGCCATCTAGCTACTAACTACAGACCCGTAGGTCTACAAAGAACTACTCATCCATCATTGGAGAGGCACCAATGGACATGATGAACCCCTCCGAGATGGTGTCTAGATTGGATCTGGTGTTTCTGGACTCTGCGGCGGTTGGAATTGATTTTCCTCGACTCCCCTAGGGTTATTGGAACATTGGGGTATTTATAGACCAAAGAGGCGGTGCGGGAGGCCAACGAGGAGGGCACAACCCACCGGGGCGCGCGTGGGCACCCAGGCGCGCCCTGGTGGGTTGTGCTCCCCTCGGAGCTCCCCTCTGGTGCGTTCCTAGCCTAGTGGATGTCTTCTGGCCCAAAAAATATCCACAAAAAGTTTCGCTGTGTTTGGACTCCATTTGGTATTGATTTCCTGCGATGTAAAAAACATGCAGAAAAGAGCAACTGGCACTGGGCACTATGTCAATAAGTTAGTACCAAAAAATGATATAAAATGACTATAAATGATTGTAAAACATCCAAGAATGAAAATATAACAACATGGAACAATAAAAAAATTTAGATAAGTTGGAGACGTATTGTCATCCCCAAGCTTAATTCCTGCTCGTCCTCGAGTAGGTAAATGATAAAAATAGAATTTTTGATGTGGAACGCTGCTTAACATGTTCATCACATTTCTTTTATTCATAGCATGGACATTTGGACTTTTATATGGTTCAAATCCATAGTCTAGTTTTGACATGACTTTAATACTCAAGCATACCAACAAGCAACCATGTCTTTCAAAATATCAACACTAAAGCAAGTTATCCCTAGCCCTCTATGCTCAATCATTGATCCATTCATGAAACACACTCGAATATTAGCTACACCCAATGCTCAAACATGATCATAGTGCCCCTTAGTTGGTGCTTTATAAGAGAAGATGGAGACTCAAATTTGAAATAAAAATTGCATAAGTAAAAGAAAGGCCCTTCGCGGAGGGAAGTAGGGATTTGTAGAGGTGCCAGAGCTCAAAGCGAAAATTGAGAGATAAAAACATTTTTGAGAGGAATATTTTTATCTCTCAATTTGTTTGAGAATATAATAAATAACTCATAAAAATGTTTTTATCTTGTAATAACATTTTTGAGAGTTATTTATTATATTCTCAAACAAATTTAAGTCCTAAAATTGAGAGATATGTTGCTTTGAGCTCTCAAATTTTTTGTGGAGGTGCCAGAGCTCAAAGTTTTTATTATATTCTCCTTGGATATCTATCACTTTGGGACTATTTTCATATGTTTCTTTTGATAAGCTCAAACAAATTTAAGTGAAGAACATGAGCATAATTTTTCTTTCTCTCAAACTAATATAAGTGAAGCAAGAGAGAATTTCTTAAAAAGTTACGAACTCCCAAATAAATCGAAGTGAAGCATGAGAGCATTTCTTTAAAAATAACAAAGCACACCGTGCTCAAAAAGATATAAGTGAAGCACTAGAGCAAAACCATGGCTCTAAAAATTTAAGTGAAGCATAGGAGCAAGCATAGCATAATTTTTGGCTCTCTCAAAAAGGTGTGTCTAGAAAGTATTCAAGACTTAAAACACAAATCAAAACAAGCAAAGACTCGTATCATAGAAGACGCTCCAAGCAAAACTCATAATATATGACGAATAAAAATATAGTTTCAATTAAAATACCGATGATTGTTAGAAGAAAGTGGGGATGCCACTCGGGGGCATCCCCAAGCTTAGTTTCTTGCTACTTCTTGAATATTACCTTGGGGTGCCTCGGGCATCCCCAAGCTTAGACTTTTGCTAATCCTTATTCCTTCATCCATCGTAAGATCACCCAAAACTTGAAAACTTCAATCACACAAAACTCAACAAAACCTTCGTGAGATCCGTTAGTATAAGAAAGCAAACCACCACTATAAATACTGTTGCAAACCTATTCATATTTTATTTTTGCATTATATCTAATGTATTCCAACTTTTCTATGGCAAAAACTCATCAAAGAAAATGATAGAATCATCAAAACAAGCACACAACGCAAAGAAAACATAATCTCTCAATAACAGAACAATCTGTAGCAATCTGACTATTTCAAATACTTTTGTAATTCCAAAAATTCTGAAAAAATTAGGACGACATGAGTAATTTGTTTATTAATCTTCTAAAAAATGAATTAACTCAAAATCACTCTTCTATTAAAAATGAAAAATAATTTTGTGAGCGCAAAAGTTTATGCTTTTCAGCAAGATCAAATCAACTCACACCCAAATCATCCCAAAGGCCTTGCTTGGCACAAACACTAATTTAAACCACAGAGACTCATCTAACCAGAGGTATAATTTTGTAATTTATTGAAAACAACAAGAAAACCAAAAAGCAAAAAGATACAAGTTGGGATGCCTCCCAACGAGCGCTATCGTTTTACGCCCCTAGCTAGGCATACCGTGTAGGATCTAAGTTTTGTCATCTTTGGTTCTAGATAAATAAGATGCCATCATGGTTGATACATATGGTGGCCTAATTCTTGTTCTAGGGAAGTGTTCCATACCCTTCCTTAGTGGAAATTGAAATTTAATATTGCATTCTTTCATATCAATCACGACACCAATAGTACATAAAAACGGTCTACCAAGAATAATCGGACAAGACGGATTGCAATCAATATCAAGAACAATAAAGTCTATGGGCACATAATTCCTATTTGCAAGAATAAGAACATCATTAATTCTTCCCATAGGCTTTTTAATAGTAGAATCCGCCAAGTGCAAATTTAAAGAGCATTCTTCAATATTGGTAAGACTAAGCACATCACATAAAGATTTCAGAATTGTAGAAACACGAGCACCCAAGTCACATAAAGCAAAACACTCATATTTTTTAATCTTGACTTTGATAGTAGGTTCCCACTCATCATCCAATTTTCTAGGAATTGAAACTTCTAATTCCAACTTTTCTTCAAAAGCTTTCATCATAGCATTAACAATATGTTTAGTAAGAGCTTTATTTTCTTCATAAGAATGGGGTGAATTTATCATGGATTGCAAGAAAGAAATACAATCAACCAAAGAGCAACTATCTTTGTAATCCAAAATAGTGGGCACATCACTAGTTAAAGTCTTGACCTCTTCAAACCTAGTTTTATCAATTTTCTCAACAAGATTTTCACCCTCCGAATCATAGGGATGCCTTTTAACTAAAGTTGACTCTTCTCCAGTCCCTTTTTCATCAATCTTAATTTTACTAAACAAAGAATCAATAGAAGAAATACCAATCATTTTAAGATCTTCATCAATTTTACGAAAGTAATCACCAGAAAATGCTCTTTCTAAAAATTCCCTTTTTGCTCTAAGCATAGCGGTTCTTTTCTTACTTTCATCCATAGAAACATAAAGAGCTTTAATAGATTCTTAAACTTTAGGCACACAAAATTTCATCTCGAGAGTTTCTACATCATGAGAAATTCTATCAATACTTCTAGAAAAACCATCAACTTTATTCAACTTTTCTTCTATCGAAGTATTGAAAGCTTTTTGCGTACTGATAAATTCTTTAATATTATTCTCAAGATCAGAGGTGTTTCTATTATTACTATAAGTAGGATTACCATAGGAATTACCATAATTATTATAGGAATTACTAGGAAAAGGCCGAGGATTAAAAATATCTCTATAAACATTGTTATTGAAATTGTTTCGCTAAATAAAATTCACATCTATGGCGTCACTATTTTTCTCAATCAAAGTAGACAAAGGCACATCATTAAAATCAATAGGAGCACTTTTATTAGCAACCAACTTCATAAGAGCATGAACTTTTTCACTCAAAGAATTTATTTCTTCTACTGAATTGACTTTTTTTTACTAGTAGGAGCTCTTTCAGTATGGCATTGTGAGTAATTGGCCATAATATTGTCTAGCAATTTAGTAGCTTCACCCAAAGTAATTTCCATATAAGTACCCCCGCGGCGGAATCTAAAAGATTACGAGAAACAAAATTCAATCCCGCATAATTGTCTTGTATGATCATCCAAAGATTTAACCCATGAGTTGGGAAATTCCTTAGCATCAATTTCATCCTTTCCCAAGATTGTGCAACATGCTCATGTTCAAGTTGCTTGAATTTCATGATCTAGGTTCTAAGGGAAATAATTTTTGCGGGCGGAAAATACTTAGTAATAAAATCATCCTTGCACTTCTTCCAAGAATCGATACTATTGCGAGGCAAAGAAGAAAACCAATTTTTTGCATGATCTCGCAAAGAAAACGGAAATAATTTCAACTTCACAACATCGTTGTCCACATCTTTCTTCTTTTGCATATCGCATAATTCTATGAATGTGTTAAGATGGGATGCGACATCCTCATTAGGAGTACCGACAAATTGATCTTTCATAACAAGATTCAGCGAAGCAGTACTAATATCACAAGACTCCGCACTAGTGGCGGGAGGAGCAATTGGAGTGCTATTAAATCATTGTTGTTGGTATTTGAGAAATCACACAACTTGGTGTTTTGTTGAGTCATGATGACTTCACAACAAGATTGCACTCAAAAAATAGATCTGACGAGAAAACGGTGAACAAAAAAGAGGGCGAATAAAAGGCAAATTTTTGTGAAGTGGGGGCGAGGGAAACGAGAGGCAAATTGCAAATAATGTAAATTGTGAGGAGATGAGATTTGTGATTAGGAACCTGGTTGATGTTGAAGATCCTCCCCGGCAACGACGCCAAAAATTCCTTTTGATGTGTGCTAGAACTACGTCGGTATTTCCCCAGAGAGGAAGGGATGATGCAATATAGCGATGGTAGGTATTTCCCTCAGTGATGAGACCAAGGTTATCGAACCAGTAGGAGAACCTCCTAACACCACGTAAACATCCCTTGCACACAAACAACAAATACTCGCAACCCTACGTGTTAAAGGGGTTGTCAATCCCTTTCGGGTACGGCGCCTCAAGTATGCAAGATAACGTGATATAATTGTGGTAGATAGGATAAATAGATCATAGAACAGTTAAATTATAGCAAGGTATTTTTGTATTTTTGGTTTAATAGTTCCGAAAATAAAAGCAAAGGAAAATAGATCATAAAGGCAAATATGATGAAAAGAGACCCGGGGGCCGTAGGTTTCACTAGTGGCTTCTCTCGAGAAAAATAGCAAACGGTGGGAAAACAATTATTGTTGGAAAAAATTGATAGAACTTAAAATAATCATGACGATATCCAGGCAATGATCATTATACAAGCATCACGTCCAAGATTAGTAGACCGACTCCTGCCTGCATCTACTACTATTACTCCACACATCGACCGCTATCCATCATGCATCTAGTGTATTAAGTTCATGGAAAAACAGAGTAATGTAATAAGAATGATGACATGATGTAGAAAAGATCTATTTATGTAGAAATAGACCCCATCTTGTTATCCTTAATAGCAACGATACATACGTGTCATTTCCCTTTCTGTCACTAGGATCAAGGACCGTGAGATCGAACCCATCACGAAGCACCTCTTCCCATTTCAAGATAAATAGATCAAGTTGGCCAAACAAAACCCAAATATAGGAGAAGAAATACGAGGCTATAATCAATCATGCCTATAAGAGATCAAAGAAGACTCAAATAACTTTCATGGATAAAACCATAGATCTGATCATAAATTCAAAGTTCATCAGATCCCAATAAACACATCGCAAAAAGGATTAAATCATATGGATCCCCAAGAGACCATTGTATTGATAATCATGAGAGAGAGAGAGAGAGGAAGCCATCTAGCTACTAACTACGGACCCGTAGGTCTACAGGGAACTACTCACGCATCATCAGAGAGGCAGCAATGGAGTATCTAGATTGGATCTGGTGTTTCTGGACTCTGCGGCGGCTGGAATTGATTTTTTTCGACTTCCCTAGGGTTTCTAGAATATTGGGGTATTTACAGAGCAAAGAGGCGGTGCGGGAGGCCAACGAGGAGGGCACAACCCACCAGGGCGCGCCTGGGCCCCTACGCGCGCCCTGGTGGGTTGTGCTCCCCTCAGAGTTCCCCTCAGGTGCGTTCCTGGCCCACTGGATGTCTCCTGGCCCAAGAAAAATCCACAAAATGTTTTGCTGCATTTGGACTCCGTTTGGTATTGATTTCCCACGATGTAAAAATCATGCAGAAAACAACAACTGGCATTGGGCACTATGCCAATAGGTTAGTACCAAAAAATGATATAAAATGACTATAAAATGATTGTAGAACATCCAAGAATGATAATATAACAACATGGAACAATAAAAAAAATTATAGATACGTTGGCGACGTATAAGGGTGGGCCACTTAACCTGTGACATAGCCCACCTCAGGTCGTCGCTGTTGAAGACCTCAATGTTGTAGCCGGCATCCGCGACATACTCGCATACTCTAGCCCACTGATTGAGTGCTTGCGGCTAGTAATGTCGTCAACTTCCTCGGCGACGTCGGGTGAAGAGACCGCGATACATCTCTTTTGGGCCAGTCACTCCTCGAGCTCCACGGGAAGCGTAGCCGGGCTTAGGCTGCGACGCTCTGGAGTAGGGGATGTGGATCTATGGGAAATGGGGCATTTGGCAGGCGTCATCTAAGAAACTCAGGATGGCCTGGGTATGCAGATCGGTGGGTAAGCTGCACGAGCAAACCGGTAGATGTTGACAATGAAGGCCTTGCGGCGGCGACGACGGGGACCTTGCTAGGGTTTCGAGCGAGGGACTGTGTGTGTGTGTGCGTGTGAGCCCGAGTAGGTTTTGGTGTGTGTGTGTGTGTGCGCGTGTGTGTGGAGGGGGCGGCGGGGTGTGTGTTTGAGGAAATGATGCGGCTACTGAAAATTTTACTACATGGGAGTAAAGCGCGGGAGTGAAATGCCGGTGCTATTGAAAATTTGGATGATGGTGCATCGCACATGGTTCGGACAGAACAACCATGTGTTTATGAAACAGAAAAACCCTCGAGGCGGGCAGATATTTTTGAGGGATGCAGGCGGGATTGGGAACAAGAAACATCAACATGGTCGAAGCATAATAACCGTGTGTTATCAAACAGAAAAAAGTTGCAGGTGGGTAGATATTTTTGAGAAGGGAAGCCTCATGGAGCCCAATGTACTATGCGGATGTGCGTGACAGGGGCACTAGCGTGGCACATGGTTAGTGTGAGTGAACCGTGTCTGTTGCGTCATCCAACTTGTCTAATGTTCATAAATTTAGGCAAAAAATGACGCGGGACCAAATTTATGTATGAAAAGGGTAGTTTGATGTTCAAATACCAAATGCAACTTCGATGTGGCACCTATCTCGCAAAGCGCACGGTATTGCTTGCCCCCCTCGTGTCGGCACAAAGGGGCCTAAGCTATGAACACATGCCCCCCCAACCGAGGTTCACCTAGCAAAGTGCGAAGTAGCAGCCCCCCACACCCACTTTTAGTCGGCAGACCAGAGAGGCATCTCACAAACATGGATTTTATAGACCAAGAATAATCCACCTTGGCCGCACAACCTCTCTCTTGTTTTTGGTCAAAGTGATGGCCGTCCATGCGACCCTGGAGATGGGCTAGCTCGCCAATAATCACGCAAGTAGCTAGTCCCCAAAGACAACCACTGCATGCGTGTGGCCCAAACATATGCATGGAGAGGTGTGTTTTGAATACACAATGGAACAACTTTGATTTGGCACCGTACTTTCGAACCAGAAATCCCCACATTGAGTGAGGGTTAGGTTGATGATGCATATGTATGTCACACCACACTTCAAGCCGATGACGGGGATTCATGCATGCATGCATGCATTGTATGCTCTCAAACTTGATTAGGTCTGAATCTCACCATGACCTATACTACGATAAGACGAACCAAAGGAAGAATCCGCCATGGTAGCCTATATTGTTTTCGGTCAAGGTGATCATGGATGTCCACGCGGGCTCACAAATATATAGGCTTGTCGCCAATAATCACACGAGAGAGTGTACCGTTCGAAGACAACCACTACATGCATATGTATGGAGGTGATGCGTGCATGCATGTTTGAATACCATTTCACAACAGTGATGTGGCGCGTGCGTCGAAAATCATACAGTCCCCACATAGAGCGAGATTGGTTCATGACGTGTCGTTGTACTAGCCACCTCGACTCAATGGGAGGGATTGATGCGTACACATGCATGTGTGTGTGCTCATACTGTAGCATGTCATCCCAGAGCATGAACTATATATATACATACCCTATTATGAATAAAAAATAATCCCCTCCTAAGTCAAATTAATCTCTCTCATTATCAGGCAAAAATTAGTGATGGACCAAGCGGGCCCACATATGGAAAGCATCGATATCGCTGATAACCGCTTAAGTGGGTGTGAGAGGACAACCACCATCGCTTTGCATGTGGGCCAAACATATGTTGAATACCCAAAATGCACAACTTTGATGTGCCACGTGCCTCAAAAACTGTAAAGTCCCCACATAGAGCGAGGTTCATGAAGCGTACTACATATGATGGCCCCCTTCCCCCTCTTCGACGCATACTATATGCTCCTACCATAATACAACCCAAAAATAATCCTCCTCGACGGTGAAATTAATTAACCACTCCTGATGTAGGTCAAAGTGATGCAGGCATCGATGATTACCTCGTGGGCCCATAGATGGAAGGGTCACAGGTGAGTGTCCTAGCTAGGATAACCACCGCCTGCATGCATGTGGCCCAAAGAGGTGTTGTGTGATCTTTGAATAAGCCAATTTCACAACTTTGATCTAGCACGTGCCTCGAAAACCGAAAAGTCCCGACACTAAGTGAGGTGTACTTGTTCACGGACCCATACCTATAGTATATATGCTAGTCCCCTCCCACCTCTTCGACGCATACTATATATATACTCCCACCATAACAAACAAAAAAAATTCTACCTTGCTGGTCAAATTAACCTCACCATCGACTAATCGTCAAAGTGATGGACGACGACCTCATGGGCCCACAGAAAGCGTCACACGCGAATATTGAGTGTCGTGTAGGACAACCATCGACTGTATGTGGCCAAAACATGTATGTATGAAAGGGTTATATAATGTTTCAAATAATGAATTCACGACTCTAGTGTGGCACCTGCCTAACAATACAGACAACCCACATGGTGGCTCACAAATTGTAGTGTACTGCGAGCCACCCGCTGATGATCCACAAGTATATGGGATCAATTGTGCCTTTTCGATAAGTAAGAGTGTCAAACCCAACGAGGAGCAGAAGAAAATGACAAGTGGTTTTCAGCAAGGTAATGTCTGCAAGTGCTGAAATTGTAAATAACAGAGTAGTTTGATAGCAAGATAATTTGTAACTAGTAAGTAATGATAGTAGTAACAAAAGTGCATCAAGGTAGCCCAATCCTTTTGAGGCAAAGGACAGTCCAAAACAGTCTCTTATGATAAGCAAAGTGTTCTTGGGGGTACACGGGAATTTCATGTAGTCACTTTCATCATGTTGGTTCGATTCATGTTCGCTACTTTGATAATTTGGTATGTGGGTGGACCGGTGCTTAGGTGTTGTTCTTACTTGAACAAACCTCCTACCTATGATTAACCCCCTCGCAAGCATCCGCAACTACGAGAAAAGCATTAAGATAAATTCTAACCATAGCATTAGACTTTTGTATCCAATCGGTCCCTTATGAAATAGCGCATAAAGTAGGGCTTAAGCTTCTGTCACTCTTGCAACCTATCATCTAATAAGTACTCCACAATGCATTCCCTTAGGCCCAAATATTGTGAAGTGTCATGTAGTCAACGTTCACATGCCACCACTAAGGGAATCACAACATACATATCATCAAAATATCGAACACATATCAAGTTCACATGATTACTTGCAACATAATTTCTCCCGTGACCTCAAGAACAAAAGTAACTACTCACAAATGATAATCATGCTCAAGATCAGAGGGGTATTAAATAGCATAATGGATCTGAACATATAATCTTCCACCAAATAAACCATATAGTAATCAACTACAAGATGTAATCAACACTACTAGTCACCCACAAGCACCAATCTGTAGTTCCAATACAAAGATTGAACACAAGAGATGAACTAGGGTTTGAGAGGGGATGGTGTTGTTGAAGATGTTGATGGAGATTTCCCTTCCCAAGATGGGAGAGTTGTTGGTGATGATGATGACGATGACCCCCCATCGGGAGGGAAGTTCCCCTGATGGAATCACTCCGCTGGAGGGCAAAAGTGCTCCTGCCCAGGTTCCGCCTTGAGACGGCGGCGCTTCGTCCTGAAAGTCCTCTCCTTATTTTTTCTAGGTCAAAATGACTTATGTACCAGAAGAGGGGCACCGGAGGTGGGACGAGGGGAGCACAACCCACCAGGGCGCGCCTGGGCTCCCTGGCGCGCCCAGGTGGGTTGTGCCCACCTGGTGGGGCCCCTCTAGTAGTTATTTGCTCCAATAATTTTCATTTATTACATAAAAAATGCTCGTGAAGTTTCAGCTCATTTGGAGTTGTGAAGAATAGGTAGCCTGATGTAGCTTTCTCCGGTCCATATTTCCAGCTGTCGGAATTCTCCCCCTTTGCATGTACCTTGCATATTATGAGAGAAAAGGCATTAGAATTACTCCAAAAAGCATTATTATGCAATAAAACAACATAAATAACAATAGGTAAACATGATGCAAAATGGATGTATCAGCTCCCCAAGCTTAGACCTCACTTGTCCTTAAGCAAAAACCAAAATTGAAAAACATTTCCTGATGCTTAGAGAGAGAGAGAGAGGTGTCGATAAAAACAAAATACAAACATAGAAGCATCATGTAACTTATTATGACAACAACAAACTTTAACATAAAACTTTTATCATAGACTTCTCATGAGTAAGTAACAATTCATCACAACATCGAAGTATCAAGCATAAACTCTATTGGGAACCAACAAACTATGTTCTTAGTCAACTTTGCAACTAAAATTCATCATCTTTTCAGGAAGGGTAACATATTGGAACCTTTTTGGCAAGTCCACATACTCAACCATCATATAGTCTTCTATGATTGCTAACACTCACCACGTACACATGAACAAAACGTTTCAACCAGACACATAGAAAGAAAGGGGCTTATAGTTTCGCCTCCCAGCGTATTCACCTCAAGGGTGATGTCAACAATAATAACTCATGCTACCCATATTCAACTGGATATATGTGCCTAGATCTTTCCTCACCACATGATGCTTCCCAAAAGAGAACATAAAAAGGAATAGAGAGAAAAACTTTGACTCTTTGCATAAAAGTAAATATTAAAAAGTAAAAGATAGGCCCTTTGCAGAGGGAAGCAAAGGTTGTCATGCACTTTTTTTTGTATGCTCAATCCCTTAGTGCAAGAGAACATCACATTATATTGCCCCTTATGATGGCAACCTTTATAATGCAGTCAGTCGCTTTTATTCTTTGCCATCACAAGTTCGTACAATGCTTAATTTTCTCTTACACAAAATGATCCAACACTTTAGAAGAAATTTTTATTGCCTTATTGCACGGATGACAACTTACTTGAAGGATCTTACTCAATCCATATGTAGGTATGGTGGACTCTCAAAATAGGATTTGGGTTTAAGGGTTTTTGATGCACAAGTAGTATCTCTACTTGGTGCGGAATTTTCGGCTAGCAAAGATAGGGGGGAAACACCACATTTTGAAGGATCTATGGCAATATAGCTGTCGGATTTCGGGTTCCGGCAGACCCTTAAGGTTCGAACTCTGGGGTGCGCACGGAGATCACCCCTCTACCAACTCACGTCTCGTCGCCTCGCAAGGGATCTAGGTTACACAAAGAACAACAAAAGGGACGCATGGTTTATACTAGTTCAGGCCACCATTGTGGTGTAACACCCTACTCCAGTGTGTGGTGTGTGGATTGCCTCAGGGGCTGATGATGAACAGTACAAATAAAGAATAGCCTCGCGAGGGGAGGAGTTCTTATGTTGGTGTGGGTGGTTCTGGCTAGGGTTCGATTGGTCGATCCCAGATGGTGTCCCCCTATCCTTGAGGATGGCTAGTCCTATTTATAGAGAAAGGCCCTGGTCCTCTTCCCAAATATTGAGTGGGAAGGGCGCCAACAATTGGCCATTTTGAAGGGGAACATCTAGTACACTTATCCTGACTAAAGTAGGTCCTCGCCTGCCAAAGACTCTGATGATGACGCCTTCCTGGGCTCCACGATGACCTCCATCCTGCCGTTTTGCTGGTCTTGGTCTTGTTGCACCGAAATGGTAGCCTTTGCTTGATACCTTGGCCTGCGTTTGCCCCCTTTGCATCAAAGAGGAAACAAGGACACTGCATAGGCCGGCGCCCGCCTGGCGCCCGCCTGGCTTCGGTCATCATGGCTTGCGTCACGAGAACCTCGTGAGGTACCCCGCCTTGATCTCTCCACCTCCTCGCGAGCCAGCCTGACGAGGCTGCGCCTGAGGAAGCTTCCTGTCGTCCACCCCGCGAGGCTTGGCCCCTCACGAGGGTCTTGAGCTTGTGTTGACGAAGATGGGACGTACCGGGCCACTCCTTGAGCCACGCGGCAGGCCGCATGCAGGCATGTCTGGGTACCCCCGTTCCCAGAACGCCGACAATAGCCCCCGGGCCCAAGGCGCGCCCAGACTTGGCTTAGCAGAGAAGCGAAGGGGCAAGTGCGAAGCGCCGCGGGCCCCAACAGCTTGCGGCCTTGGGCGCCGCGTGGCGGTTGATTGGACGTGGGCATCCCTGCTTCCCCACTACGCCTCGGCAACTGCATGACTTGACAAGTCCCTGCATGCAAAACGGGTCATGATTACCTGTGATCGTGGAAGCCGGCGGTTGGCCTCCTCCGGCTATATGTACGGAACGGCACGAGCCCTTCCAGTCCATCCCTTCCTGCTACTTTCTTTCTTCTTATTCCTCACCCTTGCTCCTCCTTACGTCAATGGCGCCAATCCGCCGGTTTTCTGCAGAAGAGACGGGAAAGGCCCCCCGAGAGGGTCCTGACCCGCTTCTGCCAAAGAAACGGCTAGCCCTCTGCCGCAGAGACGGGGGTGCTTGGTAGGAGGTGTCGAGGCTCTGGTTCAAGCGGCCACCGCCTGGGTTTCCGTTGCCCTTGTACGCCCGGATCGAGGGTCCTGGAGAAGAAGGCGCCAAACGACATCACTAGAGCCGCCGCCGTCGCCGGTGGATTACGGAGGTGCGTGTCGTTCCTCCTGGAGTCCATGCCGAGGGCTCCTCTCGCGAGCTTGTTCTTCATGCCACCATGCCTCCTCGATCTTGGATTCGCCTTCCTCCCTCCTTCACCTTTGAGATTCTGCCGAGGGGGCCTCTTGAGCTCTGGCTGCAGCATGCTGACTGCAGTACCCCTGCGACCGGAGCGGAGGTCGAGGTCATCGCTCCGGGCAAGGTCTACATGACCCGGGGCTGGGGCGAGATCACCCTGGTCTGCCGATCGGAGGGGGCCCTTGTAATTCACTTTGAATACGATGGCGCCTCCTTAATGCTCTTCAAGGTCTTCGACGCGGAAGGACACCGGCTGGAATGTTGCCCCAAGAAAGGCGACCGGGGCATCATCGTGGCGGGGGCCAGGCCTGCCAACTGCTTCCCCAGCGGCTCCTCAGGCAGCAGCGGAGGTTTCGGAGGGTCCAACTACTCCACCGAGCTTTACGCGACTCCGGAGACGAGCGACGACAGCTATGAGCCCCCGAGCTTGCGTCGCGCTCGGAGCGGGGCAGTTGTACCAGGCCGTTGATGCCTCTGATCTGGATGGGGTTGGCACCGGTGCCTGATGGCCTACTGTTGATGATGGCGTCTCCCGCGGAGGCGCGTGTAGCTAACGCTCCTTAGGATTAGCACCTTTTGTTCCCTGCGAGGAATTGAAGTACCACCCCACTGGGGTATGTAAGGTGATGGCCATGTCTTTTGTGAATATATATCCTTATTATGAATTGATGCGAGACACTAGTCCTATCCCGTCTCGGTTCCCCCTCTCTTTCCTCATGAGGGCTTGGTGCTCTACGCTGACAGGTCCCCGTCCCCAGGCAAGCTTCAGCCGTCGCTGGTATGCCAGGTCGCGATGCCATGGTCAAGGCCAGGAGGTGAGCGGCCCAAGGTCCAGTAAAAGCCCCTGAGTCGCGATGCTCAGGAGGTCCCCTTTAGCACTCAAGCAGCCTCCGCTGGGTAAGAAAGGTAGGCAACGTTGCCGTGACAGAGCTATAGTAGGCGAGGGTTTAGTGCTGAGTCGAATCAGTTTTAGTGTGACTTATCTTGTCGGTTCGGAGTAGTTTCCGGTGAAGTGCTGGGCCTGCGTGGCGGCAACTGAGGCGTTGCTGGGTCAGGTCTCCGCGAGCTCCTTCCCTCTCCCCCACACTTTCCTTCATGCTCTACGTCCCCAGGTCCCGGCCCTCGAGCGAGCTCAGCCACCGCTGGTATGACAGGTCGCGATGCCGTGGGTCAAGGCCAGGAGGTGAGGTCTGGAGAGCCAGTAAGATCCCATGAGTCGCGATGCTCAGGCACCCCCCTTTTAACGTGCAAGCGGGTTGTGCCAGAGAGAAGGAGAGGAGGCTCATGTCGTGCCCAGCATTACTCCTGGAGCAGATCCTGCATACCAATCACGAGAGAAAGTAAGGTCTGCTGTTACCGTTGCCAGCCAACCATTGGTTGCTCCGAGGGAGTGATTGAGGCACTGAGGGCCCGGTGAGGTGGCGCCTTGCGGGGCTGCCGCGGCCAGAGCTCGACCACTCAGATTCATCGGCATTGCAGGGACAGACCCGTGCGCAAGTGCCGTGCCAGAGCGAGCGGCTCCAAAGGTAGGTGTCAATCGAGCAGGTGATTAGGTCGAGCACGTTAAGCATGAAGGAGCAAATCCATTTAGATAGATGCAGAAAAAGGCAAATGTCGCTGGGTCATGCCCGAGTGGCTTGGGGATAATGCAGCCCGAGGGGCGCCCCCAACAAGGTAACCTAAAGGCATGAACAAAAGGGATACATGCCGCAGGGACGGACCCACGCGGCCTGGGAATGATGCAGCCCTGGGGGCGCTCCCAGCTGAAAATGAAACTCGAAGGATGTCACCTGATGATGTTGGAGATGAAGGAATGCTGAAGTAGCTGACGACGCGCGCTGCGGAAACCGATCCTCATGAGCCCCCAGGCCCAGGAGCCTCAGGAGGCTCCGGGGGCGCAGGCGGCTCCTCGAGGACCATCTCCATCTCTGCCAGGACTGCAGAATGCCTGGCCTCCTGAGCCTCTAGAATGCTCTCATAAGATGTTGATGTGCGGCCGCCGCGTTCGGCAGGCCAAAAGGCATGCGAACATAGCTGCGGTGTGGACCCTCGCAGCATCCCACGCGCGAGGGCCAGAAGCGCTCCTGAGAGGCGGCTCGGTTGAGCCCTGGTATGTTGCTGCAGACGCGTAGCCCACCATCCTCGCCGGGATGGGGAGCTATGGCGGGTAAGAGGCGGCTGCCACTCATGACTCTTGACTCCTGCAGCTCCTGAATGATCTTGCTGATGAACTCCCGAGGGTTTGGCCCTCTTTGCCTTGTTCCTTCCTAAGGGAAACGTGCTTTGAAGCACGCCTCCAAGTGGTGCCCGAGCGCCTCCCTCGTGATCTTGGCAAAGTCGGTGGCCCTCCAGGAGAGAGCCCCCAAGCCTTGCCCGCGCCGGGTGCGCCTTCCTATGCGACAGAAGGATGCGCCCCTTGAACGGGTGCGGATCCTGGCACAACGCCACTGGAGGGGCCTGCCACCCGAGGGTTTAGACCAGGTAATGCCTTCTTCTTCTTAGGGACTGCCTCGGGAAGTCTTCCGCTCCCGTGATCTGGGTCTTCGATTGCTGCGGCTTGAAAAGCACGCTCAAGGGAACACACTGCATCCCTCTCCTCACAAGGCACCGCGATGACTCCACCGCTTCCTGGCATCTTGAGGACATTGTAGCCGTGATGAGTCATTGCCATGAACTTGGCCAGGGCTGGGTACCCGAGGATGGCATTGTATGGCAGGTAAATGTGGGCGACATCGAAGTCGATGAGCTCGGTGCGGTAGTTGTTGTGCTGCCCAAAGGTGACAGGAAGGCGAACTTTCCCTATTGGTACGGTGGAACCATCAGTGACTCCTGAGAAAGGCTTGGTTGGCTGAAGCTAATCGTATGGCACTAGGAGATTGTTGAATGTCTCGACGGATAGGACGTTGAGTCCCGCTCCGCCATCGATGAGGGTCCTGGTGACTTGCACATTGCTGATGATTGGGGAGCAAAGCATCAGGAGGACTCCGGCCGTGGCTGCGCACTTGAGCTGATCCGTTGAGCTGAACGTGATAACGCACACTGACCACCTGAGAGGGCGCGTGGCCTCAAGCTTGGGGAGGACTGCATTCACTTCGCGAGCAAATTGTTTGAAGATGCGCTAAGAGACTGGGGCCTGAGCGCCGCCCAGGATGCAAGCGATTGCGCGCGGCTCCTGGAAGCCCCCAGCCCCTTCATCCTGATGAGGGTCTTCATTCCTCCTCGGCGGTGGTGGCAGAGAAGGGAGGCCTGCGTTGCCCTAAGGGCGATCCTCACGAGGCTGATCCCCCCAGCCTCCCTCGCGAGGCTGGTCCTGCTAGCGGTCCTCGCGAGGTCGGTCACGCCACCCTTGGCGAGGGCCACGGTCTTCCCATCGTCCTCCACCTCCTCCTCCTCCTCGGCCATAGCCCCGGTCGTTGCGCTCAGGGCGTTGGCCGGCACGCCCATCTCGCACAGCCCCGAGCTCTTGGCATTCGTTGGTGTTGTGGGTGCGGAGGTATTGGTACACGCAGTACCGGCTGCCCTTGGATGACTCAGGCTGATCCCTGCCTCGTTTGGTGTCTGGCTCTGCTGCAAGCACATCAGCCCCCTTGCGCTTCACGTCCTTGACCTTGGGCTTCTTCTCTTCTGGCTCGGCAGCCGGAAGCTCGAGGAGGGAGAGGCGTCCTTCCTCAGCCCTGGCGCACTTGGTCGCCAAGTTGAACAGCTCCAGTGTTGTGCATAGGTCTTCATGGATTGCTAGCTCCTCTTTCATCTTGATGTCACGCATGCCGTCAGAGAAGGCTGAGATGATGGCTTCCTTAGTCACCCTGGGGATCTTGACGCGAGCGTTGTTGAAGCGCTGGATGTACTTTTGCAGGGTCTCTTCTGGCTGTTGCTTTATGTGGCGCAGGTTGCTCATGGCCGGGGGCCGGTCGCGAGTGCCTTGGAAGTTGGCGATGAAGCGAGTGCGCATCTCGTCCCAGGAGGAAATCGTGCCAGGAGCCAGGTTCAGGAGCCAGGTGCGGGCACCGTCCTTGAGTGCCATGGGAAACCAGTTCGCCATGACCTTCTCGTCCCCGTTGGCGGCTTCGATGCCCAACTCGTAGAGCTGTAGGAACTCCAGAGGGTCAGTTCTGGCTTGAACTTGCCTGGCCAGGCCACGCTGCGCAGCTCGGCGGTGAAGGCACGGCAGCCTGCAGTGGCCACTGGAGGCCTTTGGTGGCAAAGGGCTTGATCTTGGAGGTCTCCGTGCGCCGCCGCCAGGAGAAGCGCGGGGTCTTGGCGCGCTGGAGCAGGAGCGCGGTCATGACGTGCCGGTGCAGGGAGCACACGGGTAGCTTCTTGAGGACGAGGGATCTCTTGGCAGCTCTTCTCTTGCTGCACGGGCGCTGGACGGAGCAGGTCCCATCCAAGGGCCGCGCGCCTTGGGGCCAGGGCACCTTCTTGAGAGGGAGGCGGCTGAGGCGCCTCCAGATCTGCGTTGCCCGCGCAGGGCGGGGGGCGGTGCAGCGAGAGGGATGGTGCAGGGGAGTCCCCTGCGGCACTGACGAGCTCGGTGATGCGGGCAAGCCACTCATCGTAGAGGTCGTCAACGGGACGGTAGTGCAGGAGCTCTCGCGCCAGGAGCAACACGGCGTGCGCGTCCATAGGAGCGCGACGGGCGTGCGATGACGAGCCTGCTGGAGTCAGCAATGGGGTGGTGGTGCAGCCTTCTCACCGCACCAAAGGATGCAGGGATGAGGCCTGCTGCTCGTTCCCCGCCGGACCGGTGGCGGCGTGGGCGGCAGGCAACAGGGAACGACGGGGAGGCCCTCCGACAGGGGCCGTCTGGGCGACATGGGCCACGAGGGCAGCCCGGTGCTCGGCGCGGGCGCGACGAGCGTCAGACATGGATGCGACGGACGGCGAAACACAAGATGGCGGAAGGCGTGATTCCGACGCAACCCTACCTGGCGCGCCAAATGTCGGATTTCGGGTTCCGACAGACCCTTAAGGTTCGAACTTTGGGGTGCGCGCGGAGATCACTCCTCTATCAACTCACGTCTCGTTGCCTCGCAAGGGATCTAGGCTACACGAAGAACAACACAAGGGACGCAAGGTTTATACTGGTTCAGGCCACCATTGTGGTGTAACACCCTACTCCAGTGTGTGGTGTGTGGATTGCCTCATGGGCTGATGATGAACAATACAAAGGAAGAACAGCCTCGCGAGGGGAGGAGTTCTTATGTTGGTGTGGGTGGTTCTGGCTAGGGTTCGATTGGTCGATCCTAGATGGTGTTCCCCTATCCTTGAGGATGGCTAGTCCTATTTATAGAGCGAGGCCCTGGTCCTCTTCCCAAATATTGAGCGGGAAGGGCGCCAACAATTGGCCATTTTGAAGGGGAACATCTAGTACACTTATCCTGACTAAAGTTGGTCCTTGCCTGCCAAAGACTCGATGATGCCTTCCTGGGCTCCACGATGACCTCCATCCTGCCGTTCTGCTAGTATTGGTCTTGTTGCACCGAAATGGTATCCTTTGCTTGATACCTTGGCCTGCGCTTGCCCCCTTTGCATCAAAGAGGAAACAAGGACACAGCACAGGCCGGCGCACGCCTGGCGCCCGTCTGGCTTCGGTCGTCATGGCTTGCGTCACGAGAACCTCGTGAGGTACCCCGCCTTGATCTCTCCGCCTCCTCGCGAGCCAGCCTGACGAGGCTGTGCCTGAGGAAGCTTCCTGTCGGCCGCCCCGTGAGGCTTGGCCCCTCGCGAGGGTCTTGAGCTTGTGTTGACAAATATGGTCTGTATCGGGCCACTCCTTGAGCCACACAGCAGGCCGCAGGCAGGCAAGTCTGGGTACCCCCGTTCCCAGAACACCGACAATAGCTTCTATGTGAACAAACATAAATCATTACATTGTCTTCCTTGTCCAACATCAACAATTTTGGCATATAATATTTTGATGGGTGCTCACAATCACAAAAGATTTCCAGGATAGTGTATTTACATGTGAATCTTATCTTCCCTTATTAATTCTTTCATGAGTTGCATCGTTGACCAATGCTATGTTTGTCAATCTACAATAAAATTTTCTACTTATACTTTTCCTTATGTGATGTCATTACTTATCATAAGATTAGCATATGATCTTTTTCATTTATTTCCTTTCTTTTATTGAAACATGAAAGTAAAAGAAGCGAAACTCAAACTAAACTTTATTATATATCTCACACACGATTATAAGGATGGATCACTAAGCAAACTTTCAAAAAGAAAGGATCGAACTAAACTTTTATTCATCTAAAGCAAAAGATAACTATGGATCAAACTAAGAAAAGTGAAGGCAAAAGATAGTGGAGGTGATATGATACCAGGGCACCTCCCCCAAGCTTGGCGAAAGCCAAAGGGAGTGCCCATACCCAATACTCAATTTTCTTTTGGTGATGAGGAAGGAGGTGGTGGTGATGAAGTAGTGGCGATCCTATCCAATATATCTCTGAGTGCCTCTCTTAAACTGTGAATCTCCCGAAGAGCTTGGTGAAGCAACTTAGTGTTCTTCTCTACTTCAGCCATGATATGCTTATTTTCCAGACCCCAAGAGTTTATCCCTACATCACTTTCTCTTGGATGAGATATGTCCCAATAGGACGGTATATGCACATGAGGAGTGTTTTCGAATCCATAGTTATGAATCAAATTGTGAAAATTGTTATGATGTAACCTGTGTAAAGGCCTTCTGGAAGGGAGTTCTTCCTGTACTTTAGAGGGCTCTTGATTGTTTGATGATCTCATGGCTTGATGAGGATTAGAACGGGCAGAGATACCAGCTAGTGTGCCTCTCTCGGAAGCCGGAGGGTGAACTCCAAGGGAATTCCCTTCTTCTTCCTCCATAGCAACCTATTGAACTCTCCCCCCTCTAACTCCTCCCACAACAACCTCACATCATCTTCTCCATTGTTGGAAGAGGGGAAGTACATGATGCCTGACAGAAAACAATAATAAAAGAAGACAAAATATTTCTCCGTGATACGTAGGTTAATAGGTTCCGGGAGTATATAAAGGTTTTTTATCTTGGGAAGCAAGCAAACAGAAGAAAAACGAAGTCCGGAAGGTACCCGAGGTGGGAACAACCCACCTGGGTGCGCCTAGGAAGCCAGGCGCGCCCTGGTGTCTTGTGCCCACCAGGTAGTCCTGGCCATGGGAAGCCCGGCCCGGCCAAAAAAAGCCCGGCCCGGCCCGTCCCGACGCTGCCCTTGGGCCGGGCTCGGGCCTAGATTTTGAGCCTGAAGGTCGGGCCGGTCCGGGCCCGGGCCTGTCGTTTTTGCATTTTCCTGAAGGTCGGTCCGTGCCGGCCCGGATCCCGACGGGCTTTTACATGTTCGGGCCGGGCTTGGGCCAAAAAAAAAACAGACTTGATGGCCCGGCCGGGCCGGGCCTGGGCCTGGGTTTTTTGTGTCGGGCTTGGCTAGGCCCGGCCCGAAGCCCAGCCCGGCCCGAGGTTTTGCCAGGTATACCACCAGGGTCACCTTCCTGGTAGTTTCTTATTTTCCTATTTTTTTTAAATATTCCAAAGCTGACAAAAAATATTTTTGCGGATTTTTCGGAGTCCGTTTACTTACTGTATCACGTACCTCCTCTTTTTCACGATTTTGGAGTGTTCCGGAAGGTTTCTTTTATGTGTTCTTCCGGTGTCATAGTTTGGATAATATGCTTTCAACATTAATGGGCGTACCTGAGATATAATGTTTTATTCATTGCCCATTAACAACCTTCGGGTTGGTACCTTCGGCATTATTTATTTTGATAGCTCCAGATCGATAAACCTCCTCGATAACATAGGGTCCTTCCCATTTGGAGAGGAGTTTTCCTGCAAAGAATCTAAAACGAGAGTTGTACAAAAGAACATATTCTCCAACTTTGAACTCACGCGTTTGGATTCTTTTATCATGCCATCTTTTAACCTTTTCTTTGAATAACTTTGCATTTTCATAAGCTTGGGTTCTCCATTCATCTAATGAGCTAATGTCAAATAACCTCTTTTCACCAGCAAGTTTGAAGTCATAGTTGGGTTCTTTAATTGCCCAATATGCTTTATTTTCTAACTCAAGAGGCAAATGACAAGATTTTCCATAAACCATTTTATAAGGAGACATACCCATAGGATTTTTATATGCTGTTCTATAAGCCTAGAGTGCATCATCTAATTTCTTAGACCAATTCTTCTAGGACCTATTAACAGTCTTTTGCAAAATTAGTTTTATTTCTCTATTGTTAAGTTCAACTTGGCCACTAGATTGAGGATGATACGGTGATGCAATTCTATGGTTAACATCATACTTGGCAAGCATTTTACAGAAAGCACCATGAATAAAGTGTGGCCATCATCAGTCATTAAATATATAGGGACCCCAAACCTTGGGAAAATAACTTCCTTAAGAATTTTAATAGAGGTGTTGTGATCAACACTACTAGTTGGAATAGCTTCTACCCACTTAGTAACATAACATCGACCAAAATATGAGTATACCCATTAGAGGAAGGAAATGTCCCATGAAATGAAATCCCCAAACATCAAATGGTTCTACAGCAAGTGAATAATTCATAGGCATTTCTTGACGCTTACCGATAGTACCTATTCTTTGACATTCATCACAAGATAAAACGAACTTACGGGCATCCTTGAAGACAGGTTATCAGCTACAGGGTTCTCCGCTCCTTTTCTATCAGTGATATGCAAATCAAATTCTTGTAGTAGAAGAACCCACCTAATGAGTCTAGGTTTAGCATCTTTCTTTTCCATAAGATATTTTATAGCAGCATGATCGGTGTGAACAGTCACTTTGGAATCAACAATATAGGATCTAAATTTACCACAAGCAAACACCACTGCCAATATTTCTTTTTTAGTAGTAGCGTAATTTTGTTGAGCACTGTCTAGAGTTTTACTAGCATAGTGGATAACATTTAGTTTCTTATCAACTCTTGGTCCTAGAACAACACCAAAAACATAATCACTAGCATCACACATAATTTCAAAAGGCAAGTTCCAGTCAGGTGGTTGAACAATAGGTGCAGAAATCAAGGCTTTCTTGAGTGTTTCGAAGGCTTCCAAACAATCATCATCAAAAACAAAAGGGATATTCTTTTGCAAAAGATTTGTAAGAGGCCTAGAAATTTTAGATAAGTCTTTGATAAACCTCCTATAGAAACCAGCATGACCAAGGAAACTACAAATACATGGCATTTTCTCAATTGCATCAATCCTTGCTTTGTCCACCTCAATACCTCTTTCAGAAATTTTATGGCCCAAAACAATACCTTCCTTAACCATAAAGTGTCACTTCTCCCAATTCAAGACAAGACTTGTTTGCTCACATCTGTGCAAAACTCGATCAAGATTGCTTAAACAATCATCAAAGGACTTCCCATAAATAGAAAAGTCATCCATGAAAACCTCAATAATCTTTTCACAAAAATCAGAGAATATAGTAGTCATACATCTTTGAAAGGTAGCAGGTGCATTGCATAAACCAAAAGGAATACATCTATAAGCATAAGTTCCAAAAGGACAAGTAAAAGTGGTGTTTTCTTGATCAAGTTGAGAAACAGGTATTTGTGAAAAACAAGAATATCCATCAAGGAAGCAAAAATTTGTGTGCTTAGATAATCTTTCTAGCATTTGATCAATAAAAGGCAGAGGGTAATGATCTTTTCTAGTTGCTTTGTTTAATTTCCTAAAATCAATTACCATTCTATAGCCCGTGACAATTCTTTGTGGAATAAGTTCATTCTTATCATTAGGAACAACAGTAATACCTCCCTTCTTAGGGACACAATGAACAAGACTTACCCATCTACTATCAGCTATAGGATAGATTATACCTGTTTCCAGAAGTTTCAATATTTCCGTTCTTACCACTTCTTTCATCTTTGGATTTAACCGACGTTGGTGATCAACAACGGGTTTAGCATCAGGTTCCATATTAATATTGTGCTGTCATAGAGTGGGACTAATGCCCTTAATATTATCAAGAGTATATCCAATAGCAGCTCGGTGCTTACTTAGAACTTTCAACAATCTTTCTTCTTCATGTTCTAAAAGGTTAGCACTAATAATAACAGGATATATCCTTTTCTCATCAAGATAAGCATATTTCAGAGTGTGTGGAAATTGTTTCAATTCAAACACAAGATCACCTTTAGGTGGAGGAGGACCTCCTAGAGTTTTAATAGGCAGATTGTGTTTAAGCAGAGGTTGTTGTTCGAACAAGATTCTATCTATTTCATTTCTTTCATGCATATGCAAATCATTTTCATGGTATAGAAAATATTGTTCTAAGGGATCAGTAGGAGGTACAATAATAGAAGCAAGACCAATAATTTCATCCTTACTAGGCAAATCTTTATTGTGATGCTTTCTACTAAACTTAGAAAACTCATGAGACTTGTCGTGGAATTGTCATGACAGATGCCCTAGCATGAGGACTTAGGTGTGGAGCCATCGCAACGTAGTTAGCTTGAAGGGGTTAAAACGAGACAAGGGACACAGAAAGTTTACCCAGGTTCAGCCCCTCACAAGGAGGTAAGGTCCTACTCCTGCTTTAGGTTGTATTGCTTGGGTCTCGACTACTAGGGAGCGAATATGCTTGACCTAGTTCTCGACTTGTTGTTTCTTGCCCTAACCCGCCATTGGGTCACCCCTTTATATACACAAGCTGATGCCCGGTGGCTTACAGAGTCCCGGCCAGCTCATACACAATGTGTCTGGCTCGGTGACGAAACTAAACTTTCCTTAACATACAAGTTAAACATATGGCAGTTTATGCCCATGGGCCTCAAGTCTCCTCCGGGTCTTGGGCCTTTAGTAAGCTTGCTTCATGAGCTGCCATCTTCAACATCTTATTGGGCCTTCTCATTATGAACCGCCAGTGGTATGACCCGGCCCCTCGTGGGCGGGTCATACCCAATAGTTATATCGCCAATATTAGGCCCCAGGTTGATGTGAACTTGTTCATATCAATCTTCAACACTTGAGTTAGAAAAAATCCTTGATTGTTAGTCCTTATGAAATCTTATAACCCGCCATGACATCAGCTCTCAGAATTATGTTAACCCGCCGTGACGTCATCTCACATTAATATCACACGAGGCCCAAATCTCAATATATCTTCACTTTTAACGAACCTCCCAAAAATCGAGGCATCTGCGCTGTCACATAATCATTTTTTCAGCCTCCTCGATTCCCGGGCATGCCATCCATCCACTGCCTTATAAATAGGGATAGGGGTCCTTCTCATTTCCCCCCTTGCCTCCTCATCTTCGTCCTCTTCGTCACAATGCATCAAGTGCCCGAGCTCCGCCGCCGCCGTGGACACTCGTCCGCTGCACCACCTCTGGATGCTGCATCAACCTGAGCGCACTAGAAACACCGCCGCGCGCCTCCACTGTTCAACAGCCTCAGTAAGCTCCCCTCTTTCCTCACCATAGATCTCCATTAGGGTTTGCTTGAGTTCTTTGGAGTTCATCTCCGTTCCTCTGTTCCTCCCCATCTCTTGCAGTTTTTCATCTGAGTTTAGTATTCATCTTGCGCGGCATCAGTTTAGCACTCATTTTTGATATTTGAACGCCTCCCCTCCGTGAGAGATCTCATCTGAGCACATGAACTGTTCTGCTGCCGCCACTTAGGTTTAGATTTTTTTTCTTCATTATCTGAACTGCTGTAGATCCAAAATTATAGCATCGATCTATGAAAACTGTTTGTCCAACACTTAGCAATTCTTCACTCATAGATCTGAAAATTGATAGCTGTGTGGGCGGCTTAACTGATAAACCATAACCCTCCAAGTACCATTAGTCCCCTTTTAAGCCACCAATAGAATGCTCTGCATATCTCAACACTAACCTCTGGCTTAACACACTGCATGTTTATATTTCTTATCTTTGAACCAATGACTGGTTTAACCAATATAATCTTAAACCGGCAATATTTCCTTTTTAAACCTTCATCAGCAATGACTAAGACCTTCACCTCATGCAATTGGGTAACGTCCCGGGTTACCGAGGACGATCTGAACAACTTTGTTCAAACTGGCGTTTTAGCCAAGAAAAACGACATCCATTGGAGGGTCCCAAGCACTGAAAATCTTCCTCAACCCAAAGAAGGAGAAGTGTTTGTTTTTACTGATCATATGATCCAGGGGTTTAGCCCGCCCGATTCAGAATTCTTTCGAGACGTGCTACACTTTTTCCCGCTTCATCCTCAAGATATTGGGCCTAATTCTGTCTCCAATATCTGCAACTTCCAAGTCTTTTGCAAAGCTTATCTTCAAGAAGAGCCCACTGTCGAACTGTTTAGGGAATTTTATTATTTGAACCGGCAGACAGATTTCACCGACGGACCCAACTTGGAATTAGGCAGCGTTTCAATTCAGAAACGGAAAGAATCCACCTTCCCATATGCCAAGCCGCCCAGTCATCCCAAGGATTGGAACCAGACTTGGTTCTATTGCCAAGATAGATCTCCAGAAGGTGAGAATCCCCTGCCGGATTATCGTGAACACCGGCTCAGCAACACACATCAGCTCCCATAGCGGATCAACACGAAGGAACGGGCTAAGTATGCGCCCATTTTTTCAAAGATCAGAGCCTTCATGGCTAACGGCTTAACCGAAATTGACCTTGTTTTGTGCTGGGTCTCCTGGAGGATTCTGCCCATAAGCCGCCGCCCTGGCTTAATGTGCGAGTACACCGGCGACTTGAAAGATGCACAACACCACTGAAAAATGCAATTATCTAACGCAGAAATCAATGACGCGACCAAGGATTTATTGAATGAAAGCCTGACCGAGTGCAGCAAAACCGGACTTAGTCCTTTCTACACCTTCAACCAGCTGCCAGCTGTAAGTGTTGCACACAATTTTTTAGTTGAATCATGTTTTCATTAATACTGCCCTCTTATAATCATCTGACTTCCACAGGCCGATTCTCCTTTTTGGAAGAAGAAGCTGCAGGACAAGCCGACCAAGAAGATCCGGACCAAGACCAAGTCTAACAAAAGCCTGCCAAGAAGAAGACTGACCCCTCTGAGTTACTTGACTCTGATGATGATGGTGATGATGATGATTCGAAGGTAGAACTTGATTCTCTTGGCTCATTTTTTGTACATCTCATTGACAATGACTATTATGAGGATGAAGTGGAAGCCAGCCATGCGGGTGATGAAGAGGTAATTGTTCTTTCCTCCGGCTCAGAATCTCTGCCAAAACAGTAAACTCGGCAAACAAGCCGGAAAGTAAGGTTTTCTCATCCTTTGGCTTATTTGGATCCCAACTTTATTTTGAAGAAGCAGCAACATGAAGCTCGCTGCACAACCTGGAACAGCGGAGGCGGGGTCCTTTCCTCTGGCTTACCAAACACTTCAGCTCCCTGCAAGCGTCGTCCAGAGGTCTCAACAATTTCTGACTTGACTTATCCCAAGGCGGGTCTTTTTTGACAACCTCTTAATCCTTCCGACTCAAATTACCAGGGAACGTCTCATTCCTCTTCTGGCGACTCAACGGGAACTCATGTCCCAGCCTTCAAACCCATGCCTGGGTAAGTTTATTAAGTCTATACTTTCAATCATGTACTCAAGTGTCATACTGACTTTGTATTATGCTACCTTATAGAGCTATGGCAAAGCCCAGCAAGAAAATGAAGGTGACAAAACCCACTGAAAACCCGGAGCAGCCATCAACAGAGTCCTCCCTTCATGCCCCTGAAGCCACAACCAATGAGACGCCACTAGAAGAACACAACATCTCCATAGATCATATGGATGTTGACCCAGCCACCACCAAGCCACCAAGTCCCATCAAGCCACCAAGCCCCATGAAGCCTACTGAAGAAAAGGTTGATGATGTTATCATCACTGGGCTTGGTTATAGAGCGCCAGGCAATCCCATTGTCTTGTCAAAGCACATCACCAAGGAAGAAATTTCTGTTGCTCACAAAGGCAAGTGGTCAGTCAACTTAGAGAGTTATGCCCACTTCAGTGCTCAAGAGATCCACTATAGGTACTTCAACCGCCTGCATACAAGGCGTGACTTTGAAGCTGGCTTAGTCAACTTGATGAAGGAGCGTTTTGAGGTAAACTTTACAGCCCCTTCATATGAATATACTTATATCAGCCGCCAAATTTACAGGATATGATAGAATTGAATGTACTGTAGACTTTAGATAACCTTGTAGATTAGATCCGGTAGCCCCCAAGGGCCGGCTTATACCTTCAAGATAAGTCAGGACTTCAAATAATAATCCTTCAACTTTGCATATGTAGCCCCCAAGGGCCAGCTTGAACTTTCAAGATAAGCCGGGACTTCAAATAGTAATGATTCAATTTTGCACCTGTAGCCCCCAAGGGACGGCTTAAACTATCAAGATCAGTTGGGTCTCATTACCATATTTGTCCATAAAATCCAAGCCTATACCCCCCATGAATTAGCTATATTCACCATAATTTAGCCAGGTCATCATAAAATTGTCTTCAAAAAAGAGCAATGTGCATTAGCCCCCAAGTGCCAAGCGAAATACTTGTATTGTGCTTGGGACTTTTAAATAAGATGATTGTAACCCCGTCTATTGTTTATATCCTGCAGGCTGAACTTAATGTCAAAGAATCCCAAGTCACCGATCTTCAAAAGAATATAAAGTCTCAGCAATCTGAAACCTCCAAGGCCAAAGCAGAATTGACCACCGCCTTGGCAGAGATGGAAAAGCTGAATAAGAACTTCAAGGCTGACCAGGCAGGCTGGGAGACAGAGAAAACAACTCTGTTGAAGAGAGCCGAGGAAGCAGAAGCGACACTTAAGCCGGTGGCTGAAGAGCTTGCCAGTTTAAAACATCAAATAAATGCCATGACTGCTGCCATCTTTGGTAAGTAACTTCATCTCAATTTGTTACTATCAATGTAGTGTAATACTCATTCATCTGGCTTATAGATTTATTTGGTACTGCAGGCTCCAGAATCGCCCATCTTGGCTCAGACATGCGCAAGAAGCTGAAAGCTGCCTATACTCTTATAGAGCAACTATACACTAGCGCGCAATGAGCTATCTCTGCTGCCTCGCACAAAAAACAATGTCGGTGTACTAAAGTAGGGGCACTACTTTGTACCCCTTACTTGTGCACGGGCAGTCAGAGCCGCACCCACTGCCACACTTAGCAGGGCAGAGGAAGAAGTCAAAGCCACAAGATGGCCAAAGCAACGCCAAGACCAGGGAAGCAACAACCAAGAGGGCAAGGTAGACTCCCTGGCAAGACCCTTGCCGGGGTGGCCTCCCCACCTCCGGCAGGAACCTTACCGTGGCAACTTGCCCGAGCCCAAGATTTCCGAATGCCACCAACCATATTGGGACCAAGGCTCGGGAGGCGCCTCCATGGTGGCATGCAGATCTTTGTGAAGACAAAGATCAGAAGTCGACGAGCCTTGACAAGACCCTTGTCGAAGTCATCCACAAGACCTCCAGCAAGATCCTTGCTGGGGACGAACGCAGTACCACGACAAGACCCTTGCCGGGGCCCCGACAAGGCCCTTGCCAAGGACATCCGCAAGGCCACAGCCAGGCCCGCGCCCGCCAAGGCTCCACCATCGCTCCCATGCAGCTGCGAGCCCACAAGCTAGGCAGGCACCTGCGTGTCGACATGAGGCTTCCAGGCCAACTCAGCGAGCGCCTATGTGGTGGCATGTAAATCTTTGTGAAGGCTCTACCACCGCGCCACCTCAGCAGCCTGCCAGCCTACATGGAGCCATGCGCACCGCTAGCCTGGACGCGTGTTGGAGCGAGGTGGAGTGGCGACGGACGGGACAGGGGCTGGTTGCTGTCCCCGATAAAGTGAAGGGGACACCTAAGGGGCGCATTAAATGCGTCTTGTCCCGTAATGGCTAGCGATAAGCTTAGCCACTGTGCACCGATGCCACCTCATGTGTGCCACTGTGGTGATCCCCTTGACTATAAAAGGAGGGCCGAGGCATACTGGAGAGGGATTCGGACCCCTTGACAAGTTACTCATCGTAGCTAGCTCAAGAACTCCAAGAACACTCAAATAGACACTAAAGCAGGACTAGGGTATTACACATCCTTCCGGCCCAAACCTGGGTGAACAATCTGTGTGCTTGAACCGACTGCCGATCCCGCTCTTCTCTCAACCCCGCGCCCATCAACCGTAGTAGGGATCCCAGTTGATCCCATAGGTGTCGTTTCCACCGACATCTTTGGCGCGCCAGGTAGGGGGCGCAGTTGAGAGAATCTTGGTTTGATAGTTGGTTCAATAGTCCTTCGTCGCCATGGCTTCCAAGGAAGAAGGCGACCGAGCGAGCAGCACCGTCAGCGGATGCGGCAAGAGTTCGCGCGGCGACCAAAAAGCTAAGTCATGCAAAAACTCTGAGTAATTCCCTTTTTTTATAAGGTTGTTCTCCTCGGAGATCTTCCCTCTGTATGAGAAACCTGCACGCAGTGGGGTCCTTCCATTATTGGCAACGCCCTTGGTCTGTTTCGAGTCTGCTCAATAGATCGAGCGGCTGCGTCGAGAGCAGCAGGGTGGCCTTCCGCTATTGGCAACGCTCTCACTCTGTCTCGAGTCCGCTCAACAGTTCGAGCGGCCGCGCTGAGAACGGCAATGTGGTTCACACGATAGCAAGCACACCCTGCCGGTCGCTAAAGGACCCGTCCTTCAAAGCACAGTGGTTTGATTTTACGCGCCGACAAGCCTACCCAATCAACGTAGGGTGGACGTACAAAGAGAGGTTGAACAGGGAAATAACATGCATCATATCAAAAGTACTTCATAGTTATATTACATCAATTGTTGCTGCGGTTCTAACTAAAGATAGAAATTGTCTTGGTCATGAACCTGTAGCAGCGACAAGAAATGGGGCGCCTAGTCCCGGCACTAGCCCTCCACCCTCTGGATTCCGCCGACGCGGCTGATGATGGGCTCGATGCGCTCCTTGAGCACTGTGAGTATACCTGGCCAAACCTCGGGCCGAGCCGGGCTTCGGGCCGGGCCTAGCCAAGCCCGATGCAAAAAACCCAGGCCCGGGCCCGGCCCGACCCGGCCATCGGGCCTGTTTTTTGGGCCCGAGCCCGGCCCAAACACGTAAAAGCCTGTTGGGCTTCGGGCCGGCCAGGCCCTACCTTCAGGAAAATGCAAAAATGACGGGCCCGGGCCTAGCCCGGCCCGTCCTTCGGGATCAAAATCTAGGCCCGAGCCCGGCCCGGGGGCAGCATCGGGCCGGGCCAGGCCGGGCTGGCCGGGCTGGGCTTCCCATGGCCAGGACTAACTGTGAGGTCCGCATCGCCCGGCAAGCTATCCAGCGCGGCGTCGAGGTCCGCCCGCCTCTCTCAACCAGTCCGGCCCATTAAAGTGGCAGCAGGTGAGGCCGTCGACCGCCCTCCTCGCCCAATTGAAGGCGCGTGGGTGTCGACCCACGCGCGCATGCCTTCCCATATTCCATGCGATAGTCGTCCACCCCACGCCGTGCATGCGGTGTACGTGGCGCGAGGGGCGGTCGTAGTGGGAGACGTGGAACGACGGCCATGTAGTTTCGAAAGGACACGCAGACCGTCCCTTCATTATTTCACCACGGGATGATGGAAGCGTGCTTCAGTCATCGCCACGCACGATCGCCACGTCACACATTCAACGCGGGTCCTGGGGAAGCACAGCAGACGGAAAAATTTACTGCGGTAAAAACCGCCCCACCTGCCCGCGCACCATTCTGGGCCTAGCCCAACAATGCGTTACGCTTATGCGTGGCCCAGGCCTGGGGGCTCCTGTCGGTGTACTAAAGTAGGGGCACTACTTTGTACCCCTTACTTGTGCACGGGCAGTCAGGGCCGCGCCCACGGTAACACTCAGCAGGGCAGAGGAAGTAGTCAAAGCCACAAGATGGTCAAAGCAATGCCAAGACCAGGGACGCAACGGCCAAGAGGGCAAGGTTGACTCCCCCGGCAAGACCCTTGCCGGGATGGACTCCCCAGCTCCAGCAGGAACCTTGCCGGGGCAACTTGCCCGAACGCCAGCAAGAGTGTGCCGCCCTTGAGCCCAAGGTTTCCGAACGCCGCCAACCATATTGGAACCAAGGCTCGGGAGGCGCCTCCATGGTGGCATGCAGATCTTTGTGAAGACAAAGATCAGAAGACGACGAGCCTTGACAAGACCCTTGTCAAAGGCATGCACAAGACCTCTGGCAAGATCCTTGCCCGGGACGACCACAGTACCGCGACAAGACCCTTGCCGGGGCCCCGGCAAGGCCCTTGCCGAGGACATCCACGAGGCAACAGCCAGGCCCGCACCCACCAAGGCTCCACCACCACTCCCATGTAGCTGCCAGCGCACAAGCTAGGCAGGAACCTGCGTGTTGACATGAGGCTTTTAGGCAAACTCAATGAGCGCTTATGTGGTGGCATGTAAATCTTTGTGAAGGCCCTACCACCATGCCACCTCAGCAGCCTGCTAGCCTACATGGAGACATGTGCACCGCTGGCCTGGACGCGTGTTGGAGCGAGGTGGAGCGGCGACGGACGGGACGGGGGCTGGTTGCCCTCCCCGATAAAGTGAAGGGGACACCTAAGGGGCGCATTAAATGCGTCTTGTCTCGTAATGGCTAGCGATAAGTTTAGCCACTGTGCACCGATGCCACCTCCTGTGTGCCACTGTGGCGATCCCCTTGACTATAAAAGGAGGGTCAAGGCTTACTGGAGAGGGATTCAGACCCCTTGACAAGTTACTCATCGTAGCTAGCTCAAGAACTCCAAGAACACTCAAATAGACACTAAAGTAGGACTAGGGTATTACGCATCCTTGCGGCCCGAACCTGGGTAAACGATCTGTGTGCTTGAACCAACTGCCGAACCCGCTCTTCTCTCAACCTCGCGCCCCGCAACCGTAGTAGGGATCCTAGTTGATCCCATAGGTGTCGTTTCCACCGACATCTTTGGCGCGCCAGGTAGGGGGCGCAGTTGAGAGAATCTTGGTTCGATAGTTGGTTCAATAGTACTTCATCGCCATGGCTTCCAAGGAAGAAGGCGACCGAGCGAGCAGCCCCGTCAGCGGATGCGGCAAGAGTTCGCGTGGCGACCAAAAAGCTAAGTCAAGCAAAAACTCTGAGTAATTACCTTTTTTATAAGGTTGTTCTCCTCGGAGATCTTCCCTCTGTATGAGAAACCTGCATGCAGTGGGGCCCTTCCATTATTGGCATGCCCTTGGTCTGTTTCGAGTCCGCTCAATAGATCGAGCGGCTGCGTCGAGAATGGTAGGGTGGCCTTCCGCTATTGGCAACACTCTTGCTCTGTCTCGAGTCTGCTCGACAGTTCGAGCGGTCGCGCTGAGAACGGCAAGGTGGTTCGCACAGCAGCAAGCACACCCTGCCGGCCGCTAAAGGATCCATCCTTCAAAGCGCAGCGGTTTGGTTTTACACGCCGGAAAGCCTACCCGATAAACGTAGGGTGGACGTACAAAGAGAGGTTGAACAGGGAAATAACATGCATCATATCAAAAGTACTGCAGAGTTATATTACATCAGTTGTTGTTGCGGTTCTAACTAAAGATAGAAATTGTCTTGGTCATGAACTTGCAACGACGACAAGAAAGGGGGCGCCTAGTCCCGACACTGGCCCTCCACCCTCTGGATTCCGCCGACGCGGCTGATGATGGGCTCGATGCGCTCCTTGAGCACTGTGAGTATACCATGCCAAACCTCGGGCCGGGCCTAGCCAAGCCCGATGCAAAAAACACAGGCCCGGGCCCGGCCCGGCCATCGGGCCTATTTTTTTGGGCCCGAGCACGGCCCGAACACGTAAAAGCTCATCGGGCTCCGGGCCGGCCCGGCCCAACCATCAGGAAAATGCAAAAACTACGGGCCCGGGCCTGGCCCGGCCCGGCCTTTGGGCTCTAAATCTAGGCCCGAGCCTGGGCCGGGGACAGCGTCGGGCCGGGTCCGGCAGGGCTGGCCGGGCCGGGCTTCCCATGGCCAGGACTAACTGTGAGGTCCGCATCGCCCGGCAACCTATCTAGCGCGGCGTCGAGGTCCGGCTGCCTCTCTCAACCAGTCCATCCCATTAAAGTGGCAACAGGCGAGGCCGTCGACCATCCTCCTCGCCCAATTGAAGGCGCGTGGGTGTCGACCCATGCACACACGCCTTCCCATATTCCATGCAGCAGTCGTCCACCCCGCGCCGTGCATGCGGTGTACGTGGCGCGAGGGGCGGTCGTAGTGGGAGACGTGGAACGACGACCCTGCAGTTTCCAATGGACACGCAGGCCATCCCTTCATTATTTCACCGCGGGATGATGGAAGCGTGCTTCAGTCATCCCCGCGCACGATCCCCACGTCACGCATTCAACACGGGTCTTGGGGAAGCATAGCGGACGGAAAAGTTACTGCGGTAAAAACCGCCCCGCCTGCCCGCGCACCCTTTTGGGCCTAGCCCAACAAGGCGTTACGCTTATGTGTGGCCCAGGCCCGGGGGCTCCTGTCGGTGTACTAAAGTAGGGGCACTACTTTGTGCCCGTTACTTGTGCACGGGCAGTCAGAGCCGCGCCCACGGACACACTTAGCAGGGCACTGGAAGAAGTCAAAGCCACAAGATGGTCAAAGCAACGCCAAGACTAGGGACGCAATGGCCAAGAGGGCAAGGTGGACTCCCCCGGCAAGGCCCTTGCCAGGGTGGCCTCCCCAGCTCCGGCAGGAACCTTGCCGAGGCAACTCGCCCGAACGCTAGCAGAGCGCGCCACCCTTGAGCCCAAGGTTTCCGAACGCCACCAACCATATTGGGACCAAGGCTCAGGAGGCGCCTCCATGGTGGCATGCAGATCTTTGTGAAGACAAAGATCAGAAGACGACGAGCCTCGACAAGACCCTTGTCGAAGGCATCCACAAGACCTCCGGCAAGATCCTTGCCGGGGACGACCGTGGTACCACGACAAGACCCTTGCCGGGGCCCCGGCAAGGCCCTTGTCGAGGACATCAGCGAGGCCACAGCCAGGCCTGCACCTGCCAAGGCTCCACCACCACTCCAATGCAGCTGCCAGCCCACCAGCTAGGCAGGCACCTGCATGTCGACATGAGGCTTTCAGGCCAACTCAACGAGCGCCTATATGGTGGCATGTAAATCTTTGTGAATGCCCTACCACCGTGCCACCTCAGTAGCCTACCAGCCTACATGGCGCCATGCGCACCGCTGGCCTGGACGTGTGTCGGAGCGAGGTGGAGCGGCGACTGACGGGACGGGGGCTGGTTGCCGTCCCCGATAAAGTGAAGGGGACACCTAAGGGACGCATTAAATGCGTCTTGTCCCGTAATGGCTAGCGATAAGCTTAGCCACTATGCACCGATGCCACCTCCTGTGTGCCACTGTGGCGATCCCCTTGACTATAAAAGGAGGGCCGAGGCATACTGGAGAGGGATTCGGACCCGTTGACAAGTTACTCATCGTAGCTAGCTCAAGAACTCCAAGAACACTCAAATAGACACTAAAGCAGGACTAGGGTATTACGCATCCTTGCGGCCCGAACCTGGGTAAACGATCTGTGTGCTTGAACCGACTGCCGACCCCGCTCTTCCCTCAACCCCGCACCCCGCAACCGTAGTAGGGATCCCATTTGATGCCATAGGTGTCATTTCCACCGACAAACAACCACCAACCCTCATCAAGGACACGTTGGAGAAGTTATCTATGCTGCCCCAACGAGTTGAAGAGCTGAAGAAATCATCTGCTAGAGCCGGTGCCATCACCGTGCTGACCCGGGCTAAAGCATGGCAAGTAGATCTTGACCTGGAAGACTTGGCCATTGGTTGCCCCAGTGTCAAGGAAGACGGGTCTCCCTTCAGCGCTGATGATTTTGCAGCTATAGCAAGAGAAATGCACCCGCTAGAAAGCAAACTAGCCGAGGACACCAACCTGTCACATTATCAGGCGGTTTATGATGCTGACAACAAGAAGGTCAAAGCGCCAATCCATGAATCCCAGGACCTTACTCCTCCAATTCGTAAGCACACTTTTGCCCCTAACATTGACCCGTCAACACTTATTAGTGACGAGGTTGTATTAAAAGCTTTGCCTAGGATCAACTGGGCAACCTCTGACTTCCAGCCAATGGGTGAAGATGAGGACGATGAACCAGTGCTAGATGACCTGGAACCCTCAACTCGCCAAGGCCAAGACCAATAATCTGAAGGCCGGCTTAGCATCTGCCAGTCAAAAACTTTATCAAACACTTATTGTTCTAGATCGTCTGTTGCCTTGTAATAGGCTAGCTTGAAAACAATGATCTTCCATGCCATCGCGCATGTTGATTTGCATAACACTTATGAACTGGTTGATCTTATTTGACGATCCAATGTGTATGCTCATAATCATTATCAGTTTTGCTGATCATATTGTCATAAAACCCTGCATACAAACAGAGCACAAGTGCCTTGGTGGTTCACCCTAAGGCGGGTCATAATGCCCCATAAAAACCACTGGTGACTGCATCGTCCATAACCAGGGTCGGTTTATCAAAACATCATATAATCATAATTAAATAAATACCATACCTGTGATACTTATGTGTATTGCCGGCTTACCATGCCATATTCAGTAAGGGTAACAACCCAGACTCAGAGCGTAGTGCTTGATGTCTACTACACAACCTTCTTCTTGTAGACGTTGTTGGGCCTCCAAGTGCAGAGGTTTGTAGGACAGTAGCAAATTTCCCTCAAGTGGATGACCTAAGGTTTATCAATCCGTGGGAGGCGTAGGATGAAGATGGTCTCTCTCAAACAACCCTGCAAACAAAAAACAAAGAGTCTCTTGTGTCCCCAACACACCCAATACAATGGTAAATTGTATAGGTGCACTAGTTCGGCGAAGAGATGGTGATACAAGTGCAATATGGATGGTAGATATAGGCTTTTGTAATATGAAAATATAAAAACAGCAAGGTAGCAAGCGATAAAAGTGAGCGTAAACGGTATTGCAATGGTAGGAAACAAGGCCTAAGGTTCATACTTTCACTAGTGAAAGTTCTCTCAACAATAATAACATAATTGGATCAGATAACTATCCCTCAACATGCAACAAAGAGTCACTCCAAAGTCACTAATAGCAGAGAACAAACAAAGAGATTATGCTAGGGTACGAAACCACCTCAAAGTTATCCTTTTTGATCTATCTATTCAAGAGTCTGTAGTAAAATAACATGAAGCTATTATTTCCGTTTGATCTATCATAGAGTTCATACTAGAATAACACCTTAAGACACAAATCAACCAAAACCCTAATGTCACCTAGATACTCCATTGTCACCTGAAGTATCCGTGGGCATGATTATGCGATATGCATCACACAATCTCAGATTCATCTATTCAACCAACACAAAGTACTTCAAAGAGTGCCCCAAAGTTTCTATCGGAGAGTCAAGACGAAAACGTGTGCCAACCCCTATGCATAGATTCATCGAATCCGCAAGTTGATCACCAAAACATACATCAAGTGAATCACGTGAATATCCCATTGTCACCATAGATAAGCACGACAAGACATACATCAAGTGTTCTCAAATCCTTAAAGACTCAATCCGATAAGATAACTTCAAAGGGAAAACTCAATCCATTACAAGAGAGTAGAGGGGGAGAAACATCATAAGATCCAACTATAATAGCAAAGCCCGTGATACATCAAGATTGTATCACCTCAAGAACACAAGAGAGAGAGATCAAACACATAGCTACTGATACATACCCTCAGCCCCAAGGGTGAACTACTCCCTCCTCGTCATGGAGATCACCGGATGATGAAGATGGCCACCGATGAGGGATCCCCCCTCCGGTAGGGTGCCAGAACAGGGTCCCGATTGGTTTTTGGTGGCTACAGAGGCTTGCGGCGACGGAACTCCCGATCTAGGTTATTTTCTGGAGGTTTCAATATTTATATGATTTTTTGGCGTAGGTTTCACGTCAGGGGGGTCTCCGGGCTGTCCACAAGGCAGGGGGCGTGCCCTAGGGGAGTGGGCGTGGCCCCCACCCTCATGGGCAGCTCGGGACTCTTCTGGCCTAACTCTTGCACTACTGGGGCTTCTTTTGGTCCACAAAAATTCGTTAAAAATTGGCACGTCAATTGGACTCCATTTGGTATTCATTTTCTGTAAAACTCAAAACAAGGAAAAAACAGAAACTGGCACTGGGCTCTAGGTTAATAGGTTAGTCCCAAAAATCATATAAAATAGCATAGAAATGCATATAAAACATCCTAGATGGATAATATAATAGCATGAATACTTCATAAATTATAGATACGTTGGAGATGTATCAGCATACCCAAGCTTAATTCCTGCTCGTCCTCGAGTAGGTAAATGATAAAAGAAAGAATTTATGAAGTGTGAATGCTAGAAGGTGCACAAGTTTGATCAATGATAATTTCAGTCACCTTTTCTAGCATCATTATATGTCATAACAGTAGCTCATATCATAAAACTTTTCATGATCAAGTAACAAGCTATTCACAGGTTAAAGCATAGACCATAAACTTTCTTGAAAACTAGCAAACCACATTCTCAGTCATCAAACAATTGCAATTCATCTTATTTTTAGGAAGGGTCTATGTCAGAGCTTTGATTTACCAAACTCCACACACTCAACTATCATTTAGTCTTTCACAATTGCTAACACTCACATGATATTTATGGGTCCAAAGTTTGAACCGAACACAGATAAAGATAGGGGCTTATAGTTTCACCTCCCAACCGTTTACCTCAAGGGTAATGTCAACAATAATAATTTATGAACGCCCACATCCAAGTGGATATATATATCTGGATCACCCCAACACAAAGTGCTTGCCAAAGGAAAAAATGTAAAAAGGAAAGGTGTTGATCACCATGACTCTTGTATAAGGGTAGAAGATAAAAGTAAAAGATAGGCCCTTCACAGAGGGAAGCAGAGGTTGTCATGCGCTTTTATGGTTGGATGCACAAAATCTTAATGCAAAAAACGTCACTTTATATTGCCACTTGTATATGGACCTTTATTATGCAGTCCGTCGCTTTTATTGCTTCCATAACAAGATCGTATAAAGCTTACTTTGTTCACACTAATAAGTCATACATATTTAGAGAGCAATTTTTATTGCATGCACCGATGACAACTTACTTGAAGGATCTTACTCAATCCATAGGTAGGTATGGTGGAATCTCATGGCAAAACTGGTTTAAAGGATATGCGGAAGCACAAGTAGTATATCTACTTAGTGCAAAGAATTTGGCTAGCATGAGGGAGAAAGGCAAGCTCAGCATGTTGGATGATCCAAGACAATATAACTTTTCAGATATAGGAAAACATAACCCATTACGTTGTCTTCCTTGTTCAACTTCAACCTTTTAGCATCTCATATTTTAATGAGTGCTCACAACTACAAAAGATTTCCATGATAGTATATTTATATGTGAAATCTCTCTTCCTTCAATATTCTTTTATGAATTGTTCAAGTGACCAATACAATATTTGCTAACCTTCAATAAATTTACAACCTCTACTTTTTATATGTGAAGTCATTACTCACCATGGGATAAGCATATGAAGCATATATAATTTCAGATTTATGATATTCAACTCATTCAACCATTTACTCATAGGATATAAGTGAAGCACACGAGTAAATGACAAACTACTCCAAAAAGATATAAGTGAAGATCAATGAGTAGTTAAATAATTATGTAGCTATGTGAAGACTCTCTAACATTTAAGAATTTCAGATCTTGGTATTTTATTCAAACAGCAAGCAAAACAAAATAAAATGGCATTGCAAGGATAGCACGACTCATGTGAAGAAGCAAAAACTTTGGTTGAACCGATACTAACCGATAATTGTTGAAGAAGAAAGATGGGATGCCTACCGGGCATCCCCAAGCTTAGGTGCTTGAGACATCTTAGAATATTACCTTGGGGTGACTTGGGCATCCCCAAGCTTGAGCTTTTGTGTCTCCTTAATTCCTTTTATATCACGGTTTCCCTAAATCTCAAAAACTTCATCCACACAAAACTCAACAAGAACTCGTGAGATAAGTTAGTATAAAACAATGCAAAAACCTTTTCATTCTCTACTGTAAAAAATTACTAAAATTATTATTCAACATTGCATACAAAGTGTCTCTGCATATTTAACACTCCTATCCTCAAATAGAATCATTAAACAATCAAACATATGCAAACAATGCAAACATAACAGCAATCTGGCAAAACAGTATAGTCTGTAAAGAATGCAAGATTCATCATACTTCCCTAACTCCAAAAGTTATAAGAAAAATACTACGCTATAGAAGATTTAACAGAGCTCATTGTGCAAAAAGATTTACCATTATATCACTTTCTTACTTTTCTAGGGAATTTTTGCAACAGCGGTAAACTTTCTGTTTTGAAACAGCAACATGTATACATGCAAAATAAGCATGGTAAAGGCTATCCTTGACATTTTTGTTGAAAATAAAGATGCAAAACATTATTATAAATAACATCAAGCAAATACTAACAAAATAAAATGATGCTCCAAGCAAAACACATATCATGTGGTAAATAAAAATATAGCTCCAAGTAAAGTTACGGATGAACGAAGACGAAAGAGGGGATGCCATCCGGGCCATCCCCAAGCTTAGGATCTTGGTTGTCCTTGAATATTACCTTGGGGTGCCGTGGGAATCCCCAAGCTTAGGCTCTTTCCACTCCTTATTCCATAGTCCATCGAATCGTTAACCAAAACTTGAAAACTTCACAACACAAAACTCAAAACAAAACTCGTAAGCTCCGTTAGTATAAGAAAATAAATCACCAATTAGGTACTGTTGTGAAATCATTCTAAATTCATATTAGTGTAATACCTACTGTATTACAACTTCTCTATGGTTCATACCCTCCGATACTACTCATAGATTCATCAAAATAAGCAAACAACACATAGAAAACAGAATCTGTCAAAAACAGAACAGTCTGTAGCAATCTGTATCACTTGAATACTTATGTAACTCCAAAAAATATTAAATAAATTGTTGGACCTTAGGAATTTGTCTATTAATCATCTGCAAAAAGAATCAACCTAAAATCACTCTCCAGTAAAAAGTTATAGCAATTCTCGTGAGCGCTAAAGTTTCTGTTTTTTACAGAAAGATCATAAAGAGTTCACCCAAGTCTTCCCAAAGGCTCTACTTGGCACAAACACTAATTAAAACATAAAACCACATGTGACGCCCCCGATTCAATCGTACACTAATCATGCACGCAAATGTGTACGATCAAGATCAGGGACTCACGGGAAGATATCACAACACAACTCTAAAACATAAATAAGTCATATAAGCATCATAATACAAGCCAGGGGCCTCGAGGGCTCGAATACAAGTGCTCGATCATAGACGAGTCAGCGGAAGCAACAATATCTGAGTACAGACATAAGTTAAACAAGTTTGCCTTAAGAAGGCTAGCACAAACTGGGATACAGATCGAAAGAGGCGCAGGCCTTCTGCCTGGGATCCTCCTAACTACTCCTGGTCGTCGTCAGCGGGCTGCACGTAGTAGTAGGCACCTCCGGTGTAGTAGGGGTCGTCGTCGACGGTGGCGTCTTGCTCCTGGACTCTAGCATCTGGTTGCGACAACCAGAAAGAAAGGAAAGGGGGAAAAGGGGGAAGAAAGCAACCGTGAGTACTCATCCAAAGTACTCGCAAGCAAGGAACTACACTACATATGCATGGGTATATGTGTAAGGAGGCCATATCAGTGGACTGAACTGCAGAATGCCAGAATAAGAGGGGGATAACTAGTCCTATCGAAGACTATGCTTCTGGCAGCCTCCGTCTTGCAGCATGTAGAAGAGAGTAGACTGAAGTCCTCCAAGTAGCATCTCCAAGTAGCATCTCCAGTAGCATCGCATAGCATAATCCTACCCTGCGATCCTCCCCTCGTCGCGCTATGGAAAAGCGATCACCGGGTTGTCTGTGGAACTTGGAAGGGTGTGTTTTATTAAGTATCCGGTTCTAGTTGTCATAAGGTCAAGGTACAACTCCAAGTCGTCCTGTTACCGAAGATCATGGCTATTCGAATAGATTAACTTCCCTGCAGGGGTGCACCACATAACCCAACATGCTCGATCCCATTTGGCCGGACACACTTTCCTGGGTCATGCCCGGCCTCAGAAGATCAACACGTCGCAGCCCCACCTAGGCACAACAGAGAGGATAGCACGCCGGTCTAAATCCTATGCGCGCAGGGGTCTGGGCCCATCGCCCATTGCACACCTGCACGTTGCATACGCGGCCGGTGAGCAGACCTAGCAACCTCCATTACAAAGGAAGTTGCGTTAACGCAGTCCAACCCGGCGCGCGCCGCTCAGTCGCTGACGTCAAGAAGGTTTCGGCTGATACCATGACGCCGGGATACCCATAACTACTCCCGCGTAGATGGTTAGTGCGTATAGACCAAATGGCCAGACTCAAATCAAATACCAAGATCTCGTTAAGCGTGTTAAGTATCCGCGAACGCCGAACAGGGCCAGGCCCACCTGTCTCCTAGGTGGTCTCAACCTGCCCTGTCGCTCCGCCACAAAGTAACAGTCGGGGGCCGTCGGGAACCCAGGCCCACCTCTACCGGGATGGAGCCACCTGTCCTTTCAGCCCCCTCATCAGAATCACTTGCGGGTACTCATCGAGCTGACCCGACTTTATTCTCCATCTGTATAGTATGTATGTATGTATGTATAGTATATACCCGTGATCACCTCCCGAGTGATCACGGCCCAATAGTATAGCAAGGCAGACTCACAAGAATGTAGGGCCAATGATGATAAACTAGCATCCTATACTAAGCATTTAGGAGTGCGGGTAAGGTATCAATGACTGTAGCAACAATGACAGGCTATGCATCAGAATAGGATTAACGGAAAGCAGTAACATGCTACACTACTCTAATGCAAGCAGTATAGAGAAGAATAGGCGATATCTAGTGATCAAGGGGGGGAGGGCTTGCCTGATTGCTCTGGCAAGGAGGGGTCATCAACTCCGTAGTCGAACTGGGGAGGTCATCGGCAACCTGGGGGTCTACCGGAAAGAAGTAACAGAGGGGGAATACAATAAATAACAGAGCAATCAAAGTATCACAAAGCATAGCATGGCAATACGCGGTGCTAGAGGTGACCTAACGCAGTAGGAAGTGATACCGGTGAAGGGGGGAAACATCCGGGAAAGTATCCCCGGTGTTTCATGTTTTCGGGTAGAGGAGCCGGAGGGGGAAAGTTGCGAGTTCGATAGGTTAGGGATGCGTGACACACGAACGGGCTGCGTTTCTGGGTTCGTCTCGTTGTTCTGAGCAACCTTCATGTACAAAGTTTTTTGATCCAAGCTACAGTTTATTTTGTATAATTTTCTAAAGTTTTAAAATCATTTTTAGGATTTATCCAATAAATTTACTCCAACATTATCCAGAATAGTGTTTGCTGACGTCATCATGACGTCAGCAGTCAACAGATGTGTTGACTGGTCAAACTAACGTGTGGGTCCCGCGTGTCATACTCTGTTTATTCTAACTAGGGTTTAACTAATCTAATTACTGTTCAATTAATTAACAATAGTTAGATAGGTTAACTAACAGGATTAATTAAGTAAATTAATTGATTAATTAATATTTTTATTTATTATTCTTTTTCTTAATCTCTTTTTTTAACGTTCCAGGGACGGGCCCCATGTGTCATAGGCACAAGGGCCATAGTGGATTCGGGCAGTGGTTAACGGGGCGGGCGCTGGTTGCGGGCGCTTGTGCCCGAGGGGGCGCGGCGGTGCAAGGCCACCGGGGCACGGCGACAGATCGAGGCCGCGGCGCAGCAATGGTTGAGGCGGGACGGCGCGGCAGTAGCGGCCAGGTGGAGCGGCGGGCACCCGCGGCAAGCTGCGCGGGGCCGACAAGCTAG
>NC_041389.1:398234547-398365673 GCF_002162155.2 Triticum dicoccoides
GGTGTCGTTTCCCCGATCCAGATTGGATCGGGAATGGGGAGGAGAGAACGAGGGAGTGGGGGAAGTGGTGCGGTTAGGGTTAGCGGGGGAGTGGGGGTTAAGGCGGCGGGATGGGCCGGCCAGTTGTGGCCGGTATCGGCCAGCTGGGCCGAATGGCCCAGGGAGAGGGGGCTTTGCCCCTTTTTTGTTTACTGTTTTGTCTTCTCCTTTTCCTTATTTTCTTTTCTATTTTATTTCTAGTTTCTTTTACTTTTAGTTTTATAAAAATTACCACTAGTTCCCAAATTTGTATTTATCAACAAACTACTGTAAGATTAATTCTTAACCCATAATAAAATAGTTTTAGCATTTTATAAATTCTAAAATAGTTTTAGCATTTTATAAATTCACTGGGCATTTGTTTAATTGTTTTCACTACTGTTTTAATCATTTTAGAGCCTTTAAACATTTTATCAAAGTTTGGTTTCTCCACCATAATTACTTACGATTTATTTGACACAACCCGAACATTTTAGTTTTGATATTTGAAAAATTTACTGTTTGCCTATATTTTAAATTTTAATTTGAATCGTTTTTGAACTAACTCGAGTTTATCAACAGTAACCGAGGTGACGTGGCATCGTTAACGCGGGATTATTGTAGCCTAATTATCCGGGCGTCACACCACATCTAACTAGAGGCTAGATGAATTATTTGTTACTAAACAGGAGCAAAAAGTAAAGAACAAAAAGAAAGTTGGGTTGCCTCCCAACAAGCGCTATCATTTAATGCCCCTAGCTAGGCATGATGATTTCAATGATGCTCACGTAAAAGATAAAAATTGAAATATAAAGAGAGCATCATGAAGAATATGACTAGCACATTTAAGTCTAACCCACTTCCTATGCATGGGGATTTTGTGAGCAAACAACTTATGGGAACAATAATCAACTAGCATAGGAAGGCAAAACAAGCATAACTTTATAACTTTAAGCACATAGAGAGGAAACTTGATATCATTGCAACTCCTACAAGCATGTGTTCCTCCCTCATAATAATTTTCAGTAGCATCATGAATGAATTCAACAATATAACCAGCACATAAAGCATTCTTTTCATGATCTACTTGCATAGAATTTTTATTACTCTCCACATAAGCAAAATTCTTCTCATGAATAATAGTGGGAGCAAACTAAACAAAATAATTGTCATGTGAGGCATAATCCAATTGAAAACTAAAATCATGATGACAAGTTTCATGGTTATTTTTATTCTTTATAGCATACATGTCATCACAATAATCATCATAGATTTTCTGACCTTCATAGATGATTTGAGAAGATATGGGTATATCTACTTAATAAAACATAAGTCTGAAACATTTGAAAAGTTCAAAGAATTTCAGAGTGAAGTAGAAAATCATCGTAACAAGAAAATAAAGTTTCTACGATCTGATCATGGAGGCGAATATTTGAGCTACAATTTGGTCTTCATTTGAAACAACGTGGAATAGTTTCGCAACTCACGCCACCTGGAACACCACAGTGTAATGGTGTGTCCGAACGTTGTAATCATACTTTATTATATATGGTGCAATCTATGATGTCTCTTACTAATTTACCGCTATCATTTTGGGGTTATGCTTTAGAGACGGCTACATTCACGTTAAATAGGGCACCATCTAAATCCGTTGAGACGACACCATATGAACTATGGTTTGGCAAGAAACCTAAGCTGTCGTTTCTTCAAGTTTGGGGTTCCAATGCTTATGTGAAAAAGCTTCAACCTGATAAGCTCGAACCCAAATCGGAGAAATGCGTCTTCATAGGATACCCAAAGGAAACTATTGGGTACACCTTCTATCACAGATCCGAAGACAAGATATCCGTTGCTAAGACTGGATCCTTTCTAGAGAAGGAGTTTCTCTCAAAAGAAGTGAGTGGGAGGAAAGTAGAACTTGATGAGGTAATTGTACCTTCTCACGAATTGGAAAGTAGTTCATCACAGAAATCAGTTCCAGTGATTCCTACAACAATTAGTGAGGAAGCTAATGATGATGATCTTGAAACACAGATCAAGTTACTACCGAACCTCGTAGGTCAATCAGAGTACGATCCGCACCAGAGTGGTACCGTAATCCTATTCTGGAAGTCATGTTACTATACCATGATGAACCTATGAACTATGAGGAAGCGATGATGAGCCCAGATTCTGCGAAATGGCTTGAGGCCATGAAATCTGAGATGGGATCCATGTATGAGAACAAAGTGTGGACTTTGGTGGACTTGTCTGATGATCGGCAAGCCATAGAAAATAAATGGATCTTCAAGAAGAAGACTGACGCGGACTGTAATGTTACTATCTACAAAGCTCGACTTGTTGTGAAAGGTTTTCGACAAGTTCAAGGAGTTGACTATGATGAGACCTTCTCACCCGTAGCAATGTTTAAGTCTGTTCGAATCATGTTAGCAATTGCCGCATTATATGATTATGAAATTTGGCAAATGGATGTCAAAATTGTATTCCTTAAAGGATTTCTTAAAGAAGAGGTGTATATGATGCGACCAGAAGGGTATTTTGATCCAAAAGATGCTAACAAAGTGTGCAAGCTCCAGCGATCCATTTATGGACTGGTGCAAGCCTCTCGGAGTTGGAATATACGCTTTGATAATGTGATCAAAACATATGATTTTATACAGACTTTTGGAGAAGCCTATATTTACAAGAAAGTGAGTGGGAGCTCTGTAGCATTTCTAATATTATATGTGGATGACATATTGTTGATTGGAAATAATAAAAAAATTCTAGATAGCCTAAAAGGATACTTGAATAAGAATTTTTCAATGAAAGACCTCGATGAAGCTGCTTATATATTGGGCATCAAGATCTATAGAGATAGATCAAGATGCTTAATTGGACTTCCACAAAGCACATACCTTGATAAAGTTTTGAAGAAGTTCAAAATGGATCAGTCAAAGAAAGGGTTCTTGCCTGTGTTACAAGGTGCGAAGTTGAGTCAAACTCAATGCCCGACCACTGCAGAAGATAGAGAGAAAATAAAAGTCATTCCCTATGCCTCAGCCACAGGTTCTATCATGTATGCAATGCTGTGTACCAGACCTGATGTGTGCCTTTCTATAAGTTTAGCAGGGAGGTACCAAAGTAATCCAGGAGTGGATCACTGGACAGCAGTCATGAACATCCTGAAATACCCGAAAAGGATTAAGGATATGTTCCTCGTTTATGGAGGTGACAAAGAGCTTGTCGTAAATGGTTATGTCGATGCAAGCTTTGACACTGATCCAAATGACTCTAAGTTGCAAACCGGATACATATTTATATTGAATGGTGGAGTTGTAAGTTGGTGCAGTTCCAAGCAGAGCGTCATGGCGGGATCTACGTGTGGAGCGGAGTACATAGCTACTTCGGAAGAAGCAAATGAAGGAGTTTGGATGAAGGAGTTCATATCCGATCTAGGTGTAATACCTAGTGCATCGACTCTAATGAAAATCTTTTGCGACAATACTGGAGCAATCGACTTGGCGAAGGAATCAAGATTTCACAAGAGAACGAAACACATCAAGAGACGCTTCAATTCCATCCGCGATCAAGTCAAGGAGGGAGACATAGAGATTTGCAAGATACATACAGATCTGAATGTTGCAGACCCGTTGACTAAGCCTCTTCCACGAGCAAAACATGATCAGCACCAAGACTCCATGGGTGTTAGAATCATTACTATGTAATCTAGATTATTGACTCTAGTGCAAGTGGGAGACTAAAGGAAATATGCCCTAGAGGCAATAATAAAGTTGTTATTTATATTTCCTAATATCATGATAAATGTTTATTATTCATGCTAGAATTGTATTAACCGGAAACTTAGTACATGTGTGAAAACATAGACAAAACATAGTGTCCCTAGTATGCATCTACTTGACTAGCTCGTTAATCAAAGAAGGTTATGTTTCCTAACCATAGACATGTGTTTTCATTTGATGAATGGGATCACATCATTAGAGAATGATGTGATGGATAAGACCCATCCGTTAGCTTATGATCATTACAGCTTTATTGCTACTGCTTTCTTCATGACTTATACATGTTCCTCTGTCTATGAGATTATGCAACTCCCGAATGCCCAAGGAACACCTTGTGTGCTATCAAACGTCACAACATAATTGGGTGATTATAAATATGTTCTACAGGTGTCTCCGAATGTGTTTTTTTACAGAAAGACTGTACGGGAACCCCCTACAGTATAATTGGTGCAACAAACCCAAATTGCAAGTACCATGCCTTGAACCTAGGTGGGTGGGAAGGCATCAGCCCCTTCCCACCACTAGGCTATGCCTTATTCTCCTTCGAAGGTGTTTGTTGGGTTGGCATAGATCGAGAATAGGATTTGTCACTTCGTGTATCGGAGATGTATCTCTAGGCCCTCTTGGTAATGTTCATCACTATAAGCCTTGCAAGGAATGTGACTAATGAGTTAGTTGTGGGATGAAGCATTACGGAACGAGTAAAGAGACTTGCCGATAACGAGATTGAACTAGGTATGATAATATCGACGATCAAATGTCAGGCAAGTAACATACCGATGACAAAGGGAACAACGTATGTTGTTGTGTGGTTTGACCGATAAAGATCTTCGTAGAATATGTAGGAACCAATATGAGCATCCAGGTTCCTCTATTGGTTATTTATCGGAGATGTGTCTCGATCATGTCTACATAGTTCTCAAACCCGTAGGGTCCGCACGCTTAATGTTCGATGACGATTTGTATTATGAGTTATGTGTTTTTGATGACCGAAGTTTGTTCGGAGTCCCGGATGAAATCACGGACATGACGAGGAGTCTCAAAATGGTCGAGAGGTAAAGATTGATATATTGGAAGGTTACATTCGGACATTGGAATATATTTGGGAAGTATCAAATAAGTTTCGGAGTACTGGGAGGTTACCGCAACCCCCCCCCCGGGGTACTAATGGGACTTCATGGGCCTTACTGGAAGAGTTGAGGCAGCGGCCAGGTGGAGGCGCGCACCCGCCCAAGCCCAAACCGAATTGGACTAGGGGTGGGGGTGCGGTCCCCCTTTCCTTCTTCTCCTCCACCTCTTTCCCCTTCTCCCCTTCTCCGAAAAGGAAAGGGGAATCCTACTGGGAATAGGGAGTCCTAGTAGGACTCCCCACACTTGGCGCGCCCCCTAGGCCGGTCACCTCCTCCCCTCCTCCTTTATATACGTGGGTCGGGGGCACCCCAAAGGCACATCAATTGTTCTCTTTGCCATGTGCGGTGCCCCCTCTATAGTTTACTCCTCCGTTCATAGCGTCGTAGTGCTTAGGAGAAGCCCTACGCGGATCACATCACACCATCACCACGCCGTCATGCTGACGGAACTCTCCCTCGACCCTCTACTGGATCAAGAGTTCAAGGGACGTCATCAAGCTAAACGTGTGCTCAACACGGAGGTGTCGTACGTTCGGTACTTGGATCGGTTGGAAGACGTTCGACTACATTAACCGTGTTAACTAACGCTTCCATTTTCGGTCTATGAGGGTACGTGGCCACACTCTCCCCCTCTCGTTGCTATTCATATCCTAGATAGATCTTGTGTGATAGTAGGATTTTTTGAAATTGCATGCTACGTTCCCCAACAGAATAAAGCATCCCCAATCTTAATTCATGCTCGTCCTTGAGTAGGTGAATGATAAAAACGGAATTTTTGATGTGGAATGCTACCTAACATATTTATCAATGTAATTTTCTTTATTGTGGCATACATGTTCAGATCCAAAAGATTCAAATAAAAAGTTTAATATTGACATAAAAACAATAATACTTCAAGCATACTAACGAAGCAATCATGTCTTCTCAAAATAACATGGCCAAAGAAAGCTATCCCTACAAAATCAACGGTAGCAATTTTGTTTTGTAGGGATAACTTTCTTTGGACATGTTATTTTGAGAAGGCATGATTGCTTTATTAGTATGCTTGAAGTATTATTGATTTTATGTAAACATTAAACTTTTGTTTTGAATCTTTCGGATCTGAACATTGATGCCATAATAAAGAAAATTACATGGATAAATATCTTAGGTAGCATTCTACATCAGAAATTCTATTTTAATCATTTACCTACTCGAGGACGAGCATGAATTAAGCTGGGGATGCTTGATACGTCTCCAACGTATCTATATTTTTTGATTGTTCCATGCTATTATATTATCTATTTTGGATGTTTAATATACATTGATATGCTATTTTATATTATTTTTGGGACTAACCTATTAACCGAGGGCCCAATGCCAGTTTCTGTTTTTTTTTGCCTGTTTTAGAGTTTCGCACAAAAGAAATACCAAACGGAGTCCAAACGGAATGAAAATTTTGCGATGATCTTTCTTGGAGTAGAAGCAAAACAGGAGACTTGGAGATGAAGTCGGAGAGGCAAGGAGGCGGCCACAAGGGTGTAGGGCATGCCCAGGGGGTAGGGTGCGTTGCCCTGCCTCGTGGGCCCCTCGGAGCTCCCCTAACCTAGTCCCTTTGCCCTATATATACTCTTATACCCCAAAAACATCAGGGAGAGCCACGAAACCGCTTTTCCACCACCGCAACGTTCTGTACCCGTGAGATCCCATCTAGGGGCCTTTTCCAGCGTCCTGCCGGAGGGGGATTTAATCACGGAGGGCTTCTACATCAACACCATTACCCTTCCGATGAAGCGTCAGCAGTTTACTTCAGACCTACGGGTCCATACCTAGTAACTAGATGGCTTCTTCTCTCTCTTTGATTCTCAATAACATGTTCTCCTCGATGTTCTTGGAGATCTATTTGATGTAATATTCTTTTGAGGTGTGTTTGCCGAGATCCGATAATTGTGGATTTAGGATCAGATTATCTATGAATATTATTTGAGTCTTTTCTGAATTCTTATATGCATGATTTGATATCTTTGCATGTCTCTTCGAATTATTGGTTTAGTTTGGCCTACTAGATTGGTTTTTCTTGCAATGGGAGAAGTGTTTAGCTTTGGGTTCAATCTTGCGGTGTCCTTTCCCAGTGAAAGTAGGGGCAGCATGGCACGTATTGTATTGTTGCCATCGAGGATAAAAAGATCGAGCTTTCATCATATTGCTAGAGTTAATTCCTCTACATCATGTCATCTTACTTAATGCATTACTCCATTCTTTATGAACTTAATACTCTAGATGCATGCTGGATAGAGCTCGATGTGTGGAGTAATAGTAGTAGATGCGGGCATGAGTTGGTCTACTTGACACGGACGTGATGCCTATATTCATGATCATTGCCTTAGATGTCATCATAATTATGCGCTCTTCTATCAATTTCTCGACAGTATTTTGTTCACCCACCGTAATATTTGCTATCTTGAGAGAAGCCACTGTAATTTGTTCTCTTTTCCATTATTGAATCTATTTTACATCATATTAGTTTTCTATCAACTTACCAATTTCTGTCCTCGTTCCTTTAATTTGCAATCTTTACTTTCCAATCTATGAACCAAAAATACCAAAAATATTTACTTTACCATTTATCTATCTCTATCAGATCTCACTTTCGCAAGTAACCGTGAAGGGATTGACAACCCCTTTATCGCGTTGGGTGCAAGTTTGTTGATTGTTTGTGCAGGTATTCGGTGACTTGTCCGTAGTCTCCTATTGGATTGATACCTTGGTTCTCCAACTGAGGGAAATACTTACTCTACTTTGCTACATCACCCTTTCCTCTTCAAGGGAAAAACCAATGCAAGCTCAAGAGGTAGACAATGAAGCCGGTTGGCGAACCTGTACATCACACTTATATTCCTTTTGCCAGACGATATATGCTATCGGGCTCAAGGCGAGTCTGTCATCCTTGTGCTAGTCCGACCTCTTTCTCGTTCCAGTGATGCCGACCACAAACCGGATTATCTCATAATCCTTGTCACATGGCCATGCTTATCCTGTTCAGGTCACACAAAGCCCAAGAGTATATCTCTCCTGATTGAGGGGCAAAGCCCATCTTGCTCGACCATGTCTCGCAACATGGGTCTGGACAAGCCCGAAACCTACCTTTGTAACTACCCAGTTACGGAGTAGCATTTGGTTGGCCCAAAGGAGGTCTGTCACCATCCCGAGTATATGCACCAGCTCAGGCCTTAGGACATAGAACTTATGTTGTAGTAGAGACTCATGGATGACATATCGGTGCATCTCATAGTTGGGTCTGTCCGACTCGGACCTTATCTCGACTCGGATCCGACTACATCGAATCTGTCCAAATCCTTCCAGGTCCATATTATTTGGTTAGCATCCAATGCTCCATGGCTAGTGAGACCAAGCCATCGACTGTGTGCTATGCTAGTCTAGTCGGCTACGCGTCCACACAACCCTTTCGACTAGGGACCTTTTAGGACAGTCATCATACAAAGCATAGTCCCACAAACAAGTCACGTACTTGCTGATACACATCATTGATAATGTCCAAGGACTATCTTTATTCATAAACACATAGGAAATATCATCATACATGATTGCCTCTTGGGCATATCTCCAACACGACCCTCGACCCCTTGGCGACCGGTGATCCTCGACCCTCGTTCTCGACCCTTGACCCTAGTTTTGGCAACCGGCCATGCTTGACCAGGTTCCGTCGGTGCCGACGCACCTCATCGGAAATCCTTGAATCGGTTCTGTCAGCGCCGACGCACCCCATCGGTGATCCTCGACCTGGTTTCTTCTCCTAATATTTTTTTCAAGAACCAGCTTAACTATCCTAGAAACTAACCTAACTAACCTAGAACTAACCTAACTAACCTAGACCTAATCTAACTAACCTAACTAATAGTACAAACTAACCTAATTACTAATAGTAGAAAAACAGGGGGGAGAGCTCACCAGAGTGGGGCGGCGGGGCACCGGGGCGGCAAGGACGTCGGGGCGCCTGGTTGTCGGGGCGGCGGGTGTCGGTTCAATATCCGGCATATCTCATAGTAGGGGTCCTAAGCTAGGCGTCTTGGAGCGATGGTAACATGGACACATGGTTTTACCCAGCTTCGGGCTCTCTTGATAAGATAATACCCTACATGCTGCTTTTGATTGTATTCATATGGGTGTAGTACAGAGTACACGTATCTACCACGAGATTGTAGTAATGAGTATATGATTGTCCATTGACTAGCCTGGCCTTGGTTTATATAAGACACCGGAGACCTAGGGTTTAGGAGAGTCCTTGTCTTGGGCGCCAAGTCTTGTGGAGTCTTCCTTGTATGCGGCAGGGGTTGTCCGAACTGGCCCATGAGTATGCGGCCATGGGGGTCCTCGGCCCAATCTAACTGATTGGGAGACAACATGGTGAGTACCCCTAGTCCAGGGCACCGTCAGTAGCCCCCTGAACCGGTCTTCAAGTTGGGGACGCTCCTCGATTCTTCTGAACTGTTCTTCATCTTTGGTCATCGGTCTTGAAAACTGGTTCAACAAATCTTCCCATCTGCGATCTTGAGGATCGCCAAAGTGAATCCGAAGAGTTTATCCAAGGAGCCCTTTTAAGTTTCCGGCCTTTATCAATGCCTTGTTATTTTTATGCCATACCCCAGGTTTGAAGTTGTTCCCGAGCGGCAACGTCCTCTTGCGTCCGAGCTCCAACGCCGGACTGCATTCGAGGCATCTTTAGCAGCCAAGCACCAACGCCGGACCACTTCCGAGCTCCAATGCCGGAATGTATCCAAGCTCCAACACCGGACTATGTCCAAGCTCCAACGTCGGACTATATCCAAGCTCCAATGCTGGACTATGTCCAAGATCCAACGCCGGACTATATCCAAGCTCCAACGTCGGACTATGTCCAAGCTCCAACGCCGAACTATATTCGAGGTGTCATAGATCACCTTGGTTCAAAAAAGTTGAAGGAGTTTAGCTGAGCTTATTGCCGGAAATGCCCTCTACAGAGCCAGCCACTAGCGTCCGAGCTTTATGCCAGACTGCTTCCGGGGTGCCTATTGTAGTCGAGCACCAACGCCGGACTGTATACGAGGTGGTGCATCACCTCGGCCATGGGCTGATTTTTATGAATTTAATTCCGAATTATGCAATGTAATCTTTGCCGAGATGTACATCCAGTAGCCCTCAAGGTGCGTGTTAGCCTAATATCCGGGATGCACCTGAAGGAAAAAAATTCAAAGAGTAGCCCCTAAGACTCAGGTCGATTCATAAAATCAGCCTGAGGATCAATTCCCAGCTTGGCAGTATACTTAGGAATAGAAACGCGGTGTGCAAAGTCCTCGAGACTCAGGTTGGGTGCGGCCGACGAACCTGAGGATAATAATCTCCTTGAAAACTATATTGCACTTTAAATTTTCTGCATTGGATTGTCAATGCAGTAGCCCCCGAGACACTGATCGGGTGGCGACATGAGATCAGGGGATCGATGTACCCCTTTAATATTTGTAAATAATAAGCACGAAGCCAAGTAGCCCCCGATCCTTAATGTGGGCATGGGTGGCCGAATTAAGGATCGATATCCAAAGTAAAATCACAAATTATGTGTAATGATTCGATGTATCCAAGTAGTTTACATCATCAATGCTCGGATCCGCATTGTACAAAACTTTTTTGACCGGCCATCGGCTTCAACCTCCTCGGCCAGTAGCCGGGGAGTGTTTGTCACACTTTATAAATCCTTTATTAGGGCAAAGATTTACGGCAAACAAGGCAATCCGGCCATACGGTTTTATAAACAAAGGTATGGAGAGAGACATGTTATATTATTGTTTAACATAAGAAACATCGTCCAAAGAAAATAGTCCCGCTATCGGTTCCTTTCTTTGGGTTGTCATGCTAAGCATGATCATGAAACCTCAGCTCCGATCAATGTGGGAGGAAAATACTGAGGATTTAGTTCGGGGAAATCTTCCAAACTATGTGGTCTAGATGAACCCAAATTTTCACTTCTGTTGCGACCGTTTATAATCTGAAAGTGGCCCATCGTTGGCTTCTACCCCTTGTAGATGCTACACAGGGTATTTGCGAAATAACAAAACAACCCTTAGCCAACGTCTCGATGCCCGAAGGCGGCTGTGTTGGCAGAAATGAGGCAATCAGATATGCGGGCTTTATAACTTTCACTTAGCCATAGGAGCTTAAAGTTGGGAGGCCAGCAAGTAGCCCCCCCGCTTAGTGTTCGGCGACAGCCGAGGTCAAGCCATAAACACTTCGGCCAGTGGTATGAACGGCCCCTCATTTAACATAGTCATCAGATCGCTGACAAGTTTATGCTTATTGTGACATTCAGTTTTCGGCTTTCTCCGCCGAGGTGCTTAACCATGCGAGCTGGAAGCACAATCGCAGTGGTTCTCCTTTTGCACACTTAACCAAACAAAGCGGAATGTAGGAGGCAAGTACAGGAGCCGGGCAACCCAACTATCGACCGAAGACACAATTTGAAACTGATGCATATATAGCAATATCCGAGATTTTTTGCCGAATCTCTAAAGGTGTCCAGCGTTGCACTGCGAGACTAATGCAGAAAACACATAAATAGTTGAAAAGTGCCACAGGATTGGAAAACCACAAAACGTCACTAAAAACTCGACGTCCGAACTAGATTAATTGTTCGGTGCCAATCAGAAAATTGGTCTTAGAGAAAAAATTTGTGCTTCTGTCGTGCTTTAACATGACACAACCTATCTCAAGACTTCAAGCGGGTCAGCCTACGGCTTCAACCTCTTATCCCGAAGGCTGAGTACTTCTCGCTAGGCCAGTTTAGCAAACTTTAGCGGCTTTGAGAGGGAAATCTAGCTATTGACCACACACTCGCGTCGAAAAAAGGAGTGATAGAAAAAAGACTTTGCAACGACTAGGAAGAAGAACACTTATTATAAAACAGCTCACGTAAATTTAAGAGCCCCCGAGTGACTTGGGTAAAGAATTTTATGTAAAATGATTGTATGTACGGAAGTACTTGTATCATATCTATGTTCACCCGAACTTTATACACGTCTTAACCGACCGTCGGCTTCTCCCTCTTCAGTCAAGGACCAAAAAGTGTTATGTACTCCACTTGTCGAGAATATCGACGATGTTTCCGATAACCAGGCAATCAGGCCCTAAGGCTGTAATAGACAAAGCGCGCTCAGGGAACTTATGCTATATTACTAACAAAGTGTAAGAAGCATCTCCGAAGAAAATAGTACCCCCACCGATACCTTTCTTCGGTGCTCATTGTCATTATGAGACTTGTGCAATAGATTTTTTGTACTCATGAGTTCCGTTGTGTGCCGACCATGATTGAAAACAATAAGAGCGCTAGCTTTTGGCTTCACCCAGTCTGAGGTCAAAACTCGGATGACCCGGTCGTGACAATCGTAGAGGTGCTCCCTTTACTCCCTAGCCGAACAATCGGGGAACATAGGGGTAAGCACAGGAGCCAGGCAACCCAGCTTGCAAATTGCTTAAGTCAACATGGTGCAAATTGTGGTGTAATACACGAAGAAGGAACGAAGCCGTACAAGTATAATCATTTCCAAGAGGAAAGGCTTCATAAGGGAAGCCCCCAAGTAAACGGGGTATTTGAATATGTGTGTCACAAACAAGGTTTGGATAGGGAAACTTTTCATAAACAATTTTTTTGCCAAAAAAGTATAATGCTTGGTCGAACCGAACACAAATTTAAAATTTTAAAACTTGGAGCATGAAAGCGACTTAGCTGGTTAATGTGTTCGGCATTGATGACACATTCCGAGCTTGATGCGGAACAAGGTTCCAGCCCCCAAGCAGGCCCTGAGGTGGCAGAGCGGAGAGCTGGGCACTCCGAAGTGGCGACACAGCACGACCGATGTGAAGAGTTGAAGCTCCCAGTTTAGCCGAGGTGACGAAGCAGGTTGGCGGGGTGATGCTGGAGTCTCCGGCCGAGTAGGTTGATGAAGCGGCGACGCGGGATTGCCAACATAGGGCAGCGCGCCAAGGCGATGACACAATTAGGTTGCGGACGTCGGCACGCCGAGGTGACAGTGCGGCCCGGTCTAAGTCAATTGCCTGCACAGGTAAAATAGTGCAAGCCAGAGATAATAATATATATATATAAATCCTTTACTTAATGAATTTAAGTAAAGTAAATAATTAGAGAAATATGGCCTGAATCGCCTAAGGTCGTCCCGACAGAGTTGCCGCGGAGATGCTGGCACAAGGGTGCGCGCTAAGGCGATGCCACAGCTTGATCGATGCAGGCACGACGACGCCATCGGCTCATAGAGTTGACCGTGTGACACAGTCGAAGTTGATTACCTGCACACATAAACTAGTGCAAGCAAAGAATAATAACAAAGAGAGAATAATAATAGAAAACTTCAACTTAATTAATTTAAGTGAAGCAATTAATTTAAAAATATATCTTGGGTGCTGAAGCAGGTGTTGACGCGAGTCGGGTTCAGCGTGATCCGACGATGCTATGATGGAATCGGATAGCTCGGGCTATGTCCCCTGTGCTGGCATAGAGTTCGGCCGCCGGATGTCCATAGACTTCGTACATAGGCCGAACTCACGCTGCCATCTTGTCCCTGTGCTGATCTATGTCCATGTTGGTCTTGCGTGCAACACGCACATCCGTTGGCTCGGCTTTAAAAAAGAAACACAACAACAGTCGGAAAAAAGTATTCTAGTGCAATTCAAATAAGCACCAAGGAAATATGTCACCTGGATGTCAATTGCGAGGGGAGCGATGCCTCAATTGTTTTTCAATCGCCCTCAAAATCAGCACGTGATGGTTTGCCGTAGCTGGCAAAATTTGTACGAGCCGACAGCAACAATTCACTTTGCGTGGAGGACCAGAAAACAGAAAGCGCAAGATCTTTTGGGTGGATTCCATGTGGGCATCTATTCCATGGAATTTGGTCTTTCCAAGGTTTTGCTTTGCACACCAGCCCAAATTAAGGTAGCAGCCAGGGATTAGTTAAACATTGCTGCAAAACCAGCATATTAGTAGTAGTACTCACTTGCACCGAGGTAAGAAAGGCTGGATCGTTGCTTTTGGATAAAAAAGAAGAAAAGACAAGGGATCATCCCTGTAAGTGCGCCGCCCGAACAGGAAATTTGCAAGCTTCATGCGTCCTTAGCGACCAGGGGTCACAGGTGACCCGAGGCTAATGCGTCTCTGGTTCGGACGCAACCTCCATGGCTCTCGGCTGTTCGGGCGTTTTGCTGCTTAATGGCCGCCGCGCATGAACTCTCTTTATCCGATCTAAGATCAGATTCAACCTCGGAGAAACATACGAAAAATAGAGATCCAAGAACAACAATTCTTAAAGAAATTAAGTTGTATGGAACAGATCTAACTGAAAAAATATCACCTGATTATCCCATCGGTCTGTGACGATCACCCAGCAGGCTCTCAATGAAAGCACCAATGTCGGTTCAATATTTGGCGTATCTCGTAGTAGGGGTCCTAAGCTAGGCGTCATGGAGCGATGGTAACATGGACACATGGTTTTACCCAGCTTCGGGCTCTCTTGATGAGATAATACCCTACATGCTGCTTTTGATTGTATTCATATGGGTGTAGTATAGAGTACATGTATCTACCATGAGATTGTAGTAATGAGTATATGATTGTCCATTGACTAGCCTGGTTTTGGTTTATATAAGACACCGGAGGCCTGGGGTTTAGGAGAGTCCTTGTCTTAGGCGCCAAGTCTTGTGGAGTCTTCCTTGTATGCGACAGGGGTTGTTTGAACTGGCCCATGAGTATGCGGCCGTGGGGGTCCTCGACCCATTCTAACTGATTGGGAGACGACGTGGTGAGTACACCCTAGTCCAGGACACCACCAGCGGGGCGGCGGGCCGGCGGGGGCGTCGGGGCGGATGGGTGTCTGGTTGTCTAGGCGGCTGTCGGATTTCGGGTTCCACAAACCCTTGAGAGGTTCGAACTCTAGGGTGCGTGCGAAGATCTCAACCTACCCAACTTGCCAACTCGCGAACCTCACAGCCTACCGCATCGAGCTCGAAGGGAAATGAAGACACGGTAGTTTACCCAGGTTCGGGCCACCTTGCGGTGTAAAACCCTACTCCTGCTTTGTGGTGGATTTGCCTCGAGGGGCTGAGGAAGAACTAGTGGAGAACAGCCTCAGGAGGCGTGTTCTTGAGCTCAAGTGAGCTGGTGAGGTGGTGAGGGTGGAATGGATTCGATCGACTTGATCTCTCTTTCCCCTCCTCCTGTGGTGGACATGTCCTATTTATAGTGGCATTGGTCCTCTTCCCAAATGTAGGCGGGAAGGGATCCCACAACAGCCAGATTTGAAGGGAGACAACAAGTACGTCCTATCCTGACTAAAGTGGTCTTCTCCTGCAAAAGCCTCTGGTCGTGATAATGCAGTGGGCTCAGCGATGACCTCCGTCCTGCCGTCCTAGCGGTCTTGGTCACACCAGAACAGAAACCTTTGGTTGATTCCCCGGGACTCTGTGCCTGTTGCTTGCCTCCTTTGCACTGAAGAGGAAACTGGTACTCTGCGTCCGCTGGAGCCCGCCTGGCGTTGGTCATCATGGCTCACGTCAGCCGAACCTCGCGAGGTGTACCTTGCATAGAAATCTCCGCTCCTCGGGAGCCAGCCTACGGGGGCCGATCCCCTTGGAGGTCTTGGTGCCGTCCGCCTCGCGAGGCTTGGCACCTCGCGAGGGTCTTTAGTTGTTGATGCTGAAGCTGGGACATACTAGGCCGTCGATGGAGCCATGCCCTGGGCCGCAGGCAGGCAAGTCTGGGTACCCCCATATCCAGAACACCGACAGTAGCCCCTAGGCCCAAGGCGCGCTCGGACTTGGCTTCTAGGCAAAGCCAAAGGGTAAGTGTAGAGCACCGCGGGCCCTAACCACTTGTGGCCTTGGATGGCGCATGGCGATTGATGGGACGTGGGCGTCTCCACTTCCCCATGCTGCCTCGACAACCGTTCCTGGTTGACAAAAAGGCTGACACCTGCCGCTAAGCCTTCATTACCTTCCTTTCGTCTTGCTCCAGATCCCCTTCTCTCCCTGCGCCAAAAAAATCCTCCAGATCTGTTGACCCTCACCACCAAGCTCTCGCTTGATGGCCTCCGACAAGGCTAAAGGTCCAGCCTCGGTTGCCGGCTTCGTTGCTTGGTTCGAGGTAGCGCTGAGCGCACCCACTGTCACTGAAGAGAGGCATCAGACTGTGCTTCTCTTAACGGCGAGCAACAACAGCAAGGGGGAGACAATGCTCCGGGTTGGCTCCGCTAAGACAGAATCCTCGAACAACATCTCTACCCCTTCTTCCTGCACAACGTCTATGCAGGGCTGATTCCTCCCTTCCCCCGCTTCTTCTACTCCATCCTCCGCCATTATGGGATCCATGCCCTCCATCTTCATCCCAATTATGTCCTCCTCCTATCCATCTTCGCCTTCTATTGCGAGGCGTTCGTGGGGGTGATGCCCTCCATCATGTTGCTCTGCCACTTCTTCTTCCTTCGGGTGAACAACCACCAGCTCATAGGGTGTGCTTGCTTCATCGCGGCCAACAACAACAATGCGATCTCCCACACCAGAAAGAAGGTGGAGGACTTCTGGAAAAAGTGGGTTCTCATGGATGCCAAGCACTCCCATGCCCTGCTAGAGCTGCCAACCGGGCTTCCGATGTCCGAGAAGGGGTGGTCTCACGAGAAGCTCGCCGACCCCCTAGTGAGGCCGCTGCTGAAGAAGATGGAGGCTGACTTGAAGGCAGAGAACCTGACGGGGGTAGAGAAGCTGACGGGGGCCATGATCATCAAGGAGTTCCTGACACAATGCCTAGTGCCGCTCCAGGAGCTCTCCCTCCCTTTGTAGAAACTTGGGGGCGCAGAGGAAAAACTCCGGCTGCGCTCGGACAGCCTGCCCGACGAGGAGTTGAGCAAGGTTATAAACTCCTTGCTTGGAAAGGACCAGGGCGGCCCTCCAGACGATCACCTCCCGCTGTACCGCTGAGAAGACGGGGAGAAGATAGCCGCTACCATGCCTGTCTTCAACGAGCGCGGGCTCGTGTCGACGGAGCCTCCCCTGCCAGCCGCCTCCCTGGTGGACGTGTCCACAGGCGACCACTCCTCCGAAGCCATTGAGGAGGGGGAGGGGGAGACCTCTCCTCCGAAGCAGAGAAACCTCCTCCGTGACTTCTCTGACAATGATGACGCAAGTGTGCATCCGGTCAGGGACTTGGCTCGCTCTGCCGGGGTCACCACAAGATCCGGGGGGACCCCTTCGAAGAAGCAGAGGCGAGTGACCCCGAAGAGGAGCAGGTCGGCGCTGATTCCCCTAAGCAGCGCTCCTGCTATGCCGCCATCATCCAGCATGCTGCCGGCCGCGTGCTCGCCTGCTCCCAAGAATACAGCGCCGCCCGTGCCCATGAAGCCCGCACTTATGGGCTTGAAGAGGAACTATGTCGCTATGGACCAGTAAGTGCTCCTTCCTGCCCTTGCTCCTGGATTTCGTTGTAGTGCCTTATATCTTCGTTTGATGTCAGACTGCAGCCGGTGGCGAGGAAGAAGAAGGGGGGTGTTGGGGCCGCCGAGGTCAAGTGCGATGCCGCGGTTGCCGCAACTCCGATATAGAGGGGCGCAACAGCTCCTTCCGGTCCTGCAGAGGCACTGCTCTCCCGAGGGTGTGGGGCCTAGCCTCAAGAGGAAACGGCTCCCACACCAGAGATGACCCCGAAGGTGCCTATTCTCGACTCGCTTGCTGCGAACCCAAGGCCTTCGGAGCCCCCAGTCCTTCCTGCTGCTGCTGCTCCGCCAGTCTTGGTGCCAGGAGCGCCTCTTCTTCTATCCACCTCGCCGTCGGGCCATGGTGCTTCCGCCGTGTCCGGAGCACTGGAGGAGGCCTATTCCATGCTGACCAGCTCCAGGGTGATCTTCAAGGTCCGGACTGGCGCAGGGCGTCGGGGCGCCTAGAGCTGGTCTCGGGGTGGCTCCTGGCCGATGCGTCTGTCCGGACGGCCTTGGGTTATGCCGTGGCATCCGCGAAGGAGGGCCAGAGGGTGGTCGGCTTAGCGGTGGCCGAACGTGATGTGGCGCTGAAGGAAGCCAAGGAAGCACAGGAGCGATGCCATGCGGTGGAGGCTGAACTGAAGACCCTCCATGATCAGCAGGCCACCCAGGCCAGTCAGTTCAAGGTGCAGGAGGAGGAGCTGAAGGCCCAGGAGGCTGCAATTGCTGACCACGACGCTGAGCTGGAGCAGGCGGCCCAGGAGTAGGCCATGGAGCGTAGCCACCTGGAGAAGTTGAAGGAGGAGGTGAAGGCGGCCCAGGCGTCCCTCGCCAAGGCCGAGAAGGCGGCCACCATGGAGCATGGTGCCTTCGCCTCCCTCGAGGCGAGGTCCTGCAAGGCGCTGCAGGACCTCTTCGGGAGCGAGCACTAGGAGCCAGCGAAGACCCCGGAGCAGGGCCCTGCCGCTCTGCTTCTCGAGCTCGTTGAAGCGCTCGAGAGCATCATCGCCGGGTTCGGCTCCATGGTGGAGGGGAGGCCCGCGTACTCTCTTCCTCAGCCCTGACGCGCTGCTCGAGCTCATGGAGGCCCGCGTACTCTCTATCTTTGGGAAGCCAGCTTCGACTTCGCCGCCTTGCTCGAGCTCGTGGACCCCGGTCCTGTGCCACCGCTGCTGAAGCCCTAATGGGTCCGGTGGAGGCCCTGCTGAAGAAGTTCCTCGTCGTTGGCCCCGTGGCTGGGGCTGAAAGCAAGTATGATGGCGATATCATCGATGACGGGACTCCGCAGGCGGGCGACAGCGACGTCCAAGGCTGAAGAGGAGGCTCGGCGGTAGTGCTTCTTCCTGGTTTTATTCTGCAACATTTATCATGCCTCGTGGAGGCGTAAGAACTTATGCTCGGAACAATGTGTTTTGTAATAATTTTGCAAGAGTTTCGCGGTCTCTTTTTCGTTTGCTTTAGCGTTCTGCTTCGGTAGGGACCGACCCCGCATGTACCTCAGCCGTTGTTGGGTCGTCCGGATCGCCAGGACGAGGCCAAGGGATGAGAGGCTACAGGGTTAGTTAGGCTCCTGAGACGCGATGCTCAGGAGTCCCCCTTGGCGTACGAACTGCTTGGGAAAGGGAGTGCAAGAGAAGGCCTTGGTGTTCTGCATCGGCAGGGCCCGGCCCCGCACATACCTCAGTCGTTGTTGGGTCGTACGGATTGCCAGGACGAGACCAATGGGTGAGGGGCTACGTGGACAGTTAGGCTCCTGAGACACGATGCTCAGGAGTCCCCCTTGACGTATGAATATACCATCATACCTTTCCTCACCGAGCTCTCGCTTGGGAGGGGTGCACGAAGACCAGGTCTATGGGACCTGGCAGGGTGACGTACGCCCGGCATGACCTGAGCGTAGCCCCCGTGCCCAACCCCCTCGCGTTACCCTCCCGAGGGAAAGCAACGCAGTGAGGCTAAGCACTGAGCCCGGAAGCTCCCTGAGGTTGATGCAACCGCGAGGCCACCATCAGTTGTTTATCACCAGCGCGAAGCTTGGCGCTTCCGCTCTTGCACGGGATAGCCGCTCCTCGGTAGTGTCGAGCGTGGAGCATGGTGCTTCCACTGGTACGTAGGAGGGGGCTCCCTCTAAGGAGAACCCCTGGGGCATGTACAGCCCCGCCCTGACACGTGGCTTGCACGGTGTCGGTGTACCAAAGTAGGGGCGCTCTTTTGTACCCCTTATTTGTGCACGGGCAGTCGGAGCCGCACCCACGGCCACACTTAAGCAGGGCAGAGCCAGGAAATCAAGGACACAAGATGGCCAAAGCAACGCCGAGACAGAGACGCAAAGAACAAGAGGGCGAGGTGGACTCCCCCGGCAAGACCCTTGTCGGGGCGGCCTCCACGGCCCCGGCAAGGACCTTGCCGGGGCAGCTTACCCGAAGCCAGCAGAGCGTGCCACGCTTGAGCCCTAGTTTTTCAACACCACCAACCACGTTGGGACCTGGGCTCGGGAGGCACCTCCATGGTGGCATACAGATCTTTGTGAAGACAAGAAACACTCCAAATCGGAAGAGCATTAGAAGACGACAAACCTCGGCGAGATCCTCGTCGAGAAAACCCACAAGACCCCCGGTAAGGTCCTTGCCGGGGACGACCGCAACGCCACGGCAAGACCCTTGCCAGGACCCCGGCATGGCCCTTGCTGATGGCATCCATGAGGCCATAGTCAGGCCCGCATCCACCAAGCTTATGCCACCATTCCCATGCAACTACCAGCCCACCAGCCGGGCGGGCGCTTGCATGTCGACGTGAGGCTCCTCGGCCAACTCAGCGCATGCCTACGTGGTGGCATGCAAACCTTCATGAAGGGCCTACCACCGTGCCACCTCAGCTGCCTGCCAGCTTGTTGGAAATATGCCCTAGAGGCAATAATAAAATGGTTATTATTGTATTTCCTTGTTCATGATAATTGTCTATTCTTCATGCTATAATTGTATTGACCGGAAACCGCAATACATGTGTGAATACATAGACCACAACATGTCCCTAGTGAGCCTCTAGTTGACTAGCTCATTGATCAACAGATGGTCATGGTTTCCTGACCATGGACATTGGATGTCATTGATAACGGGATCACATCATTAGGAGAATGATGTGATGGACAAGAACCAATCCAAAGCATAGCGCAAGATCGTGTAGTTCGTTTGCTAAAGCTTTTCTAATGTCAACTATCATTTCCTTAGACCATGAGATTGTGTAACTCCCTGATACCGTAGGAGTGCTTTGGGTGTACCAAACGTCACAACTTAACTGGGTGGCTATAAAGGTGCACTACAGGTATCCCCGAAAGTGTCTGTTGGGTTGGCACGAATCGAGACTGGGATTTGTCACTCCGTATGACGGAGAGGTATCTCTGGGCCCACTCGGTGATGCATCATCATAATGAGCTCAATGTGACTAAGTAGTTAGTCACGGGATCATGGATTACGGAATGAGTAAAGTGACTTGCCGGTAACGAGATTGAACGAGGTATTGGGATACCGACGATCGAATCTCGGGCAAGTAACGTATCGATTGACAAAGGGAATTGCATACAGGATTGCTTGAATCCTTGACATCGTGGTTCATCCGATGAGATCATAGTGGAACATGTGGGAGCCAACATGGGTATCCAGATCCCGCTGTTGGTTATTGGCCAGAGAGCTGTCTCGGTCATGTCTGCATGATTCCCAAACCCGTAGGGTCTACACACTTAAGGTTCGATGATGCTAGGGTTATAAGGGAAGTTTGTATGTGGTTAATGAATGTTGTTCGGAGTCTCGGATGAGATCCCGGACGTCACGAGGAGTTCCGAAATGGTCCGGAGGTAAAGCATAATATATAGGAACTGATGTTTTGGCCACCGGAAGTATTTCGGGGGTCACCGGTAATGTACCGGGACCACCGAAGGGTTCCGGGGGTCCACCGGGAGGGCCACCAGCCCCAGAGCCTTGCATGGGCCTAGAGTGGAAAGGGACCAGCCCCAGAGTGGGCTGGTGCGCCTCCCACCAAGGCCCAAGGCGCAGCTATGAGGGGAGAGGGGAAACCCTAGGCGCAGATGGGCCTAAAGACCCACCCTAGGGCGCACCCCCCCTCTCCCCCTCTTGGACGCCCCCTCTATCCCATCTAGGGCTGCCGCACCCCCTAGGGGTGGGAACTCTAGAGGGGGCGCACCCTCCTCCCCTCCTCCTATAAATAGTGGGGGTTTTGGGGCTGCCATACACATGAGTTTTCACCTCTCCTGGCGCAGCCCTACCCCTCTCCCTCCTTGTCTGTCGCCGTGCTTGGCGAAGCCCTGCTGGAGTGCCACACTCCTCCATCACCACCACACCGTTGTGCTGCTGCTGGACGGAGTCTTCCCCAACCTCTCCCTCTCTCCTTGCTGGATCAAGGCAAGGGAGACGTCACCGGGCTGCATGTGTGTTGAACGCGGAGGCACCATTCTTCGGTGCTTAGATCGGATTCGGCCGCGATCTGAATCGCTTCGTGAACGACTCCACCGACCGCATTCTTGTAACGCTTCCGCATCGCGATCTTCAAGGGTATGAAGATGCACTCCCCTCTCTCTCGTTGCTAGTATCTCCATAGATTGATCTTGGTGATGCATAGAAAATTTTGAATTTCTGCTACGTTCCCCAACAGTGGCATCATGAGCTAGGTCTATTGCGTAGATTCTATGCACGAGTAGAACACAAGAAGTTGTGGGCGTTGGTTTTGTTCGATATGCTTACCGTTACTAGTCCTATCTTGTTTCAACGGTATTGTGGGATGAAGTGGCCCAGACCAACCTTACACGTACACTTACGTGAGACAGGTTCCACCGACTGACATGCACTTGTTGCATAAGGTGGCTAGCGGGTGCCAGTCTCTCCCACTTATGTCAGATCGGATTCGATGAAAAGGGTCCTTATGAAGGGTAAATAGCAATTGGCATACCACATTATGGTTTTGGCGTAGGTAAGAAACGTTCTTGCTAGAAACCTATAGCAGTCACGTAAAAAACTTGCAACAACAATTAGAGGACATCTAACTTGTTTTTGCAGCATATGCCGTGTGATGTGATATGGCCAAGAAGGATGTGATGAATGAAATATATGTGATGTATGAGATTGATCATATTCTTGTAATAGGAATCACGACTTGCATGTCGATGAGTATGACAACCGGCAGGAGCCATAGGAGTTGTCTTTATTTATTGTATGACCTGCATGTCACTGAATAACGCCTTGTAATTACTTTACTTCATTGCTAAACCGTTAGCTATAGTAGTAGAAGTAATAAGTTGGCGAGACAACTTCATGGAGACACGATGATGGAGATGATGATGATGGAGATCATGGTGTCATGCCGGTGACGATGATGATCATGGAGCCCCGAAGATGGAGATCAAAAGGAGCAAAATGATATTGGCCATATCATGTCACTATTTGATTGCATGTGATGTTTATCATGTTTATGCATCTTATTTGCTTAGAACAACGGTAGTAAATAATATGATCCCTCATAATAATTTCAAGAAAGTGTTCCCCCTAACTGTGCACCGTTGCGAAAGTTCGTTGTTTTGAAGCACCACGTGATGATCGGGTGTGATAGATTCTAACATTCGCATACAACGGGTGTAATATAGATTTACACAGGCGAAACACTTAGGTTGACTTGACGAGCCTAGCATGTACAGACATGGCCTCGGAACACAAGAGACCGAAAGGTCGAACATGAGTCGTATAGTAGATACGATCAACATGAAGATGTTCACCGATGATGACTAGTCCGTCTCATGTGATGATCGGACACGGCCTAGTTGACTCGAATCATGTATCACTTAGATGACTAGAGGGATGTCTATCTGAGTGGGAGTTCATTAGATGAACTTAATTATCCTGAACATAGTCAAAAGGTCTTTGCAAATTATGTCGTAGCTCGCATTTCAGTTCTATTGTTTTAGATATGTTCCTAGAGAAAATTTAGTTGAAAGTTGATAGTAGCAATTATGCGGACTGGGTCCGTAAACTGAGGATTGTCCTCATTACTGCGCAGAAGGCTTATGTCCTTAATGCACCGCTCGTTGTGCTGAACCTCGAACATCGTCTGTGAATGTTGCGAACATCTGACATACACATTTTGATGACTACATGATAGTTCAGTAATGTTAAACGGTTTAGAATTATGGCGCCGAAGACATTTTTGAAACGTCGCGGAACATATGAGATGTTCCGAGGGCTGAAATTGGGATTTCAGGCTCGTGCCCACGTCAAGAGGTATGAGACCTCCGACAAGTTTCTAGCCTACAAACTAATTGAGAAAAGCTCAATCGTTGAGCTTGTACTCACATTGTCTGGGTACAACAATCACTTGAATCGAGTGGGAGTTAATCTTCCAGATGAGATAGTGATGTTTCTCCAAAGTCATTGCCACCAAGCTACTAGAGCTTCGTGATGAACTATAACCTATCAGGGATAGATATGATGATCCTTGAAATATTCGCAATGTTTGACACTGCAAAAGTAGAAATCAAGAAGGAGCATCAATTGTTGATGGTTAGTGAAACCACTAGTTTCAAGAAGGGCAAGGGCAAGAAGGGATACTTCATGAAATGGAAAATCAGTTGCTGCTCTAGTGAAGAAACCCAAGGTTGAACCCAAACCCGAGACTAAGTGCTTCTGTAATGAGGGGAACAGTCACTGAAGCAGAACTACCCTAGATACTTGGTAGATGAGAAGGCTGGCAAGGTCGACAGAAATATATTGGATATACATTATATTGATGTGTACTTTACTAGTACTCATAGTAGCACCAGGGTATTAGATACTAGTTCGGTTGCTAAGTATTAGTAACTCGAAATAAAAGCTGCAGAATAAACGAAGACTAGCTAAAGGTGAGATGACGATATGTGTTGGAAGTGTTTCCAAGCTTGATGTGATCAAGCATCGCATACTCCCTCTACCATCGAGATTGGTGTTAAACCTAAATAATTGTTATTTGGTGTTTGCATTGAGCATAGACATGATTGGATTATGTCTATCGCAATGCGATTATTCATTTAAGGAGAATAATGGTTACTCTGTTTATTTGAATAATACCTTCAATGGTCTTGCACCTAAAATGAATGGTTTATTGAATCTCGATCGTAGTGATACACATGTTCATGCCAAAAGATATAAGATAGTAATGATATAGTGCCACCTACTTGTGGCACTGCCATTTGAGTCATATTGGTATAAAACGCATGAAGAAGCTCCATGTTGATGGATCTTTGGACTCACTCGTTTTTGAAAAGTTTGAGACATGCGAACCATGTCTATTAGTATGTGCGCGTGAAGAAACTCCATGCAGATGGATCGTTTGGACTCACTTGATTCTAAATCACTTGAGACATGCAAATCATACCACATGGGCAAGATGGCTGAAAAGCCTCGTTTTCAGTAAGATGGAATAATAGAGCAACTTGTTGGAAGTAATACATTTTAATGTGTGCTGTCCAAGGAGTGCCAAGGCACGTAGTGGATATTGTTATGTTCTTACTTCATAGATGATTTGAGTAGATGCTAAGTATATTTACTTGATGAAACACAAGTCTGAATTATTGAAAGGTTCAAGTAATTTTAGAGTGAAGTTGAAGATCATCGTGACAAGAGGATAAAATGTCTATGATATGATCATAGAGATGAATATCTGAGTTACGAGTTTGGTACACAATTAAGACCTTGTGGAAATTGTTTCACAACTAATACCGCCTGGAACACCATAGTGTGATGGTGTGTCCGAACATCATAGCTGCATCCTATTAGATATGGTGCATACCATGATGTCTCTTATCGAATTACCACTATCGTTTATGGGTTAGGCATTAGAGACAACCGCATTCACTTCAAATAGGGCACCACGTAATTCTGTTGAGATGACATCATATGAACTATGGTTTAGAGAAACCTAAGCTGTCATTTCTTGAAAGTTTGGGGCTGCGATGCTTATGTGAAAAAAAGGTTTCATCCTGATAAGCTTGAACCCAAAGCGGATAAATACATCTTCATAGGACACCCAAAACAGTTGGGTATACCTCCTAATTCAGACCCGGAAGCAAAAATGATTGTTTCTAGAAGCGGGTCCTTTCTCGAGGAAAAGTTTCTCTCGAAAGAATTGAGTGGGAGGATGGTGGAGACTTTATGAGGTTATTGAACCATCACTTCAACCAGTGTGTAGCAGGGCACAAGAAGTTGTTCCTGTGGCATCTACACCAATTGAAGTGGAAGCTGATGATAGTGATCATGAAAATTTGGATCAAGTCACTACCGAACCTCGTAGGTCGACAAGGACGCGTACTGCTTCGGAGTGGTATGGTAATCCTGTCTTGGAGGTCATGTTGCTAGACAACAACGAACCTACGAGCTATGGAGAAGCAATGGTGGGCCCGAATTCCGGCAAATGGCTAGAGGCCATAAAATCCGAGAGAGGATCCATGTATGAAATCAGAGTGTAGACTTTGGCAGAACTACTTAATGGTCATAAGGCTGTTGGGTACAAATGGATTTTAAAAGAAAGACGGACAATGATGGTAAGTGTCACCATTAAGAAAGCTCGACTTGTCGTTAAGATGTTTTCCGACAAGTTCAAGGAGTTGACTACGATGAGACTTTCTCACTCGTAGCGATGCTAAAGAGTCTGTTGGAATTATATTAGCAGTTACTGCATGATTTATGAAATCTTGTAGATAGGATGTCAAAAAACATTGTTTCCTCGACGATATTCTTGAGGAAAGGTTGTATGTGATACAACCAAAAGGTTTTGTCAATCGTAAAAGATGCTAACAAGTATGCAAAGCTCCAGCAATCCTTCTAAGGACTGGAGTAAGCATCTCGGAGTTGGAATATATGCTTTGATGAGATAATCAAAGATTTTGGGTTTATAAAAAGTTTATGAGAAACTTGTATTTCCAAAGAAGTGAGTGGGAGCACTATAGAATTTTTGATGAGTATATGTTATTGACATATTGTTGATCAAAAATGATATAGAATTTCTAGAAAGCATATAAGGTATTTGAAAAGCGTTTTTCAATGGAAAACCTGGATTAAGCTACTTGAACATTGAGCATCAAGATCTATAAGGATAGATCAAAAACGCTTAATAGTACTTTCAAATAAATACATACCGTGACAAGATTTTGAAGGAGTTCAAAATAGATTGGCGAAGAAGGAGTTCTTCGCTTTGTTATAAGGTGTGAGTATTGAGTAAGACTCAAGACCTGACCATGGCATAAGAGAGAGAACGTACGAAGTTCGTCTCCTATGCTTCAGACATAGGCTCTACAGTATGCTATGCTGTGTACCGCACCTGAAGTGTGCCTTGCCATGAGTCAGTCAAGGGGTACAAGAATGATCCAGGAATGGATCACAAGACAGCAGTCAAACATATCCTTAGTAACTAGTGGACTAAGGAATTTTCTCGATTATGGAGGTGGTAAAAGAGTTCGTCGTAAAGGGTTACGCCGATGCAAACTTTGACATTAATCCGGATTATTCTGAGTAGTAAACCGGTTTCGTATAGTAGAACAGTTATTTGGAATAGCTCCAAATAAAGCGTGGTACCTGCATCTAGGAGATGACATAGAGATTTGTAAAGCACACACATATCTGAAAGATTCAGACCCGTTGACTAATAACCTCTCTCACAAGCGAGATATGATCAAACCCAATGGGTGTTGGACTCGTTATAATCACATAGTGATGTGAACTAGATTATTGACTCTAGTGCAAGTGGGAGACTGTTGGAAATATACCCTAGAGGCAATAATAAAATGGTTATTATTGTATTTCCTTGTTCATGATAATTGTCTATTATTCATGATATAATTGTATTGACCGGAAACCGCAATATGTGAATACATAGACCACAACATGTCCCTAGTGAGCCTCTAGTTGACTAGCTCGTTGATCAATAGATGGTCATGGTTTCCTGACCATGGACATTGGATGTCATTGATAACGTGATCACATCATTAGGAGAATGATGTGATGGACAAGACCCAATCCTAAGCATAGCACAAGATCGTGTAGTTCGTTTGCTAAAGCTTTTCTAATGTCAAGTATCATTTCCTTAGACCATGAGATTGTGTAACTCCCTGATACCGTAGGAGTGCTTTGGGTGTACCAAACGTTACAATGTAACTGGGTGGCTATAAAGGTGCACTACAGGTATCTCCGAAAGTGTTTGTTGGGTTGGCACGAATCAAGACTGGGATTTGTCACTCCGTATGACGGAGAGGTATCTCTGGGCCCACTCGGTGATGCATCATCATAATGAGCTCAATGTGACCAAGTAGTTAGTCACGGGATCATGCATTACGGAACGAGTAAAGTGACTTACCGGTAACGAGATTGAACGAGGTATTGGGATACCGACGATCGAATCTCGGGCAAGTAACATACCGATTGACAAAGGGAATTGCATACGGAATTGCTTGAATCCTTGACATCATGGTTCATCCGATAAGATCATAGTGGAACATGTGGGAGCCAACATGGGTATCCAGATCCGCTGTTGGTTATTGGCCAGAGAGCTGTCTCAGTCATATCTGCATGATTCCCGAACCCGTAGGGTCTACACACTTAAGGTTCGATGACGCTAGGGTTATAAGGGAAGTTTGTATGTGGTTACCGAATGTTGTTCGAAGTCTCGGATGAGATCCCGGACGTAACGAGGAGTTCTAGAATGGTCTGGAGGTAAAGAATAATATATAGGAAGTGAGGTTTTGGCCACCGGAAGTATTTCGGGGGTCACCGGTAAGGTACCGGGACCACCGGAAGGGTTCCGGGGTCCATCGGGAGGGGCCACCAGCCCCGGAGGCTTGCATGGGCCTAGAGTGGAAAGGGACCAGCCCCAGAGTGGGCTGGTGCACCTCCCACCAAGGCCCAAGGTGCAACTATGAGGGGAGAGGGGAAACCCTAGGCGCAGATGGGCCTAAAGGCCCACCCTAGGGCGCACTCCCCCTCTCTCCCCCTCTTGGCCGCCCCCTCTATCCGATCTAGGGATGGCGCCCCCCCTAGGGGTGGGAACCCTAGAGGGGGCGCACCCTCCTCCCCTCCTCCTATAAATAGTGGGGGTTTTGGGGCTGCCATACACATGAGTTTCCACCTCTCCTGGCGCAGCCCTACCCCTCTCCCTCCTCATCTCTCGTAGTGCTCGGCGAAGCCCTGCTGGAGTGCCACGCTCCTCCATCACCACCACGCCGTTGTGCTGCTGCTGGACGGAGTCTTCCCCGACCTCTCCCTCTCTCCTTGCTGGATCAAGGCACGGGAGACGTCACCGGGCTGCACGTGTGTTGAACACGGAGGCACGATTCTTCGATGCTTAGATCGGATTCGGACGCGATCTGAATCGCTTCGTGAACGACTCCACCGACCGCATTCTTGTAACGCTTCCGCATCGCGATCTTCAAGGGTATGAAGATGCACTCCCCTCTCTCTCATTGCTAGTATCTCCATAGATTGATCTTGGTGATGCATAGAAAATTTTGAATCTCTGCTACATTCCCCAACACAGCTAACATGGCACTGACCGCCTCGCTGGCCCAGGCGCGTGTCAAGACAGGGCGAAGCAGTTGTAAAGTGGAGGGGACACATCGAAGGCACATTAAATGTGTCTTGTCCCGTAATGGTTAGCGATAGGCTTAACCATAGTACCCCGATGCCACCTCCTGTGTGCCACTGTGGTGATCCCCTTGCGTATAAAAGGAGGCCCAAGGCATCCAGGAGAAGGATTCGGACCCCTGAGCAAGTGACTCATTGTAGCTAGCTCAAGAACAGCAAGAACACTCAAATAGATACACTAAGCAGGAGTAGGGTATTACGCACGTCGCGACCCGAACCTGGGTAAACAACTCGTGTGCTCTGAGTTGGCCCCCGATCCTGCTCTCCTCTCAACCCAGCACCCCGCAACCATAGTAGGGATCCCGTTTGATCCCATAGGTGTCGTTTCCACCGACATCTTTGGCCCGCCAGGTAGGGGTCGCCAGTTTAGAGAATCTGGTTCGGGAGTTGGTTCAGTAGTTCTTCGTCGCCATGGCTCCCAAGAAGAAGACGACGACAGCGATCGGCTCATCCAGAGTCAGACCGCCTGTACGAGTGCGGGCGGGGAGCGGGCCCGTCACGGACAGGACCTGGGGTACGGCCTGTGAACTCCCGCATCACTCTGGCAGCCAGGCCCTGGCAAACGGCGCCGCTCATGAGCAGAACGACGAGTCGCACGTCGCCGGATCCAGAGATGGAGTTGTGCCCCCGCAGGCGGTGCGGGGCCCTCCACAGCCGTCGATGTACCACCAGCTGGTGGCACGGCGACCTCCAAGACACCCACGCCAGCGCCCACCGCGCGCTCCTCTCAAGTTGCGCATGACGAGCAACGTCGCCACATTGAGGATCCCGGGCGCCACCGTGAGAAGAGCCCCGCGCACCATTCTCGGGAAGAGGATGGCCAACATGCACGCCGGAGCATTGGTGGGAACGGCGTACGACCACAGGACCGTGACAGGGCTCCCTCTAACATTGTCAGAGGTTAGAGCGCGTCACGGTCCATGCAACTTTTGCCACCACCCACGCCAACGGAAGCTTTGGCGCGCGCACAACTGCTCCTTGATTTCCCTCCTACTACGGAGAAGCTTGGCGAGTGGAGAGCCACCGTCCAGAGCCTCGTCAACATCGCCAATAGGGATGAGCCAGGACCAGCGGCGCCCATGGACCGGCGCTCCGTAGAGCCACCACATCCCAGCAGAGCAGGGGCTGGGGGAGATGCTGCCACGGTGCACTCCCCCCCACACACAAGCCACTGCGAGCGCCGGTCCGTCGTGATGACGCCCGTAACAACATGTTGGTAGCGTTGTCCGATCCATAGACCCGCCGCGGTCAATGCCAAGTTCTTCAGGAGCGAGCTTGTGAAGATGCTCGAACCACTATCAAGCGCCGGCGTGATGCGTGCCACCAATCAGACAGGCAGGTGGGACCCGCTGCGGACCACCCGGCTCCGGGAGGTGACAGTGGCCTACCTTACGAGGTGGGTTGCCCGACCTTTACCCGTGAGCTGTGGCGGTTCCGGTGGCCCTCCCACCGCACGTTCAAACCTGACGTGGGCGATAAGTACAACGACAAGACTCACCTATTGGAGTTCCTTAGCATCTACACCATCGCGATGCAGGCCGCTGGGGCGCGCGACGACAAGGTGCTCGCCAATTATTTCCCGTTGGCACTTAAGCCCAACGTCATGTCATGGTTGATGCACTTGCCAGTAGATTCCATTTCTTCTTGGTCAAACTTGTGTCATGAGTTTGTGCGCCTTTACCAGAGGCCATCAAGCTCATGTCCAGGCGAGTGATTTGCACATCATTCCCCAGAAGGAAGGAGAAAGCCTGCGCAAGTACATCCAGAGGTTCAGCCGGGTGCAATAAAACATCCCAGACGTTCATCCTGCCGCCGTGATCAGCGCATTCCACCAGAATGTGCACAATCGCAAGATGCGTGAAGAGCTGGCAATGAACAAGGTCAGGGATGTGGTTGAACTCTACGTTCTGGCTGATAGGTGTGCCCGGGCCGAGGAGGGTAGGAAGTACCCCGGCAAGGACGCCGGCGCGGAAACCGACTCCATAGACGACACCGCCGCTCCGGCAAAGAAGGGGCGACGTCGTAACAGAAAGCACAAGGGCAAGACAGTACTTGCCATCGAGGGGTCCGACGACACCGGCGCTACCAAGAAGGCCAAGGAAAGCGACCTCGGCAAGGAGGTTGCCAAGTGTGCCGCTTGCCGGGCCTTGGCGGCTACCGACTAGCCGAGGAGCTCTGATAAGCAGTACTGTAAGATCCACCGCACCAAAGGCCACGACCTCCAGAACTGCCGACAAGTAGAGCTGCTTGCTGAGAAGCAAAAAGCTAAGTACGAGCGGTGGGACAAGGACAAGGGGCAAGATGGTGCCGGTGGGTCCGGCAAGAAGCATGGCAACCAAGGAGGCCGCCGTGGCAAGGACAACCAGCAAGAGAGGCCCGCCAGGGGCCGTGACAAGAAACAGGAAGACGATGATCATGATGAAGACGATGATCATGACGAGGACGATGAGTCCAGTGACCATCAGTTCCAGAAAGCTACAGAGGCCATTGCATCGACGGTGGCGCCTCATTTCACACCTCTCACCACCAACTCAAGCAGTGGGCGCGAGAGATTGCAGTGGCGGAGCCATCGGTTGACGCTTGGGAGCCACTGAAGTGGTCCGGCACGCCTATCATTTTCAACACCGAGGACCACCTTGATCGCACAACATCGGTCGGGTGCTTCTCGTTGTTGGTTTCGCCAACAATATGCAACCTCAAGGTGACGAAGATGTTGGTCGTTGGCGGGGCCGGCCTGAACCTAATCTCGCCAGTCATGATCAAGAGGCTGCAGATTCTTGATGGAGACCTCGAGGAAACGGGCACGTTTCAAGGGGCAACCCGGGAAGGAGTCAGAAAAAGGGAAAGGTCACGCTACCCGTGAGATTTGGAAGTGAGCTGAATTACGGGACAGAGAGGATTGTCTTCGACGTAGCCGAGATCCCCTTGCCCTACAACGGGATCCTCGGCCGCCCGGCGCTAGCTAAGTTCATGGCAGCATCACACTACGCCTATAACACGTTGAAGATGCCCGAGCCGATGACCATCATCACAGTCCCCTCTAACAAGAAAGGCGGGTTGATCTGCGCTAATTAACTCTATCGGCAAGCAGTTGCAGTGACTGCCGCCAAGGCACTTACTCCTGTCGATGGAGCTACGGGGGGCAAGATAAACGGTAGGACCTCTCGCACGCGCCCCGGCAAGCGCACCTCTTTGGAGTGTTGCGCCCCCGCAGAGGACGTGCCAGAGAGCTCCACCGGCAAGAGCAAGAAGTCTAGAGCTGCACCACCATAGATCAAGAAGGTGTCCGCCAAGGAGGACGGCACGGGAGGGACTTTCACCATAAGCTCCTCCCTTGATAGCAAATAGGAAGGCGAGCTCGTCACTTTCCTGCGGGCGAATGTTGATGTGTTTGCATGGCAAGCCTCTGACATCCCCGGCGTTCCCAGGGAAGTGATTGAGCACCATCTTGTTGTCTGTCCTCGTGCACGGCCCGTCAAGAAGAAGGTCAGGAAGCAAGCTCTAGAAAGGAAAGAATTAATCATAGAAGAAATCAGAAAGCTAGAAGCAGCAGGCTTGGTGAGGGAGGGGGGTACTCCACCCGACGTGGTTGGACAATCCGGTAGTGGTGCGCAAGGCAAATGGGAAGTGGAGGTTGTGTATTGATTACATGGATATCAATAAGGCATGTCCAAAAGACCCCTTCCCGTTACCGCGCATCGACCAGATTGTTGACTCCATGGCCGGGTGTGACTTGTTGTCCTTCCTCGACGCCTACTCCGGATATCATCAGATCTTCATGTCAAAAGAAGATGAAGAGAAGACGGCATTCATCACCCCATGTGGTATGTATTGCTTTTTACGGATGCCTTTCGGGTTGAAGAGTGCTGGCTCGACTTTCACAAGAGCAGTCCAAATTGGTTTTGAGCCCCAGCTCCATAGAAATATGGAAGCCTATATGGATGACATAGTGGTCAAAACCAAGGACAAAGCAACGCTTGTGCAAGATATGGAGGAAACGTTTGCAAATCTGCGCAAGATCAACCTCAAGCTGAACCCTGAGAAGTGTGTTTTCGGCGTACCATCTGGCAAGCTTCTCGGGTTCTTTGTGTCGCAGTGCGAGATTGAAATGAATCCCGACAAGATTAAGGCCATCAAACAGATCAAGGCACCCAAGCGGATCAAGGATGTGCGTCGGCTCACTGGCTGCATTGCCGCCATGAGCAGATTCATCTCCAGGTCTGTCGAGCATGCCCTCCCCTTCTTCAAAGTTTTGAAGAAGGCAGGCCAATGGAGTGGACCCCAGAGGCCGAGGCGGCGCTGCAAGACTTGAAGAAGTAACTCTCCTCCATGCCGATACTGGTTGCGCCTAAACCATAAGAGTCGTTGCTGCTGTATCTAGCAGCGACGAATCAAGTGGTCAGTGTTGCGCTAGTGGCGCAGAGGGAGGTCAACAAAGAGACAATCGCGATGGCAGGCTTGGTGGATGGCGAGCCAAATCTCCCCCCGGCAGGGCCTGATCCCGGCAGGGCGGGGCACTCGGCAGAGTCTGATACCGGCAAGACAGGGCCTGTGCAGCCAGGTAAAGTGGTGCAGAAGAAGAAGGTGATGCAGCACCCGGTTTACTTTGTCAGCTCCCTCTTGCAGGGGGCTAGGTCAAGGTACTCTGGTGTGCAGCAATTGCTCTTCAGCCTTTTTGTGGCCTCGAGGAAGCTACGTCATTACTTCAAGGCACACGAGATCACCGTTGTCACCCGCCTTCTGTTGCAACGGATACTGCACAACCCAGATGCAACAGGAAGGATTGTGGAATGGGCCTTGGAGCTGTCAAGTTTTTGTCTGAAGTTTGAAAGTACCTCGACAATCCAGAGAAGAGTTTTGGTGGAGTTCGTTGCGGAATGGACCTCGACGCCCGACGAAGAGGTCCAGGAGACCGCTCTCCCCGGCAAGGAAACGAGCCGCAACTGGATCATGTACTTTGATGGGGCTTTCTCGCTGCAAAGCGCCGGTGCTGGCGTGTTTCTTATCGCACCCACCGGAGAGCACCTCAAGTATGTCATCCAAATGCACTTTCCCCGGGAGATGTCAACGAACAACACTGCCGAATATGAGGGCTTGCTTGCCAGTCTCAGAATCGCAGCGGACCTCAGAGTCAAAAAGTAATCGTCAGGGGTGATTCACAGCTCGTTGCCAGGAAAATCAACAAGGATTATCAAAGCCCGCTGATGGAAGCTTACGTCGATGAAGTGAGGAAACTGGAGGAGCGCTTTGACGGGATACAGGCGAAGCATGTCCCCCGAGTGGAGAATGTCATCGCCGACTATCTGTCGAAGCGTGCTGCCCTCAAGCTACCTGTGGAACCAGGTACTTTTGTGCTTTGGTTAACTCAACCATCTGTCGAACCATCAACGGGGTAGAGCAAGTGGATTAGGCCCCGGCAAGTATTTCCCCACCGAGTTCCCCAGAGCCGCTGGGGAAGATGTTGCCGTGGATGCCGATCCTGTCGTGGGGCAGCCAACTCCGGCAGGGCCTCAGGCCATGGCCATAGAGACAGCCATTCCCGTGGTAGAAGAGATGCCTTTAGTCCTTGCCGTCGAGCCCCAGGCTCCGGCATGGGCATAGCACATCGTCCAATTCCTCCAGAAAGGGGAACTTCCTGAGGAGAAGGAAGAAGCAGAGAAAGTAGCCCATCGGTCTGTCGTGTATCACTTCGTTGATGACGTTCTGTACAGGAAAAGACCAAACGGTGTGAAGTTGAAGTGCATTCCCCAGGAGGAAGGACTGGAGCTGTTGGCAGAAATACATGGAGGCATATGTGGCTCCCACATAGGGTCGAGGGCCCTTGCCGGCAAGGCTTTCTGGCAGGGTTTCTTCAGGCCCACTGCCCTCCAGGATGCGACGGCACTAGTAACCAAGTGTGAAGCATCCTAGTTCCATTCGAAGAAGCTTCATCAACCAGCTCAAGCCCTTCAAACCATCCCTCTGTCCTGGCCCTTCTCGGTCTGGGGGCTCGACATATTGGGCCCTTTCCCTTGTGCCGTCGGGGGCTTTGAGTACTTGTACGTTGCAATCGACAAGTTCACAAAGTTTCCTGAGGTGGAAGCAGTGAGGAACGTGACAGCGCAGTCAGCCATCAAGTTCTTCAAGGGGCTAGTTTGCCGTTTTGGTGTACCCAACATAAAGATCACTGATAACAACACACAGTTCACAAGCCACGCCTTCATGTAGTACATCAAGGATCTCAGCAGCAAGGTCTGTTTTGCTTCCGTGGCACACCCACGAAGCAACAACCAAGCAAAGAGAGCAAATGCTAAAGTTCTGTGAGGCTTAAGAACAAAGACTTTTGACAGGCTGCGCAAGAGTGGAAGGCGCTGGATTGACGAGTTGCTAGCGGTTCTTTGGTCAATCAGAACGACGCCAAATCGAGCCACTGGCCAGACACCCTTTGCCCTAGTCTCTGGGGCAGAAGCAGTTCTCCCCATGGAACTCATATACGGGTCACCTCGAGTGCTCTCTTATGATGAGCTTGAGCAAGAGCGATTGCGGCAAGATGACGCGACGCTCCTTGAGGAAGATCGTCTTCGGGAGGCTGTGAGAGCAGCACGCGACCAACAAGCCTTGCACTGCTACCATAGCCGCAAGGTTCATGCCCGAAGCTTTAAGGAAGGCGACCTTGTTCTTCGGCACGTTCAGTCGGCCAAGAATTCCAACAAGTTGATGCCAAAGTGGGAAGGCCCTTATCGGGTAACACGAGTCACCAGGCCTGGCATAGTCCGCCTGGAAACCAAAGATGCCATTCCAGTGAGCAACTCCTGGAACATCGAGCATCTTCACAAGATTTACCCATAAGGCGCGGCTGCCGGGCCCCCCGGCAAGCCACCTTTTGTACAAGCCTTGCCGGCAAGGCATGTAACCCTCTATACACAGGCGCAGACCCTGAGCATAAATAAACAAAGCGCTGGCGCCCTAAGTTATAGCATGCATGCTAGATTGAGTCTCTCCCTCGGTTAGGGTTGATAGTGCCTAGCAGCGACTAACCCCTAGCATAGAGGTCGAGTTTGTGTCTCTTTATTCCTATCCATCCTCTTTGGTTCGCAGGGTACATAAATGTTTCCGCCAAGCCGAGTGGAAGGAAGAGGACAAGCCGGTGCTCGGGACCCGGCAAGCCAAGCTTGCCGAGGGCTGAAGACACGAAGGTCCACCCACGGCAAGCTAGGGTCGCCGGGGGGCTACAGATCCAGATAAGTTTTTCCACCACCTGTTACGCACTTCCGTATGAAACTTGGGACGTACGGAACCTCGTTTTGTTTCAAGGCTGCCGTGCTCCCCTCATTCCTGTTACCGAAGGACTTCTTGGTTCAGAACATGGTTGTAGCCGCGGCGGCAAGGAAGCAAGTGTAGGGCCCACCCCCACTTCGTCCCTGCCTCCGCCCAAGGCGGGAGTATGGACGAACGGAGTGGGGGAACAGCAAGGTCTGCTGCCAGACAACGGTGTTTATATTGAAAATAACAAGGATTTGTTCCTTGGTATGAGCTTTGCTCACACACACACAAGACCCGGCAAGCACCATTTTTCCATTAATATGTACCATCCAGGTACAGCTCGTACGGAATGTAAACATGAATAGGGAGATTACAGGTTTTAGATCTAACTAAGGCCCATAGGCTTATAAGCTGAAAAAAATATAAGGTGCCCATAATCCCTTTCTTGTCCCTCTCCTCAGGAAATGAGACGAGAAGGTAAAAAGGGCATAAGGAGCGCCTAGGCGAGGTACGAGTAGCAGAAGGCGCCAAGAGAACATGCCGGCGATCGCCTAGGAGAGGGCTGGCAGTGGTGGCGCCAGAGGAAGAGCTGGAAGATGAGGCCGCGGTCCGTCAATACGCTACGAAGGCGTCGGTGCCATCGTACTCTGACTTTACGGCCCGCCACCCACCTTCTTCGCCTTCTCCAGCCTCCCCACGCCAGATGCCCAAGGAGGCGACCCCGAGAAGTTCAAGGAGCCGACGACACGGATGATGGAGTCGCCGATGTCATCCCAGAGCGGCGCGCGTGATGCCTAGTCGGACTCGTCATCCTGCTGCCCGCTACCCTCGTCGTCGTTGCCGCTGTCCTCCTCATCACTCCCTCTCGAGGAAGAATCTTCGTCATCAGAGGAGCTATCCACGCAGCACTTTAGGCGAGTGCCAAGGTCTCCAAAGACCTCGATGGAGAGCAGGTTGTTCTCCATCAGCTTGAAGTAGAGAATGAGCCCCGGCGTCAGGCTGTGGATGTGGGCGAAGGTCTTCCACCCGCGGAGAAGATACATGACGTGAGGGGCTGGGAAGTCGACGTCGGCCCATGTGCCGCTGTTCCCGCAGCCCCTCATGTGCAGCCTCAGCGCCTGCGGCGGGTCCAGTTCCATCTCCCGAGCGAACGGTGTCGGGAGACGAAGACGAAGGTGCATCGTCCGGTGCAACCTGATGAAGAACTCGTAAGTGTTGTCCCTGACGTGATCCTCCATTGGGGAAAGGACCACTGGCGGAGGCGAGGCCGGTGCGTCGCCCCGTCCTCCTCTTCCCCGAGCACCACGGCGGCCTCGGCCTTGCCCCCTCCCCCTTCCCCTCACGGCTGGCTCCGCCACCACGGGTTCTTGGGAAGGAGTGATGCGTCGTCGAGCAGAGACCCTCGCCGCCATTGATGGAGCATCAGTGCGGCCTCTCGCCATGATAGAAGAGAGGAAGGAGCAGAGGTGGGGAGAGGCAGATGGCAAAAGACTGAGAGGCGCCGTTCCTCCCGCTCCCCTCTTTATAAAGGGACGGGGGTGGGGCTCGGCCGCCCCTTTCGGCCAATCCGGCTCATTAAGGTGACAGCGGGCGAGGCCGTCGACCGCCCTCCCCGCCCAATTGAAGGTGTGTGGGTATCGACCCACGCGCACACGTCTTCCTATATTCCACGCGCCTTTCACTCACCCTGCACCGTGCATGCGGCATACGTGGTGCAAGGGACGGGCGTAATGGGACGCGTGGAGCGACGGTTCCCAGGTAAGGAGAGTAAATGAGCAGCATCCCTGCGATCTCGAAGAGACACGCAAGCCGCCTCTTCACTGTTCGCCGCGGGGTGACGCAAGCATGCTTTGATCACCCGTGCGCGCGACCCCCCCACGTCACGCGCCCAACATGGGTCGTGGGGAAGCGCAATGGACGAAAAGTTACTGCAGTAAAAACTGCCCCGCCTGCTCGCGCACCGTTTTGGGCCCGGCCCAACAATGTGTCGCGCTTATGTGTGGCCCACGCCCGAGGGCTCCTGTCGGTGTACCAAAGTAACGGCGCTCTTTTGTACCCCTTATTTGTGCACGGGTAGTCGGAGCCACGCCCACGGCCACACTTAAGCAGGGCAGAGCTAGGAAATCAAGGACACAAGACGGCCAAAGCAACCGCGGACACAAAGATGCAAAGAACAAGAGGGCGAGGTGGACTCCCCCGGCAAGACCCTTGCCGGGGCAGCTTACCCGACGCCAGCAGAGCGCGCCACCCTTGAGCCCTAGTTTTTTCAACACCACCAACCACGTTGGGACCTGGGCTCGGGAGGCGCTTCCATGGTGGCATGCATATCTTTGTGAAGACAAGAAACACTCCAAATCGGAAGAGGATTAGAAGACGACGAACCTCGGCGAGATCCTCGCCGAGAAAACCCACAAGACCCCCGGCAAGGTCCTTGCCGGGGACGACCGCAACGCCACGGCAAGACCCTTGCCAGGACCCCGCCAAGGCCCTTGCCGAGGGAGTCCGCGAGGCCACAACCAGGCCCGCATCCGCCAAGCTTCCGCCACCGTTCCCATGCAACTGCCAGCCCACCAGCCGGGTGGGCGCTTGCGTGCCAACGTGAGGCTCCTAGGCCAACTCAGCGCATGCCTACGTGGTGACATGCAAACCTTCGTGAAGGCCCTACCACCGCGCCACCTCACCTACCTGCCAACTTACATGGCGCTGACCACCTCGCTGGCCTAGGCGCGTGTCAAGACAGGGCGAAGCGGTGGTAAAGTGGAGGGGACACGTCGAAGGTGCATTAAATGCGTCTTGTCCCGTAATGGTTAGCGATATGCTTAACCACAGTACCTCGATGCCACCTCCTGTGTGCCACTATGGAGATCCCCTTGCCTATAAAAGGAGGCCCAAGGCATCCAGGAGAAGGATTCGGACCACTGAGCAAGTGACTCGTTGTAGCTAGCTCAAGACCAACAAGAACACTCAAATAGATACACTAAGCAGGAGTAGGGTATTACACACGACACGGACTGAACCTGGGTAAACAACCCGTGTGCTTTGAATTGGCCACTGATCCTGCTCTCCTCTCAACCCAGCGCCCCACAACCATAGTAGGGATCCCGTTTGATCCCATAGGTGTCATTTCCACTGACACACGGCACGGATAGAGGAGGTGTGTATGGGCACTCGTGAGCCAACGCGGGACTCATGAGGCCCTACCTTGCGCCTGAATTTGATTGGGAACACTTGTGTTAGTCCTGCAAGATGGTTAGGTAGCCTGCACCAAGTGAATCTCCTGAGGTTATTGCATGAGAAGGCCAGACACCAACGAACCCAGAAGGTGGCGTGAACAGGGCCGACCCGCCAGACAGAGCTCAGCCATTGGGTTTATTAATGCTGCAAGGACGGAACCGAGCACAGACGCCGTGGCCAGTCTTCTCATGCAAAAGTCCTGAAGAAAAACAACCAGCACGCGGCTCCCGTGGTGACAAGGCACCGGGTCATGCGCACTCACTCGCCCTCTCGCAATTAGCTCATGCGAGAACAAGGCACCAAGGGCCATGGGAGGTGACCTACATGGGAGCTGGCCCGCGAGCCAGAGCAAAGCCTCTTGGGTTTAGCGATGTTGTAGGGACGGACCTGAGCATAGACGACGTGCCAGTCCTTAATCATGAGGCGGTCGTGGGTGGGCTTGCAAGGGGATGAGACGTTCATGGCGACAAAGCACCGGACAGGCAATTTATAATCTTAAGGCAACTCATAGAGGAAGGTAAACCAGTTCTGATGGATGTAAGAAGGATACTTCTCGCAGGGACGGACCCATGCGACTTGGGGATAGTGCAGCCCGAGGGGCGCCCCAAAACTGAACGAACTAAAAGATGTCACCTGGCACCGTTGCTGAAGAAATGTCAGGGTAGCAGAAGGCGAGCGCTACCGAAGTCGCTCGTCATTAGCCACCCTGGCCCTAGACCTCGGAAGGCTCTAGGGGCCCAAGGGGCTTGTGAGGATCCATCGCCATCTCCGCCAGGATTACCTGGTGCCTAGCCTCCCAAGCCGCTAGGACGTCCCGCATGTGGAGCTGAGATGCAACAGCCATGCTCAGCAAGCCGAAGATCATGCGAACGTAGTTGTGAGGGGGACCCTCGCATCAGCCGACACGGGAAGGCCAGAAGAGCTCCTAAGGCGCGGCCTTGTTGAGCCCTGGGATGTTGACGCAGATGCGCAACACCTCGTCCTCACCAGGGCAACGAGTCGTGCCTGGTGGTGGGCGGCGATCGCCCTGGAGAGCCCTCGCCTCTTGAATTTCCTTGACTGCCTTTCTAATGAATTCCTGAGCGCCTAGTGCCTCGCACCCTGTGTCTCCTCTCGGAAGCGTGAAGTGAAGCATGCCTCCACATGGTGCCCGAGCGCCTCCCTCATGACGCTGGCCAGGTCAGAGGCCCTCCAAAGGAGAGCCCCCGAGCCCAACCTAAGAGGGGCACTAGGCGCGCCTTCATATGCGATAGGTGAAGGCGCCCCGTCCACAGATGTGAGGCTCAATGCGGCACCGTCAGGCGATGCCTCCTCCTAAGATCCCTGGCCTAGCAGTTGCTTCTTTGTCTTGGGGGCGACCTCAGGAGGGAGGGCAGCACCCTCGTCTTCAGGGTTCTCGACCGCTGCAGCTTGGTAGGCGCGCTCGAGAGAGCACACTGCATCCTTTTCCTCGCAGGCGACCGTGATGATGGCCCCGCTCCCTGGCATTTTGAGGACATTGTAGCTGTGCCGCGCTGCCACCATGAACTTGGCTAGGATTGGGTACCCGAGGATGGCATTGTACGGCAGGCGAATGTCGGCAACGTCGAAGTCAATGAGCTCGGTGTGGTAGTTGTCGCGCTTGCCGAAGGTGACAGGGAGACGGACTTTCCCGATTGGATGCGTGGAGCCGTCGGTCACTTTTGAGAAGGGCTTGGTAGGCTGGAGCTGGTAGTATGGCACTCGGAGCCTGTTGAATGTCTGGACAGAGAGAACATTGAGCCTTGCTCCGCCATCAATGAGTGTCTTGGTGACGAGTACGTTGCTAATGATGGGTGAGCAGAGCACTAGGAGTGCGCCAGCTGTGGCCGCGCACTTGAGCTGGTCGGAGGAGTTGAAGGTGATGGAGTACATGGACCACCTAAGCGGCCGTATCGCCACAAGCTTGGGGAGGACTGCGTTCACCTCACTCGAGAACTGCTTCAAGGAGCGATGAGAGGCTGGGGCCTGGGAGCCGCCCAAAATGCAGGCGATGGCACGAGGCTCTTGGAAGCCCCCAGCCCCCTTGTCCTGATGGTGGTCTTCGTTCCTTCTCGGTGGTGGAGGCAACAGAGGAATGCCGGCGTTTCCCTGAGGCTGATCCTTGTGAGGCTGATCCCTCCAGGCGCCCTTGCGAGGCTAGCCCTACCAGCGGTCCTCCCGAGGCTAGTCGCGCCACTCCTGAGAATGGTCGCGACCGTCCCAGCGTCCTCCACCTCAGCCACCTCCACGGTCGTAGCCTTGATCATTGCGCTCGGGGCGACGATCGAGGCACCCGTCACGGAGGGCCCAGAGCTCCTCGCAGCCGTTGGTGTTGTGGCTATGCACGTTGTGCAAGACGTAGAATGGACGGTTGTCCTTGGATGACTCTTGGTGATCACAGCCGCGCTTCATCTCTGGCTCGGCTGCGAGCACAGCCGGTCCCTTGCGCTTCACGTCCTTGGCCTTGGCCTTCTTGTCTTCTGGGCTGCATCGGGGAGCTCAAGGAGGGAGAGGCATCCCTCCTTAGCCCTCGCACACTTGTTCTCCATGTTGAACATCTCCAGAGCTGTGCAAAGGTCTTCATGTATGGCGAGCGCCTCCTTCATCTTGACGTCGCGGACGCCATCAGTTAACGCTGAGATGATGGCCTCATCCGACACCATGGGGATCTTGAGGCGAACATTGTTGAAGTGCCGTATGTACTTCTGCAGGGTCTCTCCTGGCTGCTGCCTGATGCGTTGAAGGTCACCCGCGGCTGGAGGGCGGTCGCGCGTGCCCTAGAAGTTGGCGATGAAGCGCTCGCGCATCTCATCCCAGGAGGAGACCAACCCCATAGGGAGGTTCAGGAGCCAGGAGCGTGTGCCGTCCTTGGGGGCCATGGGGAACCAGTTCGCCATGATCTTCTCATCGCCGATGGACGCATCGATGCTCAGTTCATAGAGCTGCAGGAACTCGGTGGGGTCGGTGGTGCCGTCATAGTGTGGGGGCAGGTCAGGCTTGAACTTCCCCGGCCAGATGACGTTGCGCAGCTCCGGGGTGAACGCGCGGCACCCTGCTGTGGTCACGGGAGCCCGTCGGGGTGGTGGAGCTTGGTCTTGGTGCTCCCACGCCACCACCATAGGCGGCGCACGGTCTTGACGTGGAGGTGCTGGAAGCGCACGTGCATCTTCTTGGGGCCGCTGGACCACTTGACAGCTTGCTTCTTCATGCGCGGGCGCCTAATGCTGCGGGTCACGCCGTGGCGCTACCCGCCTTGGCTCGACGATGGCGCCCTGCATTGGAGGTGGAGGAGGTGCCCCGTGAGCCACGTCGACTGCAGCAGGCGGCGACTGAGGTGGTGAGCAGGCTAGCGCAATAGAGTCTCTGGCGGCGCTGACGATCTCAGCAATGCGTTCGAGCCAATCCTTGTAGAAGTCGTCGACTGGGCGTTAGTGCAGGAGCTTCCGCGCCATGAGCAGTGCGGCCTGCACGTTCGCTGGGCCACGACACGCGTGGGAGGACGAAGCGGACGATGTCAGCAATGGAGTGGCGGTGTGCCTGTCGTGGCGCACAGAGGGGTGCAGTGATGAAGCTTGCTGCTCGTGGCTAGGAGGGCCCATGGCGGCGTTTTCCGCTGGCGATGGGGGACGGCGAGGACTGTCGTAGCCCGCCGGTGCCATCTGAGCGACGCGGGCTGCGACTTTAGCCTAACGCTCAGCGTGAGCCCGACGCTTGTCGGCCATGGGAGTGTCAGAGTAGCGGTGGATCGATCGACGGAAGAGAAGATCCGACGCACCCCTACATGGCGCGCCAAATGTCGGATTTTGGGTTCCGCAAACCCTTGAGAGGTTCAACTTTGGGGTGCATGCGGAGATCTCAACCTACCCAGCCTAACAACTCATGAACCTCATAGCCTATCACGTCGAGCTCGAAGGGAAAGGAAGACACCGTAGTTTACCCAGGTTTGGGCCACCTGGCGGTGTAAAACCCTACTCCTGCTTTTTGGTGGATTTGCCTCGAGGGGCTGAGGAAGAACTAGTACAGTGGAGAACAGCCTTAGGAGGCGTGTTCTTGAGCTCAAGTGAGCTGGTGAGGTGGTGAGGGTGGAATGGATTTGATCGACTTGATCTCTCTTTACCCTCCTCCTGTGGTGGCTAGGTACTATTTATAGTGGCCTTAGTCCTCTTCCCAAATGTAGGCGGGAAGGGATCCCACAATGGCCAAATTTGAAGGGAGACAACAAGTACGTCCTATCCTGACTAAAGTGGTCTTCTCCTGCAAAAGCCTCTGGTCGTGACGCTGTGGTGGGCTCGACGATGACCTCCATCCTGTCGTCCTGGCGGTCATGGTCTTGTTGCACTAGAATGGAAACCTTTGGTTGATTCCTCAGGACTCTGTGCCTGATGCTTGCCTCCTTTGCACCGAAGAGGAAATTGGTACTCTGTGTCCACTGGCGCCCGCCTGGCCTTGGTCATCATGGCTCACGCCAACCGAACCTCGCAAGGTGTACCTTGCATAGAAATCTCCGCTCCTCCGGAGCCAGCCTGCGGGGGCCGATCCTCTTGGAGGTCTTGGTTCGTCCGCCTTGCGAGGCTTGGCCCCTCGCGAGGGTCTTGAGTTGTTGATGCCAAAGCTGGGCCGTACCCGGCCGTTGATGGAGCCACGCCGTGGGCTGTGGGCAGGCAAGTCTAGGTACCCCCGTATCCAGAACGCCGACAGTGGCAGGTGCGGCGGGGCGCCGGGCCGCGGGGGCGCAGCAGACCATGGGGCGGCGGGTGGTGGGGCGGCGCGGCGGGGCGGCGAGGGCGGTGGAGGTCGGGGGCGTCGGGGGTCGGGGGTGGTTGGGATCGGGGGCGGCACGGTGGAGTGAGAGAGAAAGAGAGATGGAGAGTGGGAGGTGGGGTGCAGGGGGTGGGCCGTAGCCGTTAACTACCGTTCTCTTTGTCGTCCGCTAGCAGACGACAAAGAGGTGGGGTGGACCGTTACAATGAACTGGGCTCCACTGGACCCCACCCCCACCTCTTTGTCGTCTGCTAGCGGACGACAAAGAACTGGCTGATGTCAAATAGTATATTTTCCATCAACCAGTTCTTTGTCAGCTAGCAGACGACAAAGAACTGGCTGGTGGCAAATTCCCTGATTCCAGTAGTGCTAGGGCTAGCTCTAATTAGTCTAGGACCAACTAGAACTAGAACTAGATCAACTAGAGGACGCTCCCAAAACTTGTGTGTCAATAGGGTGGAAAGCCTCTAGTATATATAGGTTAGGAGGGGAGAAGATGGCAGCCACCAAGGGAGGAAAGCATCCCTTGGTGCGCCAGCCAAGGGCGTGGGAGTCCTACCCCCACCCCTAGTCCAATTCGCCCCCTTCCTTAGGGAAGGGTGGCACTTTACCTTCCACCTCATTTAAATTATATATAAAATACTATAAACATTTTTAGAGTATTATATATTTTTAACATCCCCGGAAACATTTTCCATCTATATATAAATAGTCGCTAATAGCCGGTATTACCCGATATTCATCGAAACCCTTCCGGTGACCTCGAAACGCTTCCGGAACCTCTCAGGACTATTCCGGATATTAATGAAACTATTTCACGATTATATTCTCATCACTCTTGTACTACTAACACTCAGCAGATCATGATTACCTTAAGCTTGTGAGCCTGTAGGTTCGGTAAATCATAGACATGAACGAAACCCCTTCGTTCAATGACCGGTAGCGGAACCGTGGACATCCATATTGGTCCCTATGATTACACAAATGATATTCGAGTGAACCTTTGGTTATCATGCAAAGTTCCCTTTGCTTTGCGATACTTTACAAAACCCGGTGTGCATATGTATCCTCCCGAGTCATCGCCATGCTCACTATATCGTTGCTCCCATTACCAGTTTTGTTCTTCTTTCTCGTTAACCTGTTATGGCATCCCTGTGATGTAGTCACCTATGTCTGGCCAGATGATGATGGATGCCGTCACACCGGGAAGGCCCTAAGAATATCTCTCCATCATCGGAGGAGCAAATCCCACTCTCGAGCTGTCCTGTCACTTGTCAAACTTTCTGGTGTGCCTGAAAGTTGTCGTTATGATCACCTTGTTACATATGACATTTGAGCAACCCCAAAGCCCATCGTCTAGTAAGTGACTGAGACACTCTTGTGGTATGAGGAACTAAAACACATACTAACACTCCGTGTTATAACAGATGATTTCAGACGATATGATCACATAGTATAACAGACAAGTATTGGGTCGATTCAATATGATCGTTCTTCTAACATCATACCCTTAATGTTGTTCTAGTATTATCATTACACTTAACGATATCCTAAGATCCGGAAAACATGATCACCAACAGCACTTGAGACGATCTTAGAGGCGAGACCAGGAACCTATTGTTTACCGTTTATCATTCCACAAGTGCATATGAATTTTCCACTGAATTTCATATTCCAGGATCATAGTAGTTATAGCATGGAATATAAACTCTTAAATATGAATAATGGCAATATAATAATACAATATTATTGCCGCCAGGGCATATTTCCAACAACGGGGTGAAACTGTCAACCTCGTTGAGATGATCGGTCGAGTCGGCGTGCAGGACAATACGGCCGAACGCGAAAAGTTGCCCAGGGACGAAGATGTCCCTGGTGTTGATGTCGTCTCCGATGATTAGGCGATCCATCGACCCCTAAATTACCTAATAGAGGAACTCTCAATGAAAGCAAGATTGTCAGTTGCAAAACCGGCGGATCTCGGGTAGGGGGTCCTGAACTGTGGATCTTGGATCCATGGTGAATAAGGGAGTGTGACACGATATTTACCCAATTTCAGGCCCTCTCTAAGAGGTAACACCCTACGTCTTGCTTGATTACATTGCTTGTGAATATGGGGATTACAGAGTTGATCTACCACGGGTTCAGACGAACTGAACCCTAAACAAGTAGGATGGTGTGTGCCACCCTGGCTCAGAGAAACCAGAACACCCCGTATTCCAGCCCAGAGATTGAGGTGAAGTCTTCTGGAATACGACACTACTTAGCATAGAACAAATCATCGTCACAGTGACGCTACGCCAACCATAGTTGCTCTATGCAAGAAGCATAACAACTCGAGGCAGCGGAACAACTACTGGCAGCGAAACAACGAACGATGATGATGGACTCCAAACCGCAGGGACTCTGGCTAGAACATTTATCCTAGCTCGTGAACACGGGAACCACACCAAACAAGAAAGCAACCAGGCATGACCTCCAAACTGGCATGACATGCCATGTCAGTACATTGAATGTACTTGCAAGCTCACAATAACCAAAAGCAGTCAAGACAAACAACAACATGCCATTAACAGGTTAAATCAATCATGAGCATGATACTAACAGAACAACATGGAATGCACAAACTGAACATGATACGGCTAGAACAAGCATAGCATGAGCATATGAACATGATGGTACTACATGTAATAAGTTAACATTCTCATGCACCAACTTACTCTTGCTCGGCGATTACCTCGTAACCATCTCATGCATCAACTTACCAACAAACCTCGATATCCACGATACCTCCATGATCATCTCATGATCACATAAAGATCAACCAACTTTGGTATCCATGATACCTTCATGATCCTCTTGCGATCACAACCAACCTCTTTCTCATCATCAAACCGGGGTTATTATTAATCAAGTTATTATTATAGTTGCCTCATAGTGTGACCGACTACGAACTAAGCCCATATCTGCGGGCATGATTATCGATAGATTAAACACACGCTCTGCAGAGGTTAGTACACTGTACCCACACCACGGAACCCATGGCCTCCTGCTCCCATCCGGGTGGACCAACGACATTCCGACAAAACCAATCTATTGCCATCACACTCTCCCAGCCACTCCGACAAACTCCCCTTTGGGCTAAGTCTTGGGTGGCCCCGTGTGAACTCATGACACCCAGGGGCGGAGCCAGGATTTCACCATGGGGGGGGCGAAGAACACATTGAAGCATATAGGAGACATAACACAAAAATATTTCAAGTGTTGAATATTGTAGCGATATCAAACATGTAATAGTATAAGCTTTACAATAGAAAGACTACATTTCTACTAGTTTGAACGTAGATCTACGCCCCCCAGCCGGTCGATCAAATAAATCAATAATCTCATTAACATTGAACTTTGCAGCTATTTCCTGCCCAATGTATACAACCATGTAAGGTCGAAGAAAATCGTCACCCATTTTACTTCAGAGACGCGTCTTGATAATCTTCATTACTAAAAAAGCTCTCTCCGCAATTGCAGTTGACACCAGGAGAGTGATGACCAAGCACAATAATCTATCAACCATTGGATACACAGAGGCTTTACCTGTTTTATGCAATGCAACGGTCAAATAAGCCAGTGATGACGAAGAATTCAGCTCTGGATGGTTGCAACATCTAACTTATAGTGTGGAAGTTTTGACTCCAGGCGAGCCTACTCTTGACTAGAAAAATTCGCTAGATAGAATTTGTCCACAAGCGTGCAAATCTTTGATATGTCAAATGAGTCATGCTTTGGATCCAAGGATGCACATAGTGTCATTAGCTCTGTAGCTGAATGCTAAAACGGTCATTTAGCTCAACAAGTTGTTGAGCTATCGCCACATTGAACACATCTGCTTTGTAGTGGTGAAGCACTGTGATGTTATTATGTTTATTCCGAGACTTAGTCACATCAACATACTTGTAAATTACAAATACAGTATATGTGTTAGAGTAAAGCATATGTGATTAATATTATTCTATTATACAGTAGAGGAAAGGACATACTTGGGACTCATATCGGGGATCTCAACTTCATGCTTCACACAAAAGGTCTTAAACTCCTCTATGATAGGTTCCCATCCTTCCTCTCTTAGATCAGCGAGGAGCACCTTAGTGTTAGACAGTGTATCTATTGCATTCAAAATGTCCATAGATTTCTTCTAGAGTGTTTTGCACAAGACATCTGTTATTTTCATAATCATCTCCATGAGGTGCAAAATGAATACAAAATCAAAAGAAACAATTATCCTTAGGGTGCCTCCAGCATCTCCACGGGAGTATTGTGTCACCAAAGGATCATTCGCTATACTTCGTAGGACTATAATTGTGGCACCAAACATATTCCTCAAGATCCGAATTGACTTGAAGTGCGAACTCCATCTAGTGTCTGCTGGTCTCTGTAAAGAACCTATCGGGTTTGCCCCTTTTCCCGTATCAAGATCCCCCAGTTCAATTTCACATGCAATTTCGGTGGCTTGATTTGCTAGTAACTTATCATTGCATTTAGGTGAAGCACTAACAACATTTATGACAAAATTAGCATGTTGAAAAAATTATGCACTTCATGTACCTCTCGTGATGCTGCAACAAGGGCCAATTGAAGCTGATGCGCCATACAATGAATGTAATATGCATAAGGGCACGCCTTTAGAATTAAAGCCTTCACTCCGTTCCACTCCCCTCGCATATTACTAGACCTGTCATAGGCCTGACCTCTGATATCTTCCACATTTAAATTGTTATCTGCTAGAACAGTGCAAATTGTCTCCTTGAGAGTCAATGCAAGAGTGTCATTCACATGAATGACATCAACAAAACGCTCCTGTATGAACCCTTCAGTGTCAGGAAATTGAAGGACCAACACCATTTGCTCTTTCTTGGATTCATCGCGAGCTTCGTCAACCATTATACAAAATTTGCTATTACCAATTTCTTCTCTAATTGTTCTTTGCACCTTTCGAGAAAGTATAGCAAGAATTTCCTCTTGAACATGATGAGATGTGTACTTTGCGTTTCTAGGAGCATTTTCCAAGATAACATCTTTCACCACCTTATTATAAGAAGCCAATAGTTTTACCAGTTCTCGGAAATTACCCCGGTTAATGGACCCCGAAGATTCATCATGCCCTCTAAAAGAACAAGACTAGAATGTTAACCACCTGCATCATATCATATAATTGTTTTGTTAGGATACTCTACAGCATACAAATTTTAATTATTGTAACAGAAGATGGAAGAAAAATATTGCTTACCAGATGGAACCAATTGTAACTTTGAGCCTTAGCCTTGCATCTAAAATCGTTTTGCGATGCTTTTCCATACACCTTATCAATATGAGTCATGTTGTTATTAAAATTATCATAACAATGAACTGAGAAGTTATGGGCTGAACCAGCATCTTTACCCATATGAGTTAAAAAAGCACACTATTTCCCATTATTCACCTTATTCCACCTATCAAAGCCCAAAATAGTAAATGTTTCTGAGCTGCACTTCCCAACCAGCTTTCTTGAGAAGAGGAAACAATGGAAGCAATATGCATGCTTTGTGTAAGGTCAAAACTCGAGCCATTCCAAATCCTTGAACCAATTGTACTGGAAACATCGATGATGTTTTGGTGGATCATCATTATATGGATACTCTCTCATGTATGGCATGTATCGGCCTTTAGAAATATAGAATTGGCGTGCTTCATTTTGCTTATCAAGAGGGAGTTCCCAAATCTGTTTGCACTTTCCAGGGTCTTGCTTGAATGGTGTGCTTCTAATTCTTTGTTGTTCTAGAACTTCTACTTCTACAGATGCCTCAATATCTTGCTCAGGGGGTGGCATATCAACTGAACTGATCTTGGGGACATTATGATCAGTGGGTTGCTCTGTGACATCGACCTCCATGGTTGCATTTGCATTTTCAACTGTAGAGTTTAAAGCAATTGGCTTGAAAAAAAATACTTATCGATGGTGTCTTCCTCTTCCTCATGACCAATGCAGTTCTTATATAAGTACAAAGCAGATATGTAATCTGGAATTGATGTGAGAAGTGCCAAAATATACTAAGTCACTAACCGCTAAGTAGTAAGTACTAACAGTTGATCAATTGATTTGTTAAATCAAACTGACGAGTGACAACTACAACAGTATGAACCTATAGTCGGTAGACAATAATAATTCATTCTCTGATCATGGAACAATATTAGTTAGGAATTTGGTGTGGGCTTGTGGCGATTCCGTGCGGGTGGCTATACTCGATTGATACACGGTCGGCGGCAGCTTCACAAATCAGCAATTGACGACGGGTGAAACACGGCGGCGTGACGCCCGGCGGCCAGCGTCAATGAAGCCCTAGCGCCAGCGACTAGCGGCGCGTCGCAGACCAAAGAGTCCAGGTCTCTCGGAAGCTAGTTGCGTGCGTGTTGTTCATCGTTGATCGATTGAAATGGTGGATGGGTACCAGCGTATACATGCATGGTATGAAGGCCGCAGCCTTGGCCCTTGGCACTTCTTGCATGTTGGGCTTGACATGAGTTTAGCCCATGCACTAATGGCCTGATGGCCGGATAATTATGACTAAACTATTAGTACTAGTCCCTGCTGCAGTTCATTAGGGGGGGCGAACCATGGAGGGGTCTAGCCCCCGCTCCCCCCCCCATTGCCTCTGCCTCTGGTGACTGCTACCTCTTGAGCTTGCTTTGGTTTTTCACTTGAAGAGGAAAGGGTGATGCAGCAAAGTAGTGTAAGTATTTCCCTCAATTTGAGAACCAAGGTATCAATCCAGTAGGAGACGACGCACAACTCACCGAATACCTGCACAAAAAATCAATGAACTTGCACCCAACGCGATAAAGGGGTTGTCAATCCCTTCACGGTTACTTGCAAAAGTAAGAATTGATAGAGATAGATAAATGATAAAGTAAATATTTTTGGTGTTTTTGGTTTATAGATTGGAAAGTAAAGATTGAAAATTAAAGAAACGGCGAAAGAAATTGGCAAGTTGATGGAAAACTAATATGATGTAAAATAGACCCGGGGGCCATAGGTTTCACTGGTGGCTTCTCTCAAGATAGCAAATATTATGGTGGGTGAACAAATTACTGCCGAGCAATTGATAGAAGAGTACATAATTATGACGATATCTAAGGCAATGATCATGAACATAGGCAACACATATGTGTCAAGTAGACCAAAACAATTCTGCATCTACTACTATTACTCCACACATCAACCACTATCCAGCATGCATCTAGAGTATTAAGTTCATAAAGAACGGAGTAACGCATTAAGTGAGATGACATGATGTAGAGGAATTAACTCAAGCAATATGATGAAAACCCCATCTTTTTATCCTTGATGGCAACAATACAATATGTGCCTTGCTGCCCCTACTATCACTGGGAAAGGACACCACAAGATTGAATGCAAAGCTAAGCACTTCTCCCATTGCAAGAAAAACCAATCTAGTAGGCCAAACTAAACCGATAATTCGAAGAGACTTGCAAAGATATCAAATCATGCATATAAGAATTCAGAGAAGACTCGAATAATATTCATAGATATTCTGATCATAAATCCACAATTCATAGGATGTCGGCAAACACACCCTACAAGAATGTTACATTGAACAGATCTCCAAGAACATTGAGGAGAACATGGTATCGAGAATCAAAGAGAAAAAAGAAGCCATCTAGCTACTAGTTATAGACCTGTAGGTCTGAGTTAAACTACTCACGCTTCATCGGAAGGGTAATGGTGTTGATCTAGAAGCCCTCTGTGATTGAATCCCCCTCCGGCAGGATGCCAGAAAAGGCCCCTAGATGGGATCTCACGGGTACAGAAGGTTACAGCGGTGGAAAGGTGGTTTCGTGGCTCCCCTTGATGTTTTTGGGGTATAAGAGTATATATAGGTGAATGAACTAGGTCAGGAGGTCTCCAAGGGGCCCACGAGGTAGGGGGCGCGCCCTCCACCCTCGTGGTCGCCTCGTTGAGTCTCTGACTACATCTCCAAGTCTCCTGGTTTGCTTTCGGTCAAAGAAAGATCATCGTGAAAGTTTCATTCCGTTTGGACTCCGTTTGGTATTCCTTTTCTGCGAAACTCTAAAACAGGCAAAAAAATAGAAACTGGCACTTGGCTCTCCGATTAAACTTAAATGCAGTAAGCTGAGCCATATTAAAATAACATGATGCAACTACAATGGAATATACAAACATGAGCATGGATGTGCAACATAATCATCAAGCATAACAATAATGAAGCATTTATCCAAATGAGCATGGCATACTGACGAGCATAAGCAGAATACTACACATGAGCATAGCATGAGCACTAAAATACGTCTAGATACATCTCCTTTTATTGATTTTGATGACAAGTATTTCCGGACAGAGGGAGTACCATGCAAGAATATGACAATAATACTACCAAGTAAGCATATAACCAGCTAGATGCAAAGGAACATGCATAGCAACAGTACTGGATAATAGACGGTAAGCATGCATCATGGTGAACACCACTACTACCAGTATGTAATACTACTACCAAGCATAACATGTGACAATAATACTAGCAATTAGTACTTGGTAAAAAGATGCATCAGAACATAGCATGAAGGTGAACATGAAACCACGAGCATAACCGAAACAACAACAGTAGTAGCATACAAGCAGGTAGTTAACGGGCAAACATTTATTAAATATTCAAGTAGAAACCATGGCTACTGCATGGATATAATGCAAGTGGCTGTTGTCGCTTGCCTGGGGGTGACAGAGACTCCGGGAAGAAGTGCAGTGAAGCCGTGGAACAATTTGCCGGGCATGCTTCGGTCTCGAAGGGGCTGATTAGAAGCTAGGGCAAAATGGTCATTTTCACTAGGGACACCTAGTGAAAATGGTACCAACAGGTCGCAGAGATACGAGGTGTAGAAGTTGAGGGAATGGTCTATAAAAAATTTATCACCAACGGGTCCCTGAGTGGATAGGATAGAAACGGAATTGAGAAAATACGCTTTCTGACTTAGAAAACGTACTTTAGACAAAGAGGAAAGGAATACACTTTCATATTACGAAAACCTATTTCAAGAAAATGTGTCCACTTACTACACTGGGCCCGGGCGATGAGGCACTGACGAGCAGGGCCCAGGGGCAGGGGAGGGGGCCAGCGCTCATCTTCTTCCTCGCTCCTGTCTCCCCGACGAGAGACAGAGGAGGGTGCCGGGGAGGGTGGGGACGACCGCGACGATGGGGCGAACAGAGTTGCGGCATGGACGACGGCTGTGCTCGGGGCGACGGGCACAGGGCCTCCGACGAATGCGCGAGGTGCTGGGGAGGGCCGCTGGAGCAAGGAAAAGGCGATGGTTGAGGAAGGGGGTGTAGGGGGAGCTCGTGACTCAATATGGAGTGGAATAGAGAGCGACGGGTGGGCGGCCGGACTTGGGGACGACGACCCTGGTGGCTCCGACGAGGGGAAGAGAGGGTGGGGGTGTGCACTGGAGAGAGGGGAAGAGAGTGGTGACATCAGAGAGGCTCGGGGGGGGGGTCTACTCGATTGCAACAGACTACAGTGAGCAACCACGGCAGTCCGAGGAGGAAATTGCGAAGGAGAGGCACTCCGGTGGGTGGAGGAGCTCGGGGAGAGAGCGCTGAGCTTCGGAGGAGGTCGGGCACGCCTTATAGACCCGAGGAGGGATCGGGGATGCTCTAGAGAGCTCCAGCTCGACGCCAATTGAGGTCAGGGGCGGCTAGCGTCACGGGAGATCGATGACAACGCAACCGCAGTGATGTAGGGCGGGGCAGCGGTGCAGGATGATGCAGTCGATCACGGGGGAGCTCCTGGACAAGATTTGGACGCGAGAGGCAGAGGAAGGCGATGGCAACAGGGATGACAACGTGCCAGAGCATGAGTTTTGGTTGGTTCACCCTGTGGTCACCGCGTGAACTGGCATACGCGATGCCAGGTGACCGGCCAAATCATGTCTGGGAGGTAGACTGTTCAATGCTTAGTGCCAAGGAGGAGAGAAACAAGCACAGGAAGGTGATGCATGACCACGGCTAGCAGGTTTGCAGATGAGCAGCAAGGTGTTTGATGCCTATTGTGGTTCACATGTGTGTAGTTAGACACAGAGCTTTGGCACAGCATGATCAATCACTAAGATGATCCTCTTTGAGAATTTGCAGCTCATTATGATGGATAAAAATGATACTTGCTGTAGAAAGTGCCATAATGCCCAGGTTAGGGAATGATGAAGTAGCACTCACATAAATGATTGTCATGACCTGAAATTTGGAGGAGGTGGATTATTTGATCATATTAATACACTATAAAAGTTTCATACAAATTGGATACACCAAAGTGGTACTTGCTTCACAATGCTTTATTCTGACCAGAAACCTGGAAATATTGCACAGGGCAATTGGCTAGAGGAAAGGAGCCAAAACTTGGTGGAGGGAGTTGGTATGGATATGAGAATGCCCTCGTAAATTTTCAGCTTAAATGAAGCAATATAAAATTTGGTTGCTCCACAAAGTAAAAATCTGACGAGAAACCAAGATTTGAAGCTGGGCTCACATGGAAGGGTTAAATGAGCTCAAAGTTGGTAGAGAGGCATGATTTGATCAAATGAAGGATGTGGCAAAGTTTAAACTCATTTGGATATGCCTAGAATATACCTCCTTCACAAAGTTCCTTCTTGGATAGAAACTTTGAAAAATTTCTGAAAAATAATTACTAGGCAAATGAGTATGAAAATTTGCATGAGGCCATGATATGGACAGTAAAAGATGTCCAAAAAGTTTGGAGTCAATCAAGCAAAGATAAATAGCACTTTCTTCAAAGTGCCATTTAGGGCAGAATAGGAAAAGAATTATTGGTGGATGGTCTATGAACATGGCAATGAAAGGTATTTCCATATTTGAGCAAGATATGACCCAAACAATTTATGAGAATTATTTGGGAATTTATGGAGTGACAGAAATATAGGTTGCTTCACAACCTAGGGTCTAAAGGGTTATTCCTTTAATAAAAAAGGAATATTCCCTAGAAAAAGAATATTGGATTAGGTCAAGGATGAAAATGACATGATATTGGGATGATGATGAGGATGGCAAGCCACTATGGAACCTAGGAAGACATGATCTTCCCAAGTTTCAGAACCACATAGCCACAAAAAACAATTCAAATCAATAAACCCAAGAAAATCATCAGAAAAAGAAAAGGACAAAATCCAGGGTGTTACAAACCTTCCCCCCTTAAATAAACCGTGTCCTCGAGATTTGGTTGCTTAGGGAACAAGTAAATATTATGACTCAAGGAAACCATTTCCAACTTGAGGTTCTCTTATTTACTCTTATATTATGTTCCCACTAGATTGGATCTGACTGACTGCTTTGATCTGGGGTGGTTTGCTTCACCGAATCTGACATACTGATAGGACTTACCTCATATGTTCATATTCATATTGGCTCACATTTTCTTTCATATCTGCTGGCTTAGTTGAGGTTTGGCAGATTTACATCACTGACATACGTGTCCTTCTCGATATAGATCCTTGCTGGAGATATTATTCTTGTATCGAATACTGAGAATATTCCACTAAATTGGGAACACACCTTCCCATGGAACAATTACTCTCTTCTATCCAGGCATCATGCTGCTCGAATACATATATGCATGCCTTCTGGGTTCAAAACAGTAATATCAATCATACCTTGGTCTTGTTCATGTCTTGAGTCTCGGGATATTTATCTGGTTCACGTGTGCTTATACAGATCTCGTTACTATTATTGAATATGCCGGACAGTGACATGATTAATAACATCACCTTGTCAGATGTGCGGGGGCTGATCTCGATAATTACTGGCAAGATGGTGTCTCAATGTTGTCTTTCTTCAAGACTTGTTGATTCTTGCATCACCCACTTATTTTTGGTCCCTTGAATAACCGGCGAGGTTGTCAAATGCGTTCTTCCTTGTGTGCGGGGCTTGCATGAACTTGACATCATACTCATTGTATGAACAAATATCTGATGCTCGAGGCATACCTTTGTTCTGACTGATTCTTATTTTCTGACTTAAGTGTTGCAGATCTGCCACTTGGAAACACTGTCATATGCAGACAACTCATAGTTTAATGTCTTGTTCCAGTGTCGTACTGAAGAAGACTGGGCAGCTTGCGTTGGAAGCCACCGGGAGTATCTTGCTGAGGAAGACTGGATGGCTTGTGCTCGAAACCTTTGGCGGATATCTTGCTGAGGAAGACTGGGTAACGTACCCCATAAGCTTCCCCCCTTAAAGACTTACTAGGGAAGATTTGGTACCTTATGCTAGAAGCTTTTGGAGTATCTTATTGAGAGAAGACTGGATATCTTGCACAGGAAACCATGCATACCTTACTGATGCAGACTAAGGAATCTTGCCTTGTATGCTTTGCTGTTAAGTTGTGGAGAAGGACTGGACTGATGTTTTTGTGAATGGAATAACATATATATTCTTGTCATTTCGATTGCTAATAACTTGTATGACAAGGATTGTCTGATCATCCTTCTTGTTGAATTCATTGCATATTCGGATTGACTTCTTGGTGTTGCATGCTTCAAAACTGACTCGTGGCAGAATCAATCATTGGGTACGGACAATACCTTTGACTGAAATGCACTGCTGGACTTGGATCCAATTGTGTTCTCCTGCTAGTTTAATCATTGCTGCAATAAAGGTGGATCTCTGATACTCCCTCCTTTCCGGTTTATAAGGCTCAATTCAAAAATCTCATCATCCAAGGTAGATGGTGAGTGGTGGAATACTTTTTGTAGTTTGCAAAAGCACCTAATTAATGCTCTTGTTTTTCTCAAAAAATTATGTTTATCAATGCATTAATTGCAATGCATGCATGCATAAAGTACATGCATTGGTCAATTTTCTCTCAATACTTGCATGCAATGATTTAATGCACCTTGGAATCTGAACATGTGATGGGAAACAACCAAATTGAGCCTTATAAAATGGAAAAACTAAAATTTTGAGATAAGCCCTATAAACCGGAAAGGAGGGAGTAGGTACTTGTTACTGAAAGTCTAAGCAGAATATAATTTGTATTCAGACTGGATGTCTGCAATACAATGTTGTTAGTTGAAAATCTCATTGCTTTTAACCGAGTTCCTTGGAGTATATCTTTACTTCTCATGGCTTCTTCTGATCCGGTGTCGGTTGATGAGCAATTCCCTTAAGGGGGTAACACTAAAGATTCAAAAATAAAGAAACATGGGAAAACGGTCGATTTCAACAAAGCACACATCAAACAAGCTACAAAAGTACTCCACACAGGCACACACAAGCAATGATACTATGAAAATGCACATGCACTACGTGACTGACTACACCCTACGCTTGAGCAAATGTTTGGGAGCCGACAAAGAATCTAAGGGGGTAGCGAGTGCAACTACTGACTCCGAAACTCCAAAGGGATGAGGCGGAGGGGGTGGAGAAGCTAGCGAAGACTGAGGTAGGGTGGCACCAAGCAATCTTTGGGCTCGAATGGCGTCTCGGACTAACTCGGAAACAAGAAGACACTCGGTTGTCATGTAACTGGACATGGCAAAGATAGCCGGGTCATCTTGAGGATTAACAAAGGGGAACTTGATCCGGTTAGGATTCTTGATGATGGTGGGATAGTACTAATAAGCATGGTTCTCTTGCACCATGCTCTCTTGATGACGAAGACCGATGACTCCTGCCATTGCGGCAAGCTGAACGGCACGCTCGGGAGCAGCACCGTAACCACCATGGAAATTGTAGGTGCGCTTACCAACAGGAATCAAGGCTGGTAGATGTACATGAGCAACATACTCTAGAATTCTTCCTCCGGCAAAAAACTAGAATACCTGGTAATGAGGTGGATCTCTATGGGGACCCCGACTCATAAGTCGAGATCATCGAATGCACGTGTACAGTGATCCCAGAGATCAATGCTCACTGAACACACAGAAGCTGAATAACAAGAGTCTTACATCCATACATACCGTTTTACACAAGTAGGACCATTATGGTCAAGTCTTGAGTGTATCATCGCAGCGGAAATCTTCAATAACAACTTGGACCCATGCCATCTGCCTTCACCCTACAGGCATTCTGACTGGGAAGCATCCTAGCTCGCATGTTCGTCACCGAGGAACTCTTCATAATATCCTGTTCTTTCATGCCTGGCCAATAAAATAACCAGTGGCAAGCCAATGAGTACTTTGAATGTACTCGCAAGCAACCCATGTTTTGGTTCAAGGTACAACAATGCATGATATAGGTAAATTTTTGCAGAAAGCTAGTTTTGAGTGCAATGACGTGTTCAAAAACTTGTAAGACATGCATCAGGAGAATTCAAGTAACCATGAGGACAGGTTACAGATATCAACATAAATAGAGTGGGCACCAACCCAACTCAAATCATGTCAAGTCCCTTGACTTGACCCAAGTAGTTTTATCAACACACACACACGGTTTGTAAGCATGTGGACGTAGCCCAAGAGCGGTTACCCAACTTTCCTTGACCGTGGACACGGCTATTCGAATAGTTTGACACTCTGCAGAGGTTGCACACTTTACCCACAAGATCCGGGGAACTTCCGTGTCATCCACGACCCGCGGTACCTCAAGTACCCGGGGTAAGCACCCGATCACTATCTTTCCCTAGACGACACTAACAAGGAGTCCACTCGTTGTTCCGTATCCTCGCGATGTACATCATACGAGACTCGCTCAAGATCGTAACATCCGAGAGGGGACACAATGGTGTATCCGGTGCCCTGTGAAAACAGTCATGGCCACCCTACCTGGCACGACCCCGTCCCGAGAGAGAGCACCAACTCTCCCCCGTCACTAGTAATGCGGGCTCCAAGCTAGTATCGGCCTAGGTAATCAATAATGCCCTTTCCCATATAAGGGTAGAGTGGTTGCACATGTAAGGTTGGAATAACGGTCGCAACTTAAACCAATCCGTTTTTGAAAACAACACACACACTTGCCTCGGTACACCACTTCGTCATCAAGTGGCTACCCAACTCATCATCTCCCTCGGGCATAAGTGGCACCCGATGGGGTTTTCGAAAAGTCCTTTGAAAATACTTTGTCTCCATCACCATGCATATTCCCGTCCCTTTTTGCATAGCACTACTTTAGCATCCTATCTACTCCCACCGGCATAACCCTCATAAGAAGGTAGGGTCATGCACAATGCAAGTATCAACGAGGAAGTAACGGTGGCAAGCCACCCCATGTGGTCACCATAATATCGTGTCTCAGGTGCAAGCAATAAAAGTGCTATATGGCATGCATAAAAAGGGTTCATAGACATGGTCAAAGGGCTGCTTGCCTGGTTCATCAGAGTCTTGAGATCTTCTGGTCCTTCTCCAAGTACTCCATCTACTTCGTCAACTAACGTCGAAAACAAACACAATAAGCAACACAGCAAGGCAAGAGTGAATGTGCTCTAAAAATATGAAGTTGACTTTTATTGGATACCTCTGGTCATATGAGGAATGACCAAAGTGATTTCATTGGAAGTGGATCAATGGATATTTCTAAACATTTCAATATGATGGAATCAATGGTTTTGATGGATCCACAAGTTGTCCACAGAATGCCATTTTATAAAAATGAGTAAAAGTACCCATTAATTCAGGCATGATTTTAGAAAAATTTAGAAATTGGTTTCACTGGATTTGGAGTTGAAATGAATATAATATGGATTTTTGAAGTGGACTTATTTGGATAAATGACCTTTTTAAAGGGTCCAGTGAAAACTGAGAACAACAAAAATGTCCACTATGGCCCACTAAATAGAACATGATTTATGGAGTCAGTAGAAATTTGATTCATCAAATTTGGACACTATTTGAATAGTTTATGGATTCTTGAAGTTCTCTAGAATAGAAAAAGGACAATATTCGGGTTATACCTAAACTATGCACAGGGCGCAGTTCAGCACTGCAGCACACTGGGCCGGCCCAGCGGCTCGGCCACGCGGGCGACGGGGCAACATCGAAGGCGGATTCGGCCGAGCCGTTTCCACTTAAACGGGCGGGCCCTGCCCTTTGGGTCGCTAACGCGTGGGGCCCAGCGGCAGGTCGCCTTCAACCTCCCGCGCGCGCTCCGGCCGCGGGGAGGAGCGGCTCCCACCGGCGATTGCCGGGGCTACAAAGCATCTCCGGCGACGCTCTACCCACCAGCATGCTCAGGAGGCTGCGACGCATCTGTCTAGGTGCTTCACGCATGCCGAGGATGGCCATAGTGGTGACGGCTTGGATGGTGGCGGAGGAGGTCGTCGGCCATCCGCAGCTCTCGGCGTTCATGCATCCCTGCGATGGTTCGAGGAGGTGGGGAGGGTCTCCGGACCACGGGGAGTCTTGGGTGGAGGAAAGGGAGGGAGGTGAGCTCGGTGTTGCTCGAATTTGAGCAAGCCGAAGCGGCGGCTGTGCGGTGGTAGGAGGAGAAGGATGGCACGGGAAGAGGGGGCTACTGCTCGAGGAGGTCGCTGGGGGGAAGAGGGAGTGAATCGAGAGGGGAGAGGGGCCTGGAGTGGCTGTATAAGGTGGGGCTATGGAGCACCTTGGGCGCCATCCACGGCCGCGGCCAATGCAGTGCCAGGGGCCGAAATGGCACCCAGTGCCTTGTCCAGGGCATTTGTAGGCGTGGCCTAGGCCAAGGGAAAGGCAGAGGGAGAGCAGGGAGGTGCCAGAGGCTTCACGCGTGTGAGCTCGCCCATTGGAGCTCTCGGGCGGTCGGGGCGCGCGTGGAGGAGGCAGCAGGAGGGAGAAGGAGGAGGGGGCAAGGGGCGTGGCATGTTGCGGACGCCGAGGCACCTCGTCGGGCGCGCTGGGGAGGCCCGAGGTGGCCGGAGGTGCTTGGCAGGGGGTGGCTACAGTGCGGGAGCGCACTGTAGCGCACTCTAGAGCATGCCTTTGGCTACCATGGCATTGTTTAAAGGGCAGGGGCGTGCCCACTCATGTCTGGTAGTGCCAGGGAGAAGTAAACAGGTGGGGACTAGCATTGGATGCCCTAGAGAGCCACTAGATGAGAGGGGAGGTGGAGAGAGAGATGAACAGTGGCTGTCCAGAGGGGTGAATGAGGAGGTTTCACCCCTCAATCATTGAGTTGAGGCCAGGGAAGAGTTACTGGAGGTGCAAGAGGACCCTGAGGGGCTGTGGTAAAAAGTTGAGGTCATGGAGAAGAGTGGAAGTGGTCAAAATGATGATTTTGGAAAAATGGCAGAAGGTGTTTGTTGCTGGTTTGGGCAAGAAAATTAATTCCACTTGCCATGAGAATTAACAGGATGGAATGGCACATAGAAGTAGGGTGTTCCACCAAGTTTGAGCTCATTTGGGCAAAGTAGCCAATGTAACTTTGGTAAACCCTAGAAATCAGTAGAAATGGCTTTGCCAAGATTTAGTCATGCAAATCTATTCTCCTTGATGCACCACTTGGTGTAGTGTCATAATTTGAGGTTCTGAACATGTCCACAAAAGTTGAGATCAAGAGGAGAAAGTTTCCAATGTAGAGTTGTTCAAATTTGGTTTTGGACAGAAAGGGTTTTGGGGGGATTTCATGGGGTTATACTATTCTCCATGACATGATACTTGTCAAGATCATCAAACATGTCATATGTGACATGCTAGACTTTTCTTGGAATTTTTGGAGAATATTTCCTTTGTAAATATTTCAAAAGCTTGAAATATCCAGAAAGGGTTTTTGAGGGATTTGACCAATATTTTGAACATGACCATGTGTTGAAACTCTTATATATGGACAATATATGTCCTATGAGTTTCCCTAAAAACATTTCAAATATTTTTGAAGCAATAAAATAATTTTTCCCTATTAAAGACCATTTCTGGACTTAAGAAAAAGCTTTTAAATAAAATAGGAAAATAACCTTTAAAATTATATTTTTGTGGTTTCTGGGTATCCTATATCTAATAGGAGTCAAATATATTTTTGGAAAGATTTTTACTACCTTTAATTAAGTACTTGCAGTGCAAACCTCAATTTCAGGGGTTTTGAAAAACTAATTTTTGAGAATACTATTTGGCCAAATTATTTTTGTAAGAAATTATTTTTATGTCCTATACACATGGCATGATCATTGGTTCAAGAGTTTGGAGCAAGGAGATGAAGTATATGAGTTGGAGGATTTATTTGATTTTTAGAGCACTAGCAAACAGCAGACAAAAATCAAATCAAGCAAAGACCAAAACACACAAAAGTTTTTGTCAAACCACATTTTATCATGTTTTATTAGCTTAAGTGTTGTGGCATGAAAATCAGGGTGTGACAATCTCCGCAGGGATAAATGGTACGCCACATATCGCCAAGGAGGGTGGAAAAGTTGAGAGGTGTAGGAGTGGGGCTGAACGCAATAGGAACAACACTGGGAGCTCTTGGGATGGCATTGAATTCATGGAAGCTGACCGCCATCTACGCATGAAACAAGGGTTAGGGGTAACCGAATAAGACTATATGCAGCAAACAAATGCAACAACCAAATGCAGCAAGCAAAGACACCACCAGACCCTATACTACCATTTTCTAACGTTCCAGCGGACTAGGATGCTCTACAGCCAGACCTGCTCTGATACCAAGCATGTGGCACCCCAGCTCAAAGAAACCAGAACGCCCCGTATTTCAGCCCAGAGATCAAGGTGAAGTCTTCTAGAATACGACACTCTTAGCATAGAACAAATTAGCTCTTTATTACAACACGAATACAAATACAAGGTCTCCGATATTACAATGAATAACATCGGCACGGCGATGCTACGCCAACCATAGTTGCTCTATGGAAGCAACATAACAACTCGAGGTAGCGGAACAACTACTGGCAGCGGAACAATGAACAACGATGATGGACTCCAAACCGTAGGGACTCTGGCTGGAATGTTTATCCTAGGTCGCGAACACGGGAACCACACCAAACAAGCAAGCAACCAGGCACGACCTGCAAACTGGCATGACATGCTAGGTCAGTACATTGAATGTCCTTGCAAGCTCACAATAACCAAAAGCAATGAAGAGAAACAACAGCATGGCATTAATAGGTTAAATCAATCATGAGCATGATACTAACAGAACAACATGGCATGCACAAACTGAACATGATACGGCTAGAACAAGGATAGCATGAGCCTATGAACACGATGATACTACATGTAACAGGTTAACATTCTCATGCAACAACTTACTCTTGCTCGGCGGTTACCTCGTAACCATCTCATGCATCAACTTACAAACAAACGTCGGTATCCACGATACCTCCGTGATCATCTCATGATCACATAAAGATCAACCAACTTCGGTATCCACGATACATTCATGATCCTCTCGCGATCACAACCAACCTCTTTCTCATCATCGAACCGGGGTTATTATTAATCAAGTTATTATTATAGTTGGCTCATAGTGTGACCGACTACGAACTGGGCCCGTATCCGCAGGCGCGGCTATTGATAGATTGAACACACACTCTGCAGAGGTTAGTACACTACACCCACACAACAGAACCCATGGCCTCATGCTCCCTTTCGGGTGGACCAATGGCATTTCGACAAAACCGATCTATTGCCATCACACTCTCCCAGCGACTCCGACAAACTCCCCTTTAGGCTAAGTCTTGGGTGGCCCAGTGTCAATTCTTGACACCCAATGACCATCGTCGTGGCAAAACATAAACGGTCCCAAACGGGAACAAGGATCCTTACAACAACAACAGGCACACAAGGCTTATATCCGCCTACCTGATCAGGGTAGCACGCACCCATAACCTTCCCTCATTGGAGGCACCGGCGAGAGGCATGCCAATAGACCGCATTAGGGCCTTCCCATAAAAGGCAAATGTGGCTGCACTGGTCAGCTCGATTTGGTGGCACCATGACTCAGCCAACAGTTGTTCAAGTTCATTAAAGTCCGGTTAAACTTGAATGCAGTAAGCTGAGCCATATTAAAATAACATGATGCAACTACAATGCAAGATACCAACATGAGCATGGATGTGCAACATAATCATCAAGCATAACAACAATGAAGCATTTATCCAAATGAGCATGGCATGCTGACGAGCATAAGCAGAATACTACACATGAGCATAGCATGACCACTAGCATCGTAATCAGGGTGAACACCACTACTGCCAGCATGTACTACTACTACTACCAAGCATAACATGTGATAATAATACTAGCAAGTAGTACTTGATAACAAGATGCATCAGAACATAGCATGAAGGTGAACATGAAACCACGAGCATAACTGAAACAACGATAGTAGTAGCAAACAAGCAGGTAGTTAACGGGCATACATTTATTAAATATTCTAGTAGAAACCATGGCTACTGCATGGATATAATGCAAGTGTATGGGTGACGGAGACTCCGGGAAGAAGTGTGGTGAAGCTGCAGAACGATTTGTCAGACTTGCTTCTGTCTTGAAGGGGGCTGATTATAAGCAAGGGAAAAATGGTCATTTTCACTATGGGATCACCTAGTGAAATGGTACCAACAGAAAGATCTCAATGAGAGAAGGAGTGGGTGTTGGTTTCACCTCGATCGGAGTTACGACCGTGGAGATACGAGGTGTAGAAGTTGAGGGACTAATCTATGAAAAATTTATCACCAGCGGGTCCCTAAGTGGATAAGACAGAAACGGGTTTGAGAAAATACGCTTTCTGACTTAGAAAACATACTTTAGACAAAGAGGAAAGGAATACACTTTCATATTACGAAAACATATTTCAAGAAAACGTGTCCACTTACTACACTGGGCCCGGGCAATGAGGCACTACGAGCGGGGCCCAAGGGTAGGGGAGGGGCCCAGTGCTCATCTTCTTCCTTCCTCCTATCTCCCTCATGAGAGACAGAGGAGGGGGCGAGGCAGGGGGATTCCGGCGACAGGGCGGGCAGCTTCGATCGTCCCGGGCTCAGGCGAGAGCACTGGCCGAGCTCGGGGCGGAGTGTCGCACCCATCCAGATGAGAAGAGGGTGTCGGGGAGGATGGGGACGACCGTGGCTATAGGGTGAACAGAGGAGCGGCATGGACAGCAGTTGTGCTCGGGATGACGGGCACATGGCCTTCGATGAATGGGTGAGGTGCTGGGAAGGGTCGCCGGAGCGAGGAGAAGGCGATGGTTGAGGAAGGGAGTGGAGGGGGAGCTCATGACTCAAGATGGAGTGGAACAGAGAGCAATGGGTGGGCGGGCAGACTTGGGGACGACGACCCTAGTGGCTTCGACGAGGGGAAGAGAGGGTGGGGGTGTGCGTTGGAGAGAGGGGAATAGAGTGGTGAGGTCAGAGAGGCTCGGGGGGCGGGTACTCGATTGCAACGGACTCCGGTGAGCAAGCGCGGCGGCCTGAGGAGGAAATGGGGAAGGAGAGGCACTTCGGTGGGTGAAGGAGCTCGGGGAGAGAGCGCTGAGCTTCAGAGGAGGTCGGGCATGCCTTATATAGGCTCGGGGAGGGCTTGGGGATGCTCTGGAGAGATCCAGCTCGACGCCAATGCAGGTTAGGGCGGCTAGCATCACGGGCAACTCGACGGCAACACGACAGCATTGATGCAGGGCGGGGAAGTGGTGCAGGCTGATGCTGTTGATCACGAGGGAGCTCCTGGACAAGATTTGGACGCGAGAGGCAGAGGAAGGCGATGGCAACAGGGATGACAACGTGCCAGAGCACGAGTTTTGGCTGGTTCACCCCCATGGTCACCATGTGAACTGGCATACGCGATGCGAGGTGACCGGCCAAATCATGTCTAGGAGGTAGACCATTAAACCCTCGGTGCAAAGTAGGAGAGAAACAAGCACAGGAAGGTGATGCATGACCACAGCTAGCAGGTTTGCAGATGACCAGCAAGGTGTTTGATGCCTACTGTGGTTCACATGTCTGGAAATAGACTCAGATCTTTAGCACATCATGGTCAATCACTAAGATGATCCTCTCTAAGAATTTGCAGCTCATTATGATGGATAAAAATGATACTTGCTGTAGAAAGTGCCATAATGGCCAGATTAGGGAATGATGAAGTAGCACTCACATAAATGATTGCCATGAGCTGAAATTTGGAGGAGGTGGATTATTTGACCATATTAAGACACTGTAAAAGTTTCATACAATTGGATACACCAAAGTGTGGTACTTGCTTCATAATGCTTTATTCTAACCAGAAACTTGGAAAAATTGCATAGGGCAATTGGCAAGAGGAAATGAACCAAAACTTGGTAGAGGGAGTTGGTATGGATAGGAGAATGCCCTGGTAAATTTTCATTTTAAATGAAGCAATATAAAATATGGTTGCTTCACAAAGTGAAAATCTGACCAGAAACCAAGTTTTGAAGTTGGGCTCACATGGAAGGGTTACATGAGCTCAAAGCTCAAATTTGGTAGAGAGGCATGATTTGATCAAACGAAGGATGTGGCAAAGTCTCAACTCATTTGTATATGCCTAGAATATACCTCCTTCACAAAGTTCCTTCCTAGACAGAAACTTTGAAAAAATGCTAAAAAATAATTACTAGGCAAATGAGTATGAAAATTTGCATGAGGCCATGATATGGACAGGAAAAGATGTCCAAAAAGTTTAAAGTCAATCAACCAAAGATAACTGGCACTTGCTTCACAAAGTGCAATTAGGGCATAATAAGAAAATAATATTGGTGGATGATCTATGAACATGGCTGATACATCTCCAAGGTATCTATAATTTTTGATTGTTCCATGATGTTATATTATCATTCTTGGATGTTTTACAATCATTTTGTAGTCATTTTATATCATTTTTTGGTAATAACCTATTGACATAGTGCCCAGTACTAGTTGTTGTTTTCTGCATGTTTTTTACATCGCGGGAAATCAATACCAAATGGAGTCCAAACGCAGCGAAACTTTTTGTGGATTTTTTTGGACCAGAAGACACCAAGTGGGCCGAGAAAGCACCTGAGGGGAGCTCCGAGGGGAGAACAACCCACCAGCCTAGGCGTGCCCTAGTGGGTTGTGCCCTCCTCGTTGGCCTCCTGCACCGCCTCTTTGCTCTATAAATACCCCAATATTCCATAAACCCTAGGGGAGTCGACAAAAATCAATTCCAGCCGCCGCAGAGTCAAAAACCACCAGATCCAATCTAAACACCATCTCGGAGGGGTGCATCATGTCCATTGGTGCCTCTCTGATGATGCGTGAGTAGTTCTTTATAGACCTACGGGTTCGTAGTTAGTAGCTAGATGGCTTCCTCTCTCTCTCTCTTTCTCTCTCTCTCTCTCGATTATCAATACAATTGTCTCGTGGAGATCCATATGATGTAAGTCTTTTGTGGTGTGTTTGTTGGGATCTGATGAACTTTGAGTTTATGATCAGATCTATATTTTTATCCATGAAAGTTATTTCAGTCTTCTTTGATCTCTTATATGCATGATTGATTATAGCCTCATATTTATTCTCCAATACTTGGGTTTTGTTTGGCCAACTTGATCTATTTATCTTGCAATGGGAAGAGGTGCTTTGTGATGGGTTCGATCTTACGGTTCTTGATCCCGGTGACAGAAGGGGAAAGGACACGTATGTATCATTGCTATTAAGGATAACAAGATGGGGTCTATTTCTACATAAATAGATCTTGTCTACATCATGTCATCGTTCTTATTGCATTACTCTGTTTTTTCATGAACTTAATACACTAGATGCATGCTAGATAGCGGTCGATGTGTGGAGTAATAGTATTAGATGCAGGAAGGAGTTGGTCTACTAATCTTGGACGTGATGCCTATATAATGATCATTGGCTGGATATCGTCATGATTATTTGAAGTTCTATCAATTTCCCAACAGTATTTGTTTTCCCACCGTTTGATACTTTTCTCGAGAGAAGCCACTAGTGAAACCTACGGCCCGCAGGTCTCTTTTCATCATATTTTCCTTTGCGATCTATTTTCCTTTGCTTTTATTTTCAGATCTATTAAATCAAAAATACAAAAATACTCCTGCGCTAGCCGCTGCTTCCAACTGCTGCATTCTGTTGCGCGTCTATTGCCTGCTGCTCCTGCTATTCCAAGCCGTCGTTGTTGCTCACTGCCTACATGCTGCCTGTTGCGTTGTGTCGCTACTACTGGTTGTGGTCGGCCGTTGGCGCCTGTATGCATACGCTCATGCCCAAGCACGGCGTTGGCAAGCTGGTCTCTGCCCAGTAAGGCCGGCCTATCTAATTAGTTAGAACTCCTACTAATTAGGGTAGTTACGTTAGTTGATTACCTTTTTTGTCTAATGGTCCAATGGCAAGTGGGCCCTTTCACTTAAATAGCATGTTAAATCAATTCTAAGTCAATGTATCAATGACAACTGGGCCCCATCTGCAGTTTGACCAGTCAACAGTCAAACAGTTGACCGGAATGTTGACTTGGTGAACCGGGCCCTCTGGGCCCACTGTCAGCCTCACATGAAAAAGTGTGGGTACATTTTTTGGTACCCATAGCATTTAGCTATTAAAATGAATTTCGAATTAAAATAAATCTGTAATTCTAAAAAATTAATGAAACTTTGGAAAATCATATAAAATAAACCGTAACTCTGATAAAAAAGTTTTATACATGAAAGTTTCTCAAAACGACGAGACGAATCCGAATATGTGGTACGTTCATATGTCACATGACCCTAGCATAGAGAACATGCAACCGTTCCCCTCCGTTTCATCTGTCCAAAAATGCCAAACTTCGGGGAAACATTCCCGGATGTTATCCCCCTTCGGCGGTATTGTATAGCACTGCGCTAGGACACCCCTAGCACCGCTTTTTGACCTTTCATGCTTTGTATTGCTATGTTTTCTTTATATTTCTTGTTTCTTCCTCCTCTTCTCTTCGGTATACCCCGAGACCGATGTCGATGCCCCTGTGATCGACTACGTAGACGACGACCCTTCTTCCTTTTTCAGCGGAACTTCCAGGCAAGCAACCCCCCCCCCCTTGTTCATTCCGATATCGCCTATTCTCTTCTCTCTTATGCTTGCATTAGAAATTGTTGTTGCTACTGCTTTACCTATTCTGATGCATAGCCTGATCTTGTAACCTGCAATTGTTACCTACCTGTTTATCCTAAACTGCTTAGTATAATCTGGTTAGAGACCCATCAGGGACCCCATGTTGACCCAACTGCCCCGCTGGATTATCAGAAGACCCGATCAACGGGATTGAAGACCAGGCCTCGGCACCGCACAACACTCCCCTTAGTTGTACGACACCGCAGCGTTACTATCGAGTGCTGAGGGTGATACCTCGTTAGCACTTCTGATGCTTACTCTGTGGAGTAGTTACCGGGTCATGGTCATCGAGGGTGATTCCTCTTTTTCCTCTTCAGATAATAACGTTGTCGTGCAATACCTCAAGTGTGAACCTCGAGGGTGATTTCCTCTTACATTCACCTTGATATTTACATCATGTGGGAATCCAACGAGGGTGATGCCTCGGGTTCCTTCTTGATGTGGTAGCCACACAGTTTGCCTTTACATTACTATTGTTACCGATTAAAGTGGATAAAGATGGATCGGTCCTAAGGGGTACCCGAGCGAGCATATTTGTGAAGTGATGTGGAGTCGGGTTGACCTGGAAAGTGCCCGTGAGATAATTACGTGGCGTAGTCGGGCATTCTTAGCCCTTGCCACAAGTCCATGAGACGGGGCGACGGGGTCACATCGATCATGAGCCTCTGCTCGTTACCGCGCGCTCCTAATCCACTTGGATTTGGATATTTGATCCGAGGGGCCTCTAGCCTAATAGCACTAACCATCACATGGGCATAGTATGGGTGTTATGCATCATATGCATCAGCCGAAGCTTAATAGACGTCATGCGACTGAGCAGCGTGCGCCGGGTTGGACTGCGTAAGCACTTCCCTTTTAAAGGAGGTAGCTAGGTCTAAGCACCGGCCGCCCACACAACGTGTAGGAGTTCCCAAGGCAATGGCCCAAGACCCCTGGGGGCATAGTGAGGGAGTCCTGGATTAAGGGGTCCTCGGACAGCCAGACTATCAGCATGGGCTGGACTGTTGGGCTATGAATATACAAGACCGAAGGCTTTTTCGCGTGTCCGGATGGGACTCTCCTTTGCGTGGATGGCAAGCTTGATGATTCAGATATGTAGATTACTTTCTCTATAACTGACTTGGTGTAACCCTAGCCCCCTCCGGTTTCTATATAAACCGGAGGGTTTAGTACGTAGAGACAACTACAATCATAATCATAGGCTAGACTTCTAGGGTTTAGCCATTACGATCTCGTGGTAGATCAACTCTTGTAGTACTCATATTCATCAAGATTAATCAAGCAGGAAGTAGGGTATTACCTCCATAGAGAGGGCCTGAACCTGGGTAAAAATTGTGTCCCCCGCCTCCTATTAACATTAGCCTTAGACGCATAGTTCGGGACCCCCTACCCGAGATCCGCCGGTTTTGACACCGACATTGGTGCTTTCATTAAGAGTTCTGTTGCGTCGTCACTAAAAGGCTTGATGGCTCCATCAATCATCTACAACAACGCAGTCCAGGGGGACATCTTCCTTCCCGAACAAAACTTCATATTCGACGGCTTTGCACTACGGGCCAACTCGCTTGGCCATCTAGAGCAGATCGATAGCTACGCCCCTGGCCATCAGGTCAAATTTGGAAGCCTAAATTACGTGGCCGATATCCGTGGAGACTTGATCTTCGACGGATTCGAGCCCATGATGGCCGCTCCCTGCCACCATGATGAACATGGCCTAAATTTGTCATTGGACCACGCTCAGAAATTAGCGCTCGTAACTGCTCTCGCCCTAGAACCGGAGCGGACCGCGCCATCCGAGGACGGGAAGCTAAACCCCACCATGGAAGTTGCAGACTAATTGGCGGTCGAGCCGCACACAGACCTTACGTCGAGCTGGGATTGTGTCACCGGAACCTCGGAGTCGTCTCCGGCCGTAGATTCTGGACCGCGTGCATCCACGTCCATCGAACCTGATTGGGCACCGATCTTGGAGTTTAGCTCCGCGGACATCTTCCAGCACTCGCCTCTAGGTGATGTGTTAAACTCATTAAAATTCCTCTCCTTGTCAGGGGACTGTCAGCCAAACTATGTCTGGCTCGATTAGGAAGCGGATGACGAAGAACTTCATTTCCCACCCACCACCCACTTTATAGCCATTGTTGGTGACTTAACCGACATGCTTGATTACGACTCCGAAGACATCGACGGTATGGACGACGATGCTGGAGAGGAGCAGGAACCACCGCCTATAGGGCGCTGGACAGCCACCTCCTTGTACAACCTATACATGGTGGATACACCCAAAGAGAACAATGGCGACAATGAAAATCCAGTCAAGGATAAACCTCCTGAGACACAACCAAAGCGCCAACGTCAGCGACACTGCTCTAAGCCATGCCATGGTAAAAACAGCAATACCATCACAGGAGAAAATAATACTTCGGACGACGCCAAAGACAATGTAGACCCCGTCGATCCAACTTCCGAATAGGAGGAACGGGAGGAGGGGCGATTCAGCCCCAATGAACAAGCCATGAATGAAGACTCAGAAGACAGTTACTACCTTCCGCTCTCCGAGGACGAAGTGAGCCTCGGCGACAAAGACTTCATCGTGTCTGAGGATCCCATCGAGCAGGAGCGCTTCAAGCGCCGGCTAATAGCCACTGCAAGGAGCCTAAAAAAGAAGCAGCAACAGCTTCAAGCTGATCAGGATCTGCTCAATGACAAATGGACTGAAATCCTAGCAGCCAAGGAATACGGCCTCGAGCGTCCAACCAAGAGTTAGCTGAGGCGCAAATTGTTACCCCAGTTTGATGATGAGGTGCCGGAACCCATCTTACCAGCGTATAATGCGGCTGACCGGCCACCACGTGGTCGGGATAAAGTGGCACCTCGAACCAAACACTAGCCCGCACTACCTCGCCATAAAGTCAGAAATACAACAGCTCGGGGATGTACACATGACCTGTGACATGACCTGAAAAACAAAGCAGGCCAGACCAGATCGATCTACGGATCGCGGGGTGTGCCCCGATGCGCGATGATGGCCACCAAGCCGAACATGAGAAATATAACAACGTCTAGGCCGAAAACTGCAGACGAACTCCATCTGAGCTACGTCACGACCTAGCCCAATATAGAGCCACCCCACACCCTCTTTGCTTCACCGACGAAGTAATGGAACATGAATTCTCAGAAGGGTTTAAACCCGTAAACATCGAATCATATGATGGGACAACAGACCCCGTGGTATGGATCGAGGGTTTTCTTCTTCACATTCATATGGCCCGCGGTGATGATCTTCATACCATCAAATACCTACCGCTGAAACTCAAGGGACGAGGTCGACACTGGTTGAATAGTCTGCCCGAAAATTCCATTGGCAGCTGGGAGGACATGGAAAATGTCTTTCTTGACAACTTTCAAGGCACATATGTCCAACCTCCAGATGCCGATGACTTAAGTCATATAGTTCAATAGCCCGGAGAGTCAGCCAAGAAATTTTGGACTAGGTTCTTAACTAAAAAGAACCAGATAGTCGACTGTCCGGATACTGAAGCCCTAGTGGCCTTTAAGCATAGCATCCGTGACGAATGGCTCGCCCGACACCTCGGCCAAGAAAAGCCAAAGACCATGGCAGCCCTCACGACACTTATGACCCGCTTTTGCGCAAGCGAGGATAGTTGGCTAGCCCGTAGCAATAATCATGCATGTGAGCCTAGCACCTCTGAGGCCAGAAACAGCAGCGGCAAGCCACGGCGCAACAAACACAAGCTCGAGGTAACGGTGACAACACCGAAGACACGGCTGTCAACGCCGGATTCAGTGGCTCCAAGTTCGGTCAGCGGAAGAAGCCATTTAAGAGAAACAATCCGGGCCCGTCCAGTTTGGACCGCATACTCGATCGTCCATGTCAAATCCATGGCACCACTGATAAACCAGCCAATCATACCAACAGAGAATGTTGGGTCTTCAAACATGCCGGCAAGTTAAATGCCGAAAACATGGAGAAGGGGTCGCTAAGCAATGACGATGACGAGGAGCCCTAGCCACCGAACACAGGGGGCAGAAGAAGTATCCCCCCAAGTTAAAATGGTGAACATGATATACGCCACCCATTTCCCCAAGAGGGAGCGCAAGCGCGCACTCAGGGACGTCTACGCGATGGAGCCAGTCGCCCCAAAGTTCAACCCATGGTCGTCTTGTCTGATCACCTTCGATTGTAGGGACCATCCGACCAGTGTCCGTCATGGTGGTTCAGCCGCACTGGTCCTTGACCCAATCATTGATGGATTCCACCTTACATGAGTCCTTACGGACAGTGGTAGTAGCATGAACCTGCTCTATCAGGATACAGTGCACAAAATGGGTATCGATCCCTCAAGGATTAAGCCCACAAAAACCACCTTTAAAAGTGTCATACCAGGTGTAGAGGCCTGCTGTACGGGCTCAATCACACTAGAAGTGGTCTTCGGATCCCCGGATAATTTCCAAAGTGAAGAATTGATCCTCGATACCATCCCCTTCTGTAGTGGCTATCATGCACTGCTCGGACGAACCGCATTTGGTTAATTCAATGCGGTGCCGCACTACGCTTTCCTCAAGCTCAAGATGCCCGGGCCACGCGGTGTTATAACAATCAATGGAAACACGCAATGCTCCCTCCGTATAGAGGAGCACACCACGGCCCTTGCAGCAGAAGTACAGAGCGGCCTTTCCAGGCATAACCGCAGTCCAGCGGCCAAGCTCCCGGACACTGTCAAACGGGTCCGAACTTCTCCACAGCAAGGCGGTCCAGTTCGTCAAGAACTTGACTAGCAATTTGGCCTCCATCCCTGTCCCGACCAAATAGTAGCATTCGTACTGCGCGTACATAACTACGCACTCAAAATACCATGGGCATAGGCGGAGGCATAGCTAGACCATCGTCCACGGTACGGCTCAACCACTCCTAGAGCCGCATACTTTTACTATTTCTTTTTCTTTTCAGGTTTCTTTTTCCCCCAGGCCTTTTCCCGATAACCTGATCATCAGACCTATCAAGGGACGGATACATCAAGAAGGCAAGAAGCTTTGACATACAAGGGAATCCCCAGCTGGTCTCTGCTAACGATCGTTATACCTGTTTTACAAACCCGCACGCAGCTCGCCCTTGGTCGTGGCATGTCAAATAGCCATCTTTGCTTATTGCATTACCTGTACCAATCATTGTTGAGGAAATCGTTAACTGGTAGCTGCTCGGTTGGCTGGCGAGTAGGGGATTAATTGGCTAATCGGCAAGTTAATCAGCCATTTAATCAATTAATCAGACGATTTATCGGTTTATCGGCTACTCGGTGACCCAACGAGTAGGGATTAATCGGCAATTTAACTGGTTAATCGGATGAATTCTTGAACAGGGGTACCAATACGCCTTGACATATTAATCAAATTACAATGGAAACAGTTTGCGGCTCAATATTAGCAGCATCAACTTATTACTTATTTTTTTCCTTTTCTTTATATTCTCATCACTTGCGCCCATACACCTCTGGTATGCCTTAATTCGCCAGGGGCTTCATTACCCTCCATAATACGGCAAGCAGGTCCAAACACTTTTACGGTAGTTCGGCACCCTGAATTGTAGCATTATATGCATCGGCTCTGAATCATGTCTTGGGTCAATAGTTGGGTTACCCGGCTCCTGCGCTTGCTACCCTACGTTCCGCTATATCGGCTAGGGTAGTAAAGGGAGAACTACTGCGATTGTGTCCCGGTTCTTCCTGATGAGCACCTCAGTAGAGAAAGCCGAAAACTGACTGTCATGATACCGCGAGAGCCGGTCAGCTGTTCGAGAGGTTACAAATCTTTTTGCGATTAGGTGTGTATAGCGCCCCAAGTCCAGCCTTCCGAACACCAGGGGCTACGCCTAAATTTTTTCTTGTCAAACTCCTATGGCTAAGTGAGAGTAATAAAACCTCATAGTCCGATTGCCTGGTTTGTTGCGTTAAACACCTCATTAAAGGACCAAAACCTTGAATAAAGAGTGTTTAGATTTATCCCAAACACCCCCGTACTACCTACGTGGGGGCAGAAGCCGACAACTGGCCAACTATCAGATTTAATAAAACAGCCGCACAGGAGGTAAAATTATAAATAACAGGCATTATATTACATAACGGATCTGTTTCATAGTACAGGATAACATGAGTGTATTCATGGGAATATGATATCCTTAGCACATTGCTCCGCCACAAGGCGGGATCCCTCCAGGACACTATCAAGATACAGTTCGGTTGTGTGGTGCTCCTTGCCCGCGGGCGGTCCTTCGGTCATTAGCTTCATGGCGTCCACCTTCACCCAGTGCATCTTGGCATGGGCGAAGGCCATTCACGCGCCTTCGATGCAGATCGACCGCTTGATGGTGTCAAGCCGAGGGCAGGCACTAACCAGCCGCTTCACGAGTCCGAAGTAGCTGCTAGAAATAGCTTCGCCAGGCCACAGCCGGATTATCAAATCCTTCATGGCTAGTTCGGCCGCCTTGTGCAACTCGACCAGCTGTTTCATCTCATCGCTAAAGAGCACTGGATGTTCTGGCGCAAGGTATTGCGACCAGAATAGCTTCTCCGTAGAGCTCCCCTCTTTGGCTCGGTAGAATTCCGCAACATCTGACACGCTGCGCGGTAGATCCGCAAACGCCCCTGGAGAACTCCAAATCCGGGTCAGTAAGAGGAACCTTTCCTTCACATATTTGCTCTGCATTATAAAAGCCTTACCCGCCACGAGTTTATTGGCTCCCTGGATTTCCTTGGGGGTGCTCTGGGCTTCGGCCCGGGCATCGTGTGCACTCTAGTGGGCCTTGGCAAGCTCGGACTCTTGATCCGTGCACTTCTTGACGGTGTCCTGGAGCTCTTGTTGGACCTCACTGACCCGGGCCTCATGCTTTTCACGTGCGGCTTGTTCCTTGGACGCTCTGTCCTCGGCCTCGGCCAGTGCCTTCTTGAGGGCCTCTACTTCGGTCGCTGCCCCTAATAAATATAATGGCATTTTAGTAAGCACACATCATTCATCATTCATGAATATATATACAAGGTTATTGCATACCTTGACTGTCCTCCAGCTGCTTCTTTGCGTGGTCGAGCTCTTCCTCGGCCCGCTCCAGATTCTGCTTCAGTCCGGAGACTTCCGCAGTATGAGAAGTCGCAGCCAGCAGCGACGCTTGCTTATTCACATAGACATTTTAGATTAGTCTCCTCCGAAAATTATTTGATCCTCTATTCGGTTTTTCTTTTTGAACACTAAACAGAGTCTCGGGGGCTACTATCTATACGGTGACATTATTTTAACACAATCGCATTACTTACCTCCAAGCCTGTTAGAAGGCTAGTGCAGGCTTCAGTCAGTCCGCTTTTCGCGGACTGGATCCTCTCAGTCACCGTACCCATAAGGGTATGGTGTTCCTCGATGATGGAAGCGCCTCGTAGCACTTCCAACAAAGTATCCGGCGCCTCTGGATGGACAGAGGTCACCAGCGGAATAGGAACGCCCCCCTCCTTCGAGATGGGCTACTTGCCTGATTCCGGAGCCATATGAGTTTCCGGAATTATATTCGGTTGGGGCCCGAATTGGATTTGGCCCCCATCGTTAGTATCCATGGGGGCTCGCTCCCCCATGTGTCCGGCAGCTGAGGCCTCACCCTCCGACGCCTCCCTGACAGGCTCTGGATTCTCTCACGGGCCTGGGATCCTTCGGGACGACGCCTCGGCGTCACCCGTGTCCTTGCGAGAGGAGGCCGAGGGAATGGTGTAGGACCTTGAGAAGTAAGTCTAGAGGGGGGGTGATTAGACTACTTGACCAATCAAAAACTTAACCTTTTCCCAATTTTAGACTTTGGCAGATTTTAGCGATCTTAGCACAAGTCAAGAAATCTTCACACAATTCAAGCGAGCATGCAAAGAGTATATGAGCAGCGGAAATTAAAGCATGCAACTTGCAAGAATGTAAATGGAAGGGTTTGGAGATTTCAAACGCAATTTGGAGACACGGTGATATTTGAGTCGTGGTTCCGATAGGTGGTGCTATCGTACATCCACGTTGATGGAGACTTCAACCCACGAAGGGTAACGGTTGCGTGGGTCCACGGAGGGCTCCACCCAAGAAGGGTCCACGAAGAAGCAACCTTGTCTATCCCACCATGGCCGTCACCCACGAAGGACTTGCCTCACTAGCGGTAGATCTTCACGAAGTAGGCGATCGCGTTGCCCTTACAAACTCCTTGGTTCAACTCCACAATCTTGTCGAAGGCTCCCAAGAGACACCTAGCCAATCTAGGAGACACCACTCTCCAAGAAGTAACAAATGGTGTGTTCATAATGAACTCCTTGCTCTTGTGCTTCAAATGATAGTCTCCCCAACAATCAACTCTCTCTCACAGGATTTGGATCTGGTGGAAAAAAGATTTGAGTGGAAAGCAACTTGGGGAAGGCTAGAGATCAAGATTCATATGGTAGCAATGGAATATCTTGGCCTCAACACATGAGTAGGTAGTTCTCTCTCAGAAATGGTAAGTTAGAAGTGTAGATTTGTTCTGATGGCTCTCTCATGAATGAAGAGGATGTGGAGGGGTATATATAGCCTTAACACAAAATCTAACCATTACACACAATTTACCAATCTCGGTGGGACCGAATCAACAAACTCGGTCAGACCGATTTAGTAAACAATGTGACTGTTAGGGTTTTCGGTGGGACCGATATGCAACTCGGTAGGACCGATATGATTAGGGTTAGGGCATCACGTAATCTCGGTGAGACTGATTACACAAACTCGGTGAGACCGATTTTGGTAATAAGCTAACCAGAGAGTTGGTCAGGCAAACTCGGTGGGACCGATTACTCAAACTCGGTGAGACTGATTTTGGTAATAAGTTAACCAGAGAGTTTGCATTGTAATCTCGGTAGTACCGATTGCTCAAACTAGGTAAGACCGATTTTGATAATGGGCAAACACAGAGAGATTACAATCCCATCTCGATGAGACCGAGATCCCTATCGGTGAGACCGATTTGCCTAGGGTTTGTGGCAGTGACTATGACATCTGAACTCGGTGGCGCCGGATAGAAAGAATCGGTGGGGCCGAGTTTGACTTTAGGTTTAGGCCATATGTGGATGTGGGAAAGTAGTTGAGGGCTTTGGAGCATATCACTAAGCACTGTGGAGCAAGAAACTCATTAAGCAACACCTCATCCCTTCTTGATAGTATTGGCTTTTCCTATAGACTCAATGTGATCTTGGATCACTAAAATATAAAATGAAGAGTCTTGAGCTTGAAGCTTGAGACAATCCTTTGTCCTTAGCATCTTGAAGGAGTTCCACATCCTTTAGTCCATGCCACTCCATTGTTGAACTTGTCTGAAATATACTTGATAAAAGTGTTAGTCTAACAAGAGATATGTTGACATTAATTACCAAAACCACCCAGGGAGCAGTTGTGTCAGGACCCCAACTCAATGCCACATTGATCTAGCATGTAACACCTCATATCACTTTGCGGCCTCACGCACGGTATCCCCACGGGTGTCGCCTTACCTTTGCCCGGGACCGTTTGCGCCTTTTGGCACACGTATATGATAGTGTCGCTAGCATCCATATGATAAGGAGCCCGGGCTGACATGGCTAGTCATAAACCCAAAGTGGCACAAACTTACAGGGACAGGCATCCATGACCCAGCATCGAACGTGTCGGTCATCAGCGAGTGAATCCAGGCTGTAGCACTTGGCTAGCAGGACTCCAGTGAAACGGGATGTAGCGGGCTAAAAGGACTCCGGTATTCATCGCGTGACATTTCCCCGAAGGGACAGACACAGGAACGAAGAAGGACACATGCCGGCCAGCCTAAGTGTTCCGGAGCAGTAGCAAGCTACCATGGCTCAGTGGAAGCACTAGGAGACATTTCCCGGTAAGAGAGGCTACTAAGAATAAACAACTAGATAGTCAGATCCCACACATACCAAGCATTTCAATAACATACACACAATATGCTCGATATGTGCAAATACAACATGGCATCACAACATGACTCTACAGCTCAAGTATTTTATTCAATAGGCTCTGAGGAGCGAGATATTACAAACATGGGTCTCTCGACCCAGCATTCAGAGCATACAAGTCAAAGCACAAGCGGAAGCTTAACATGTCTGAGTACAGACATCTACAAATGAAAAAGGCTAAGAAGCCTGACTAACTACCAGATCCTGCCGAGGGCACAAGATCGTAGTGAGATAACAAGCTAAACGTCGAAGTCCACGTGGAACTACTAGTGAGACTGAAGTCTCTCTGCAAAAACATAAAATAGGCAAACGTGAGTACAAATGTACCCAGCAAGACTTACATCAGAACTATCTACATATGCATCATTATCAACAAAGGGATGGTGGGGTTTAACTACAGCAAGCCAGCTTTGACTCGGTGGCTATCCTGAACTACGACTGCAAGTAACTCTTTTGAGGTGGCGCACACGAGTCCACATATTCACCATATCAATACACCACTATGGATCCGCTCCCGTCTCCCTACGAGAAGGCCATCCATAGCACTCACACTTATCTTGCGCATTTTAGAGTATCCACTTTCACTTGTCTATGAACTAATATAGGCAACCCAGAAGTCCTTTACCGCGGACACGGCTATTCGAATAGATGATGTTAACCCTGCAGGGGTGTACTTCTTCATACATGTTTCCACCACTTAGCGTCTGCACACGACATGTGCTCGGCAGACTTCAAGCGAAAGCCGACGTGGGTGTAGACCACGACCTACCTAAACACTCAAGTCTCCAGTCCAGGTTTATTGCCTATTCAGGTTCCATCCGCAGGGAGTCCGCCCGAGGTTTCCACATACGGCCCCGAATGATGTGTACAGGGTTCCGTGACACCAAACGGGTGCCTTGTATACCCGGCCACGTGCCTACCGCATCACAGCCCACCCCTCCGGTCAGCGCTGCGCACGGCCTCCAGCATACTACAAACACCAGAAACTACTTGTAACTCCTGGACAGAGGACAAGGGTGATTAAGAAGTCGAGCGGGGTCATATTTCAGGGCCCAATGATTGGTTGTAGCTGAATCATGGATCACAAACACAGAACTCAGTTCCTGAGGACGGCTTCAATGAGACAACCCACCATGTACTCCTACATGGCCTCTCACCGCTACCTTTACCAAATCGTGTTCACACACTTAGCTCATGCACAGTAGGACATGTTCACACACCTCTGATTCATCCCCGATGAATCAGACCTGACTCAACTCTAAGCAGTAGCAGGCATGACAAACAAGCAAGAATGAGTAGGCACAACAGGGCTCGAACAACTCCTACTCATGCTAGTGGGTTTCATCTATTTACTGTGGCAATGACAGGTCATGCAGAGGATAAAGGGGTTCAGCTACCGCAGCAAGTAACAAATGAATCATTGTTGTCCTAATGCAGTAAAAGAGAGCAGGGCGAGAGAGTAGGATTGTATCGGAATGAACAAGGGGGTTTTGCTTGCCTGGCACTTCTGAAGATAATATAGTTCTTCATCGGTGTCATCGAATAATCGTCGGAACCACGTCTATTGGGAGGGAACACTCACCGACAAACAAAGAGGAAACACAATCAATGTCGTGCAACAATATGATGCATGAATGTGACATGGCAATATGCTGATGATTGGCCTAATGCAACTAGCAACAAGTTAAATGGAGTTGGTTTGAACACTAGGTTCAAATTCAAACTCCATGTAAGGCATTTCAAATGCCATTTATTCAAATTGTCTTATACAGCAACTTTAAGTTGTTCAAACATGCATGAAAATGGTACAGATGGATAGATTAGATTTTTCTGATCATTTTTCATATATAATTTATTTCATTTGGAGCTACGGTTGATTTTCTATGATTTTTAGAAGTTTAGGCAATTTTCTGGATTTTCCTGTATTAAAATAAATCCAGAAAATAGCTTATTGCGTCGGCATGACATCAGTGTGACATTAGCAGGTCAACACGCCAGGTCCAGGTCAAACCTGACTAGTGGGACCCATACGTCAGTGTCTCAGGCTGGTTTAGGTGGATGACAAGTGGGACCGGTCGACGGCCACGTCAGCGAGGTCAACGCCGACGTGTGGGGCCATTGTGTTTAGATTAATCTTAATCTATTCTTCTTAGCTGGTTAGTTAGGCAGTGGGGCCCGCATGTTAGTGAGAGTGTGGGTTAATTAGCGGAGTCATTAACTGCTAATGACGGTGCCATGTCGACGGCTAAACGCCGGTGCTAAGCACAGCACGACGGCGTCGCCCGTCCGGCCAACTCCGGCGACGAGAGATCGCGCGGCCGGGCGCGTTGGATCGCCCGTAGCTGGGCGCATCTTACGGTGGTGGTGGCTGGACCAGGGGTGGTCTATGGCGGCGCCGGCGATGACAACAGCAGCGGCCGGAGTTCGGGATAGCGCGGGCGCGGGGCTGCAGTGCTCGGGCGAGCTAACGGAGTGGCTAGGCAGCCTCCTGGAGGCGCCAGGAGCATATCAGTACCCCTAGAGCGAGCAGGAGAAGCTCGGGAGCATGGGCTCGCCGGTCATGGCGGACGGCGGCCTCGGGTGATCTCAGGGCTGCGGCTAGAGGGCGAAAATGACGCGGGGAGGAGAGGGAAAAAGCGGCGGAGCTCACAGGAAGGTCGTTGAGCAGATCAGTGGGCTCGGGGGCGACCGGAGTGAGGCAAATCAACGAATGGCGTCCGACGGGTACCGAGGTTTAAGACGACCAGATGGTGGCGATGCAGGGACTCCGGCGAAGCGTGGGTCGGTGGGGAGGGCGAGGGCATCACGTCGGAGGTCTTGTACATCACGGGGAGGCGAGGGGACAACGGTGGACGCGGTGGCAGTGAACGGCGGCGATGGCTTCACTCTGCGTTGGGAGAGAGTGCGAAGGAGGCGAGGCAGGGAGAGAGTGGAGCGGTCGAGGGGTCCAGGGGGTTTGCGTGGCAACGCCAGAGGCGTCCAGTTCCTCGGCGTCAAGCAGGAGGTGGCGCACGGCGGTGCGCGCGCGTCGGGCATGCGCCCGTCCTCCTGGCAAGGAGGAAGACGACAGGGGAGGGGCCAGGCGGGCTGGGCCACGCAGGTGGGCTGGCCAGCTGGGCCGCGACAGGTAAGTCAGGTAAGTTCTCTCTCTCTCCTCTATTTTCTGTTTTCTATTATTTCTGTAACTTTAGGGCTTTATTAAAAATACTTCAACAGATCCAGAAATCATGAAACTGCTCAATGCCACTGTTTGGAATATAACCAATAGCAAACATTTTAGTTTATGATTATTTGAGCATTTAAAATATTGCATAGCATTTAAATGCCCAAATGCAAATAGAGTATGATTTAATTCAGAGCCCAATATGTCCTGCAAAAATATAAACCATTTTTGGTAGATTCTTCCACCTCAAACCAGAAATGTTGAACATTTTTAGAGGGCATTTTGAGTTCAATGAAAAAGATTTTATTTTGACCTTAGTTGAATTCATTTGGTGCTAGGGTTTAAGCATCCCCATTTCAAGTTTAAGTAAAAAATGACAATGATGCATGGATGCAATGCCACTAATTGCAAGAAGATTTCTAGGGCTGTGACAACTCACCCCCACTAAACAAGAATCTTGTCCCGAGATTCAAGACGTGAGGTAAGAAGACAGAGGGGGCACAAGACCAACACAATCTTCACGATCCAAGTTGCACCTCATAAGGTTGTTGATTCGTTGCATACGTTGATCTTGACATCCTCGCTTGAGATCTTCATCCACGCGATGACGACGGAAAGAAACTCTACTAGGATTGATATTCTCAAAGATCGAACTACACAATCTCAACTCGCAGAATGAGATGTTGAAACATCTTGAGTTGAGACACAAAACACATCGAGAGGGATGGAAGAACAAACGGCGGGGGTTGATTTGGTGGACAACAATTCCACGCTTAGAAAGATGGTGGATGGTGTCAAGGTGGCGAGGAAATAATTGCCATGATTCCGTAACGGGGCACCTTGGGGGAGGTGACTCGTAGAACTATTCCCTTAAGTGGCAAAAGAATTACTTTTGATTCAGAGATCGTTGAAACTCTTTATACCAGCTTAAGGCAATCACAATCGATCATTTGAAGGAGTTCGAAAGAATGACATACTCAGACTAGAATGGATGATGTGGACTACCTTGTTGAAGACAACGCAATGGATGATTTTGCTTATCGTCGGAAGTGGATGGAACCCATGGTAGGACCACTCTTGAAGATGATCCTAAACAGTAGTTACTGAGGTGCAAGCTGGAAACAAAATGCAAATGCTGGGAATGATTCTGGTAACTGGGAATAACTTAACGAGAGTGATTCCACCGTTTGAATGGTTATAGCTTATCAGGGAAAACCCAGAGTACAAGAATCCCTAAGGAACAACTTATAGAATAAGTCGCATGAAATCCTCGTGGAGAAAATGGAAAATTTGCCCAATCAAGATACTATAGTGATAGATCCTCCGGCTAGGTGCGTCGGCCAGAACATCAACCCTGTCGGGACCTACATCATAGATCCTGGAAAAGTTCCAACCATCATATCTGCCTGAGATTCAGATTTGGTTGGTAACAGAATATTTCAGACATCATGTCTGGGAAAGAAAATTTGCAACACAAACCGACGAGATGATGTTGCGGAATTCTTGGGAAATGAACTACGATAGCAAGCTCCAAAACATGAGCTGGTTCTGCTGCAAACGTGTGAACAAGCTGTCCAAGACAAGCATGACCACATAGTAGTCTTATAATAAAACGCTACCGAGTTCAGGTGGGGGACCATCATCGAGGATAACGAAATCTTGTACAAATCCGTCTGCTACCTTCAGGACTAGTACTTAGAACTTATTATCTTTGAACAAATCAACCAGTGGCTTGGTGTGCTAGGAATACGAATGGAGTGGAGGTAATTAATCTACCAAACCATAGAATACTTCGCACGTATGCATGACTAATTTGGGATGATTCCCGAGGAACAAAAACAATCTTTCTTGAACTCATGGCGGCAACTTGCACCAAATGCACATGAATTCGAGGAGGTCACTTCTTCCATCCAAGCATAAGCTTCATGAACGGAGCACGAAGGCATTGCTTATAAAATTTTCAACACTAGGTTGATGTTCAACATGAATCATGGGGGAGACAAAATGCTGCTGATGGGTTCAACAACAACTCATCGGAATTTTCCATATCACTGGACTTCCACCATCATGTGAACACGGTGATAGCATTGGTCAGACCCAAAGATGTAATGGTGTATGCTCAAGGGATCAACCACGAGTAAGACAACATTACGAACATCATTGGTTCTGATTTGACTTGTCGATAGCCCATACTCAAATCAAAGTTTTGACAAGGCAATAGATCCAACAACTGATCATGAGGACCAATCGATGGAGATGTCATCTTTCTTCAACACACACACACAAGAAGATATCCCTTAACATGAACTAAGTCAGACAAGGTTTTATCTTCCAACTCTCCAAGTTGTTGTCTAGCTCAACCAACTAGCTCAGGGATATCCATCACAGATTCTTGGAGAAGGAGTGATTTATAAGAAAATCAACTTGATTACGAACTCAACATAGCGGCCAGGTGACAACCCGGTAATACTTCCGAGAAGATATTCGGAACATCACGAACCGCCGAAATGTTACTAAGCTCGAGAACAATCTCGCTTTCCAGAGCAATACGATATGATCAAATAAGCAAGGGATTGAATAATCCTAACTCATTGATCGAAGAGTGCACCAGAAATAAGGACTAGGTAGCACAATATATCTTAGAATGATGATTCAATAACCAACACGTTAAGAATGAGAATATTGTCCATTAGCTACCAAGCAACGAAGTTTGCTAGGAGTATTGAATTCACGCATCACAGTTCACTTGTCGGCATTCCGGTTACAATAACACAGAACCGAGGAATGAATGATGATAGTGAGAAGTATCACTGTATCAAGAATTCATAAGAGATTGTACAATTCCCATGACATTCTTGACATAAGATGGCAATACTCGAGGGTGGAACAGATTAGAAGCTAGATTGGCATTTGATCTGCGGAATACAACTGCTTTGACCAAATCCTAGAAATGGACAAGGTACTGGAGTTTGTTTCTCCTAGTCATTCCAGAATAGAATGGCTCGACGGACCACAAGAATAATAGGCATCGATGAACACGGTTGCACAACTACTCCTGTCTATCAATTGATAGACGAGGGTCAGAAGACAACTAAGAGGGACAACTCAAGGAACATATAACTTTCTGAGTTGTGGATTCATAGATTAGTATGTCGGACCAAGTTCAACATGTTTCTTCCGGATAACCCATGCAGAGAGGTAGGACTGGAAGAGTCACGATTATGAATGGAGAACTCCTCAAGAGTAATCTGATTGTGATCTTTTGGTTCAAATAACTTCTGCCTTAATGGTTCATGGTATTTGGAAGAAGGAAATACCACGGACCTCGAGGACTATCACAAGGTTACTAATAACCTAAAGGAACTAGCAAACACTATCAACATGAAGTACGTAGGGTGAATCTCGGGTTCAAGAACCCAGGAATAGGATACCTACTACTAAGTGGCATCACGGGATGCTTTCGAGAATAAAGGCCAGAATTATCACACCGGGAACACAAAACATGGCTAGATTACTAGATGGTTTCGTAAGACGCCTAGGGTCATAATAATAGCTTCAACATATATGTCGACGCAACAAAGTACCTGAACTCACCGATTAGTGTGCTTAATCTGACCAAAAAGGACATCGGGAACGGAAAGAAAGGATTTGCAAATGCATCAGACTATTTAGAGACCTGGGATGACTCGGACAGCATAACGGCTGTAAATGCTCAAAATGATTTGAGACATCCTGAAAATGGTGGCATAACCACTTAATATCACAATATCAAGGTTCTGAGACCAGCTATGAACATGCGGAAGTAGTAAAAGCTGAACTGAGATTTGAAAATAACAATTATATAAGTCTATGGATTAGTAGCACGTCATCTTGATAGATAGATGAGAAGGCCTAGTTCTTAATCCCCGTAGAAGAGAAGAGGATGACTCAGATCAGAAGGCCATGAGGTATAAGGAGTAAAAAGAGCCTTACATTCCCTCCCACAATCAATTCCCTTACATAACTAAAGCATTTCTAGACACAACTTCGACCAGTTTGGCTTGGTAATCCTACAAGCAGTCAAGCTCTGATACCAAAGCTGTCAGGACCCCGACTCAATGCCATATCGATCTAGCATGTAACACCTCATATCTTTGCGGCCTCACGCACGGTATCCCCACGGGTGTCGCCTTACCTTTGCCCGGGACCGTTTGCGCCTTTTGGCACACGTATATGATAGTGTCGCTAGCATCCATATGATAAGGAGCCCGGGCTGACATGGCTAGTCGTAAACCCAAAGTGGCACAAACTTACAGGGACAGGCATCCATGACCCATCATCGAACGTGTCGGTCATCAGCGAGTGAATCCAAGCTGTAGCACTGGGCTAGAAGGACTCCGGTGAACCAGGCTGTAGCGGGCTAACAGGACTCCGGTATTCATCGCGTGACATTTCCCCGAAGGGACAGACACAGGAACGAAGAAGGATACATGCCGGCTAGCCTAAGTGTTCCAGAGCAGTAGCAAGCTACCATGGCTCAGTGGAAGCACTAGGAGACATTTCCCGGTAAGAGAGGCTACTAAGAATAAACAACTAGATAGTCAGATCCCACACATACCAAGCATTTCAATAACATACAGACAATATGCTCGATATGTGCAAATACAACATGGCATCACAACATGACTCTACAACTCAAGTATTTTATTCAATAGGCTCTGAGGAGCGAGATATTACAAACATGGGTCTCTCGACCCAGCATTCAGAGCATACAAGTCAAAGCACAAGCGGAAGCTTAACATGTCTGAGTACAGACATCTACAAATGAAAAAGGCTAAGAAGCCTGACTAACTACTAGATCCTGCCGAGGGCACAAGATCGTAGCTGAGGTAACAAGCTAAACATCGAAGTCCACGTGGAACTACTAGTGAGACTGAAGTCTCTCTGCAAAAACATAAAACAGGCAAACATGAGTACAAATGTACCCAGCAAGACTTACATCAGAACTATCTACATATGCATCATTATCAACAAAGGGATGGTGGGGTTTAACTACAGCAAGCCAGCTTTGACTCGGTGGCTATCCTGAACTACGACTGCAAGTAACTCTTTTGAGGTGGCGCACACGAGTCCACATATTCACCATATCAATACACCACTATGGATCCGCTCCCGTCTCCCTACGAGAAGGCCATCCATAGCACTCAGGCTTATCTTGCGCATTTTAGAGTATCCACTTTCACTTGTCTATGAACTGATATAGGCAACCCAGAAGTCCTTTACCGCGGACACGGCTATTCGAATAGATGATGTTAACCCTGCAGGGGTGTACTTCTTCATACATGTTTCCACCACTTAGCGTCTGCACACGACATGTGCTCGGCAGACTTCAAGCGAAAGCCGACGTGGGTGTAGACCACGACCTACCTAAACACTCAAGTCTCTAGTCCAAGTTTATCGCCTATTCAGGTTCCATCCGCAGGGAGTCCAGCCGAGGTTTCCACATACGGCCCCGAACAATGTGTACAGGGTTCCGTGACACCAAACGGGCGCCCGGTATACCCGGCCATGTGCCTACCGCATCACAGCCCACCCCTCCGGTCAGCGCTCCGCATGGCCTCCAGCATACTACAAACACCAGAAACTACTTGCAACTCCTGGACAGAGGACAAGGGTGATTAAGAAGTCGAGCAGGGTCATATTTCAGGGCCCAATGCATGGTAGTAGCTGAATCATGGATCACAAACACAGAACTCAGTTCCTGAGGACGGCTTCAATGAGACAACCCACCATGTACTCCTACATTGCCTCTCACCGCTACCTTTACCAAATCGTGTTCATACACTTTGCTCATGCACAGTAGGACATGTTCACACACCTCTGATTCATCCCCAATGAATCAGACCTGACTCAACTCTAAGCAGTAGCAGGTATGACAAACAAGCAAGAATGAGTAGGCACAACAGGGCTCAAACAACTCCTACTCATGCTAGTGGGTTTCATCTATTTACTTTGGCAATGACAGGTCATGCAGAGGATAAAGGGGTTCAGCTACCGCAGCAAGTAACAAATGAATCGTTGTTGTCCTAATGCAATAAAAGAGAGCAGGGCGAGAGAGTAGGATTGTATCAGAATGAACAAGGGGGTTTTGCTTGCCTAGCACTTCCGAAGATAATATAGTTCTTCATCGGTGTCATCGAATAATCGTCGCAACCACGTCTATTGGGAGGGAACACTCACCGACAAACAAAGAGGAAACACAATCAATGCCATGCAACAATATGATGCATGAATGTGACATGGCAATATGCTGATGATTGGCCTAATGCAACTAGCAACAAGTTAAATGGAGTTGGTTTTAACACTAGGTTCAAATTCAAATTCCATGTAAGGCATTTCAAATGCCATTTATTCAAATTGTCTTAGACAGCAACTTTAAGTTGTTCAAACATGCATAAAAATGGTACAGATGGATAGATTAGATTTTTCTGATCATTTTTCATATATAATTTATTTCATTTGGAGCTACGGTTGATTTTTTATGATTTTTAGAAGTTTAGGCAATTTTCTGGATTTTCCTGTATTAAAATAAATCCAGAAAATAGCTTATTGTGTCGGCATGACATCAGTGTGACATCAGCAGGTCAACACGCCAGGTCCAGGTCAAACTTGACCAGTGGGACCCATACGTCAGTGTCTCAGGCTGGTTTAGGTGGATGACAAGTGGGACCGGTCGACGGCCACGTCAGCGAGGTCAACGCCGACGCGTGGGGCCACTGTGTTTAGATTAATCTTAATCTATTCTTGTTAGCTGGTTAGTTAGGCAGTGGGGCCCGCATGTCAGTGAGAGTGTGGGTTAATTAGCGGAGTCATTAACTGCTAATGACGGTGCCACGTCGATGGCTAAACGCCGGTGCTAAGCACAGCACGACGGCGTCGCCCGTCCGGCCAACTCCGGCGACGAGAGATCGCGTGGCTGGGCGCGTTGGATCGCCCATAGCTGGGCGCATCTTAAGGTGGTGGTGGCTGGACCAGGGGTGGTCTGTGGCGGCGCCAGCGATGACAACAGCGGCGGCCGGAGTTCGGGATAGCGCGGGCACGGGGCTGCAGTGCTCGGGCGAGCTAACGGAGTGGCTAGGCAGCTTCCTGGAGGCGCCAGGAGCATATCAGTACCCCTAGAGCGAGCAGGAGAAGCTCGGGAGCATGGGCTCACCGGTCATGGCGGACGGCGGCCTCGGGTGATCTCAGGGCTGCGGCTAGAGGGCGAAAATGACGCGGGGAGGAGAGGGAAAAAGCGGCGGAGCTCACAGGGAGGTCGTTGAGCAGATCAGTGGGCTCGGGGGCGACCGGAGCGAGGCGAATCAACGAACGGCGTCCAGCGGGTACCGAGGTTGAAGACGACCAGATGGTGGCGATGCAGGGACTCCGGCGAAGCGTGGCTCGGTGGGGAGGGCGAGGGCGTCACGTCGGAGGTCTTGTACATCACGGGGAGGCAAGGGGAGAACGGTGGACGTGGTGGCAGTGAACGGCGGCGACGGCTTTGCTCTGCTTCGGGAGAGAGAGCGAAGGTGGCGAGGCAGGGAGAGAGTGGAGCGGTCGAGGGGTCGAGGGGGTCTGCGTGGCAACGCCGGAGGCGTCCAGGCCCTCGGCGTCAAGCAGGAGGTGGCGCATGGCGGTGCGCGCGCGTCGGGCACGCGCCCGTCCTCCTGGCAAGGAGGAAGACGACAGGGGAGGGGCCAGGCGGGCTGGGCCACGCAGGTGGGCTGGCCAGCTGGGCCGCGACAGGTAAGTCAGGTAAGTTCTCTCTCTCTCCTCTATTTTCTGTTTTCTATTATTTCTGTAACTTTAGGGCTTTATTAAAAATACTTCAACAGATCCAGAAATCATGAAACTGCTCAATGCCACTGTTTGGAATATAACCAACAGCAAACATTTTAGTTTATGATTATTTGAGCATTTAAAATATTGCATAGCATTTAAATGCCCAAATGCAAATAGAGTATGATTTAATTCAGAGCCCAATATGTCCTGCAAAAATATAAACCATTTTTGGTAGATGCTTCCACCTCAAACCAGAAATGTTGAACATTTTTAGAGGGCATTTTGAGTTCAATGAAAAAGATTTTATTTTGACCCTAGTTGAATTCATTTGGTGCTAGGGTTTAAGCATCCCCATTTCAAGTTTAAGTAAAAAATGACAATGATGCATGGATGCAATGCCACTAATTGCAAGAAGATTTCTAGGGCTGTGACAACTTGTGCTTTCAATCTCCCCCTTTTTGGTAATTGATGACAACATACATCAAAGCTTTAGATAAAGATATAGAGGATAGTAAGCAAAGCTTTGGAAAGACATGTAACAAGCATAGGCTCCCCCTACATGTATGCAATCATGTGAGTATGGAATATAGAAGCATGTGAATGCATGATCATGACAGAGTAGGCAATGTGTTACATGTATCTTGGCCATATGCATCAGAGCGAAGAATATTAAAAAAATACCTTCATGCTCATGAGTCCTTCTTGCAAACAGTATGTACATCAGCAAGAATTCCTCATACACATGATTGTGATGCATATACTTACCTTGTGGTCTTGAGTTGGCTTAGGATGGAATGGACCTGCGTAAACAAGGTTAGATACACCTACTAGGTAGAGCAAACAGAAGAAACCACAAGAATACCAAGACTGGGATGACATGTAGAGAGTGAGTACTAAGTACCACATTGGATTAGACATGTCCCCAAAGGTAAAGATATGCAATGAATTTAAATGATTTCTTTCCCTTAGATGTCTTGCTCCCCCTGAATCTAGCATGGGATACTGGGAGAAGATAGGGAACAGAAAATCAAAGCTCAAGTAAACAAATGAACAGAGCTAATGCAAATAAGCACATATGAACATGTCTTTCCCCTCAAGAAGACATGTGGCATCTCTTGAACCCTAAGCATCTGGGATCCTTGAGGATTACTCTCTTCTTGAGTATTCTCTCCCCCTGGAGATCTCTCTCTCCCCCTGTGGGAGTGATACTCTCTCTCCCCCTTTGGAAGTGATAAGCCTTGATGTGATCTCTCTCTCCCCCTTTGACATCAATTTCCAAGAAGGGCCTTCTGGAATTTGTCGTGAATGGGTTTGGTCCTTGAGTCACAGTACAAAGCACTGATAAAAATGTGATGCTTGTAGAGGACAAGATTCATTGAGTGGATCTGGATCGAAAGAAAAGATGAATAAGTGGCAAAATGTTTTTCCTGTTGTGAAGTCGGTGGCACCGAGTGGTATGCTTCGGTTGCACCGAGAGGTTTCGGTTGGACCGAAAACAACAAATCAGTGAAACCAAGTTCATCGCAAAGAAAACACTTGTCACCTCAGCTCACTAGACTAGTAAGATCTCACAATGATTTGCAAGGAATTTACTGAATGATATGCAATGAATTGGATGCAGGAAATGCTGAGCAAACAGAAAAGAATTAAATCTAGATGAAGTTTTCTTTTTTTTGAAAGGGGAAACAAACATGCATGAGACAAATGCAAGAGCACAGAAAAGAACACGAGAGAACTTCATCTAGAATTGGTCGGCAACAAAGTCACCTATGTTAGAGTATATTGACTTAGGAGTCAAGTGAGATCACTTGATCATAGGTCATACTCATTGTTTAAGCTCAAAATGGGGGTACGGCCTGCAAATAAGCTCATGTCTTGCATATATCCAATGGAGTTTCTACTCCAAGTTTGAAGCATCAATGATATTCAGTTCTCCTCTCAACCTGCAAAACACTTTCTCATCAAGAGGTTTAGTGAAAATATCTGCTAATTGCTTTTCAGTGTGAACATGCTCAAGATTAATGTCACCCTTAGCAACATGATCTCGAATGAAATGATAACGGACTTCAATATGCTTAGTTCGAGAGTGTTGCATGGGATTGTGAGCAATATTGATAGCACTTTCATTGTCACAAAGTAATGGAACATGTTTCACATATATCCCATAATCTTTAAGAGCTTGGGTCATCCAAAGTAATTGAGCACAACATGAACCAGCGGCAATGTATTCCGCTTTGGCGGTGGATAAGGATACCGAGTTTTGTTTCTTGGAAGACGAAGACACAAGAGATCTACCAAGGAATTGACAAGTACCCGAAGTGGACTTTCTATCAACCTTGTCTCTGGCATAGTCCGAGTCGGAGTAGCCAACAAGATCGAAAGAGGCCCTCTTAGGATACCAAATGCCAAAATTCGGCGTATGAATTAAATATCTCACTATCCTTTTCACGGCCTTAAGATGACATTCTTTAGGAGCAGCTTGATATCTTGCACACATGCACACACTTAGCATAATATCAGGACGTGAAGCACATAGGTATAACAATGAACCAATCATAGAGCGATAAACCTTTTGATCAACCGGTTCACCATCTTTGGTCAAATCAAGATGTCCACTAGTAGGCATGGGTGTAGACATACCTTTCCATTATTGCATATTGAACTTCTTGAATAAGTCCTTAGTGTACTTCGTTTGAGAGACAAAAGTACCTTCCTTAGTTTGCTTGATTTGCAACCCAAGAAAGAATTTGAGTTCACTCATCATTGACATCTCAAACTTCTCCGACATTAGCTTTACAAACTTCTCACTAAAATGAGGGTTAGTTGATCCAAATATAATATCATCAACATAAATTTGGCATACAAATAATTCTCCATTAACCCTTTTAGTAAAAAGTGTAGAATCAATTTTCCCAATTTCAAAGCCTTTTTCAATAAGGAACTTGGTTAAGCATTTGTACCAAGCTCTAGGAGCTTGTTTAAGACCATAAAGAGCTTTGCGAAGTTTGTAGACATGATTGGGTTTCTTAGGATTGATTTTTTAATGTCCATTTGGTACAAGGTGATATCATGGTGATTAGCATAGGCAAGTAAGATGCGAATGGACTCAAGTCTAGCAACGGGAGCATAAGTCTCACCATAGTCCATACCTTCGACTTGTGTGTAGCCTTGGGCAACGAGACGTGCTTTGTTGCAAACTAATTTTCCATCTTCATCTTGCTTGTTGCGAAACACACATTTGGTACCGATGATGTTGTGGTTGTTGTCGGGCTTCTCAACCAATGTCCAAACTTGATTTCTCTCAAAGTAGTGTAGCTCTTCATGCATAGCATTTATCCAGTCCGGATCTCCCAATGCTTCTTTGACCTTCATAGGTTCAATGCTAGAGATGAATGAATAGTGTTCACAAAAGTTAGCTAAACGAGTTTTAGAGCGAGTGATTCTCCCGGTTTGGATATCATTGTAGATTTGCTCGACGAGATGGTCTTTAGCAATTCTTGCTCGAACTCGTAAAAGCTTTTCCTTGGGTCTTGATTGAACATCTTGTTCATCTTGTTCTTCTTCTTCTTGGCCTTCTTCATTATTGGCGTTGTCGTTCTCTTGTCATGCTGGAGAAGGAGGTTGTTGACGTTCTTGATGTACTTCCTCGTTTTCTTCATCTTGGTGTGTCCAACTCGTGGATGCTTCTGTTTCAACTCTTGGTTCACCTTGTCATGAAGTAGAAGCTTCCACTTGGACGGACGAGGTACTCTCCTTCACCTTCGTTGGACGAACCTTGGCAATAGACAAGTCCTGGATTGCTTCCGAGGGATCTTTGTCTCCTACATCAATTGGCAATTCCTCTACTTGCGAGCTGTTAGATTCATCAAACTTCACATCTACCGTCTCTTCAACCTTTCGGGTGAAATTGTTGTAGACATGGTAAGTGTGAGAGTTTGAGCCATAACCAATTAGGAAACCTTCATGAGACTTAGGAGCAAATTTAGAACGACGATGCTTATCAAGAATTTAGCACTTTGAGCCGAGTACTCAAAAGTATCCAACTTGGGGTTTGCTACCGGTGAGGAGCTCGTATGCCGTCTTGCCGAGTAGCTTGTGAAGATACAAGCGATTTGTTGCATGACAAGCTGTCTCAACCGCTTCTGCCCAAAAGTGCTTCGGCGTCTTGTACTCATCAAGCATCGTTCTCGCCATTTCGATGAGCGTCCGGTTCTTCCTCTCAACAACTCCATTTTGTTGAGGTGTGTATGTAGCCGAGAACTCGTGTGAAATCCCTTCTTCGTCAAGAAAGGTGTCCACATTTGCGTTCTTGAACTCCGTTCCATTGTCGCTGCGAACCTTCTTGATCTTCACTTCAAACTAATTTTGAGCATTCCTGGCGAAGTTTTTGAAGATCTTTTGGACCTGCAATTTGTCATCGAGAAAGAACACCCACATAAATCTTGAAAAATCATCAACTATAACTAGACCAAAAGAATTTCCACCGAGACTTTTGTAAGCGTTGGGACCAAAGAGATCCATGTGAAGTAGCTCAGGTGGCCTCCTTGTGGTCATGATGTTCTTCACGGGATGCCTTCCTCCAACCTGTTTACCTGCTTGACAAGCACTGCAAAGTCTATCCTTATCAAATATGACATCGTTAACACCAAGGATATGATTCCCTTTAATCAGCTTGTCAAGGTTTCTCATGCCAACGTGACCTAGTCGTCTATGCCATAACCAACCTTTAGAGGATTTAGCAATGAAGCAAGTTCTAGGTTGAGCCTTTTTAGTGAAATCAACAATGTAAAGATCGCCTCTACGTATACCAGTAAAGACCATTTTATGATTGTCTCTACGAAACACTTGGCAATCTACTTCAGTAAATAGGACATTGAAACCGAAATCAGCAAGTTTAGATACTGAAAGTAAGTTGTAGCCAAGAGATTCAACGAGCATAACATTCTGAATGGAGCTGTCATGTGAGATGGCCACCTTACCGAGGCCAACCACCTTACCCTTTGGGTTGTCACCGAAAGTGACATACTTTCGAGGACCATCATTTTCAGCAAGCTCACGAAACATGTCTTTATCTCCGGTCATGTGATCGGTATATCCACTGTCAAGAACCCATTCCTTTACTCCTGCCATATATCCCCGAAGATTTGCCATAAGACCAAAGTGTCTCATCGCATCATCAAGATCAAAGTCATCATCATCATCCTCGTCATAGTATCCATGTTCAACATCGTCATGTGGTGGATCAATTCCTAGTGAGAGTGATTCATTAGTATGAGTTTGACAATAATCTCCTCTATGAATTCTAGTAGCTTCGGAAATAATATCGCTAATAATTCCAACATTTCCTTTGGCACGCATAAGATTTGTAAGTTCAAATAGTCAATTACCAAACATAGGATCATTGGAATTCATCTTAGTCAAGGCAATAGACTTATGAAGAATTTCATCCAGATTTTTCAAAGAATAATCAGGAAATCGTTCCTCAAGAAATTTCTATATGGTGTAGGCACACTCAAGAGTAGGCAGTTTTCCAATCAAGTTTCTAGGCAAGCCTCTAGTGATAAGATTAACAGTTCTAACATTCCTAATCATTTCAATAGACTCATCAAGGGTAGGATGCATAGGATCAACATAAGGTGCACAAGGACTAGATATGTACTTGTTCAAATGATATTGATTGAAGATTACAAGCATCTCATTTTTCCACTCATGGAAATACTCTCCATCAAGTATGGCACTCTATGTCTAAGACACCCGAAAGTAGACTCATCCATCTTCCTCCAATGGTGATTAAACCAAAGCAATGGAGACCAAGCTCTGATACCACTTGTAGGACCTTGAGAAGTAAGTCTAGAGGGGGGTGATTAGACTACTTGACCAATCAAAAACTTAACCTTTTCCCGATTTTAGACTTTGGCAGAATTTAGCGATCTTAGCACAAGTCAAGCAATATTCACACAATTCAAGCAAGCATGCAAAGAGTATATGAGCAGCGGAAATTAAAGCATGCAACTTGCAAGAATGTAAAGGGAAGGGTTTGGAGATTTCAAACGCAATTTGGACATGGTGCTTTTTGAGACGTGGTTCTGATAGGTGGTGCTATCGTACATCCACGTTGATGGAGACTTCAACCCACGAAGGGTAACGGTTGCGCGAGTCCACGGAGGGCTCCACCCAAGAAGGGTCCATGAAGAAGCAACCTTGTCTATCCCACCATGGTCGTCGCCCATGAAGGACTTGCCTCACTAGCGATAGATCTTCACGAAGTAGGCGATCTCCTTGCCCTTACAAACTCCTTGGTTCAACTCCACAATCTTGTCGGAGGCTCCCAAGTGACACCTAGCCAATCTAGGAGACACCACTCTCCAAGAAGTAACAAATGGTGTGTTGATGATGAACTCCTTGCTCTTGTGCTTCAAATGATAGTCTCCCCAACACTCAACTCTCTCTCACAGGATTTGGATCTGGTGGAAAGAAGATTTGAGTGAAAAGCAACTTGGGGAAGGCTAGAGATCAAGATTCATATGGTAGGAATGGAATATCTTGGCCTCAACACATGAGTAGGTAGTTCTCTCTCAAAAATGGTAAGTTGGAAGTGTAGGTTTGTTCTGATGGCTCTCTCACGAATGAAGAGGAGGTGGAGGGGTATATATAGACTCCACACAAAATCTAACCGTTACACACAATTTACCAATCTCGGTGGGACCGAATCAACAAACTCGGTCAGACCGATTTAGTAAACAATGTGACTGTTAGGGTTTTTGGTGGGACCGATATGCAACTCGATAGGACCGATATGATTAGGGTTAGGGCATAACGTAATCTCGGTGAGACCGATTACACAAACTCGGTGAGACCGATTTTGGTAATAAGCTAACCAGAGAGTTGGTCAGGCAAACTCGGTGGGACCGATTACTCAAACTCGGTGAGACCGATTTTGGTAATAAGTTAACTAGAGAGTTCGCATTGTAATCTCAGTAGTACCGATTGCTCAAACTCGGTAAGACCGATTTTGATAATGGGCATACACAGAGAGATTACAATCCCATCTCGGTGAGACCGAGATCCCTACCGGTGAGACCGATTTGCCTAGGGTTTGTGGCAGTGGCTATGACATCTGAACTCGGTGGCGCCGGATAGAAAGAATCGGTGGGGCCGAGTTTGACTTTAGGTTTAGGTCATATGTGGATGTGGGAAAGTAGTTGAGGGCTTTGGAGCATATCACTAAGCACTGTGGAGCAAGAAACTCATTAAGCAACACCTCATCCCTTCTTGATAGTATTGGCTTTTCGTATAGACTCAATGTGATCTTGGATCACTAAAATATAAAATGAAGAGTCTTGAGCTTGAAGCTTGAGCCAATCCTTTGTCCTTAGCATCTTGAAGGAGTTCCACATCCTTTAGTCCATGCCACTCCATTGTTGAACTTGTCTGATATATAGTTGATAAAAGTGTTAGTCCAACAAGAGATATGTTGACATTAATTACCAAAACCACCCAGGGAGCACTTGTGCTTTCAAATGGTCCTGTTGTCCATCGCGGCCGGGTCCTGCGAGTCCTCCGAAGATAAGGACCGCTCGAGGTTGGACCGAGCCGGACTGCAAATACATGATTCAACATGACAAAACAATCAAAATAGAAAGGCCGGATATACAAATGTGTCCAGATACTCACGACTTGGCCAGGGGCATTTCCTTGGGTTTCCATTCCGAGCTACTATCGGTGGCTACGGTGGAGCTGACCAGATGGGAAGCTTTTCCCTTCTTGGACGCTTCGGCCTCCAAACGCGTGGAGGTTGTCCTCTTCTTTCACCCCCCTAAAGGGGGAATGGCTTTCCTCTTCTTCTTCCTCCTCTTCCTCATCGTCTTCAGCGGCATAGGAGTGAGCATCAGCGTCCTCGGACGTCGTGTCCTAAGTTCCCTTGCTACGGAGACCACCCCTGGTCCCCTTGGAATTCTTCTCTGACGCCTAATAAGGCAACGGAACTAGCATCTTTGCTAGAAGCGGGATTTCTGGGTCTTCGGGCTGCGAAGCCGGACACTTGATCCGCTCCTCTTTCTCTGTCTAGGTCTAAAAAAATCGATAGGGAGGCTCAGACACTTTCCTCGAATATGCAAGTAAAGGGTACACCTTGAAAACAGGAAAAAACTTACCGGACTAGCTGGGTGGGTTAAGTCATGCCCGCGATCCTCGTTCATGGGCGGCGGCACCTCGTTGGCCTTGAAGAGCACCTTCCAGATATCTTCGTGCGTAGTGTCAAAGAGCTCTAGTAGGGTATGGTGCTTGGCCGGATCGAATTCCCACAGTTGGCAAGTCCGGCGTTGGCACGGAAGAATCTGGCGAACAAGCATCACCTAGATCATGTTGACGAGCTTGATTCTCTTGTTTATCATGTTCTGAATGCGCGTCTGGAGCGCAGTTAGCTCATCCGGAGAAGACCAGGTCATTCCTTTATCTTGCCAGGAGGTGAGCCGCATAGGGACTCCGGACCGGAATGCGGGAGCCGTGGCCTAGTTGGTGTCGCGCGGCTCTATGACGTAGAACCACTTTTCTTTCCACCCTTTGACGGTCTCCACGAAGGAGCCTTCGGGCCAGGTGACATTGGGCATCTTGCCCACCATAGCGCCTCCGCACTCGGCTTGTTGGCTGCTCACCACCTTCGGCTTCACATTGAAGGTTTTCATCCATAGCTCAAAGTGAGGTGGGATGAGGAGGAAGGCCTCACACACGACAATAAATGCCGAGATATTGAGGATGGAGTTGGGTGCCAGATCATGAAAGTCTAGCCCGTAGTAGAACATTAGTCTGCGGACGAATGGGTGGAGAGGAAATCCCAGCCCGCGGACAAAGTGAGAGACGAACACCACCCTCTCATGAGGCTCGGGGGTGGGTACGATTTGCCCCGCAGCCGGAATCCAATGGGCGGTCTCCTTGGTCAAGTACCCGGCCTCTCGGAGCTTCTTGATGTCCTCCTCCTTGACAGAGGAGGCCATCCACTTGCCCTGCACTCCGGATCCGGACATGGCTGGAGTGCTTTTTGGGGCGGAGAAGATGAGAACTTGGGCACTGGAGCTCGAGAGTGGAATGCGCAGAGAGAAAGAGAAGGCGTGGGTGAAAGAGGAAGAATCCCTATCCTTTTATAAAGGCAGTAAAAATCATGCGCGTCCCCACTCGCCTTAAAACTCGCCTATTTCCAAGCGCCATGGAGATGGTACGGTTGGGTTACCCATGCCCGTATTGATGAGAATCCCGTGATAAGGGGACACGATCTCTGCTTTGACAAGACGTGCCAGTGAAACCGCACCTCGAAATACGGAGCGACAGGCTAAAAATGGTTCGAATATTAACCGGGGCGGTGGCGTGATGTCACACTACGAAAACAAATTGTCAGCGGATTGGACTCGTGGAATATTATACTCTCTATGGTTGTGTGTGGTATTTGTTTTGCCGAGATGGACACGTTTTCAATATCCGAAGACTATTGTGGAATAATCGGAGAAGGAACCCGCCTTGCAATGTCGAAGACAATCTGCGCACCAGACTCATCGTCATTGAAGCCTGGTTCAGAGGCTACTGAGGGAGTCCTGGATTAAGGGGTCCTAGGACAGCCTTACTATCAGCATGGGTCGGACTGTTGGGCTATGAAGATACAAGACCGAAGACTTCTTACCGTGTCCGGATGGGACTCTCCTTTGCGTGGATGGGCTTGATGATTCGGATATGTAGATTCCTTTCTCTATAACCAACTTTGTATAATCCTAGCCCCCTCCGGTGTCTATATAAACCGGAGGTTTTAGTCCGTAGAGACAACTGCAATCATAATCATAGGCTAGACTTCTAGGGTTTAGCCATTACGATCTCGTGGTAGATCAATTCTTGTAATACTCATATTCATCAAGATCAATCAAGCAGGAAGTAGGGTATTAACTCCATAGAGAGGGCCTGAACCTGGGTAAACATTGTGTCCCCCGCCTCCTGTTACCATTAGCCTTAGACGCACAGTTCGGGACCCCCTACCCGAGATCCCCCGGTTTTGACACCGACACATAGGTTTAGTCCGGCGTGCTGACCTCTCTATTAAGCCTAGGTCGGGTTGCGGCGTATCATTTGGTCGAGGCCGGGCATGACCCAGTAAAGTGTGTCCTGACGGAGTTAAGCGAGCATGGTGGGTAAGTTGGTGCACCCCTGCAGGGAAGAAAACATCTATCAATAGCCTGTCCTACGATAACGGACACTCCGAGTTGTATCTCGATTGATACAACTAGAACTGGATACTTGAGATGAGAAATGGATAGTATTGCTCTGGGATTGCTTTCTCGCAAGGAGTCGAGGAAGGATCTCTGGGCGAGGTTGATGACACTGCTACTACTTTACTTTATGCTAGACTACACTCTTCTAATGTTGCAAGACCGCTAAAGAGGCTGAAGATGCTAGTCTTTGACAGGACTAGGCTCTCCCCTCTATTCTGGCATTTCTGCAGCCCAGTTCACATATACAGCCTTCCTTTGATAATGTTGCATATGTAGTGTAGATCCTTGCTTGTTGAGTACTTTGGATGAGTACTCATGTTTGATTTGCTTCCCCCCCCCCCATATCCGTTTGATGCAACCAGATGACGAAGCCCCTGAGACCGCTGCCACCGCCGACAACTACTACTACCCTGAGGGTGCCTACTACTACGTGACGGATGCCGACGACCAGGAGTAGTTACGAGGCTCCCAGGCAGGAGACCTTGCCTTTTCGATCGATGTTGCTTTTGTGCTAGCCTTCTTAAGGCAAACTTGTTTAACTTATGTTTGTACTAAGATATTGTTGCTTCCGCTGACTCGTTTGTATTCGAGCTTATGTATTCGAGCCCTAGAGGCCCCTGGCTTGTAATATAAAGCTTGTATTATTTTAATTTGTTTCTAGAGTTGTGTTGTGATATCTTCCCGTGAGTCCTTGATCTTGATCGTACACATTTGCCTGTATGATTAGTGTACCATTGAATCGGGGGCGTCACAGGAGGTTCTCCTACTGGTTTGATAACCTTGGTTACATCATTGATGGAAATACCTACCGTCGCAATAATGCATCATCCCTTCCTCTTTGGGGAAATACCGACGTAGTTCTAGCAGACATCAAAAGGAATTTCTGGCCCGTTGCCGGGGAGGATCTTCAATATCAACCAGGTTACTAATCACAAATCTCATCTCCTCACAGTTTATATTATTTTCCATTTGCCTCTCGTTTTCCTCTCCCCCACTTCACAAAAAATTGCCATTTTATTCGCCCTCTTTTTCGTTCGACGTTTTCTCGTCAGATCTGTTTTTGTGTGCAATCTTGTTGTGGAGTCACCATAAGTGATTCTGGTATGGCAGAAACAGATGATGGCCTAACTCCTAAAATGGAGCGTACGGGTAATCTTGATGCCAAAACTTTTGTCTTGGGGCAAAGGAATTTTATGGGAAAAGAACATATCCAAGAATTTTTCAATTGTGTTAGAAAATTAAGTCTTGATGATATTCCTATACATAAAAGGACTAGATCCTATGCGAAAGCTATTTCGGCACTGGTTCTAAAACTTGAGACTAAATTTATCCGCACTCATCCTACCTTGCAAAGATTGTTCTGTGAGTTGCCCATTATAAAGAATCCTAAAGCTAAAAAGTTAGCCAGTCTTGCTCTAATGACTAATGAATGAATTTGACCACATAATAAGGGAAGCTAGGGAAATCTTTGTTTTTTATGGCATGAATCGTGTAAACCCCGTGATTGATGAAATTCTTTATAATAGTGATTATGCTTTGAGACATTTGCTTGGAGATAACAAAATCTTTGATGAGAATCTTAAAAATCAAGTCCCCGTTTTAGATATGATCCAACAAGTTTTTAATGATGTTAATCAACACTATTCTTGGATCACTGTCGAAAATCAAAGGCATTATGATAAAAAGCAACTTGATAGTGCTAAGGTTTTCATGGATAATGTGTTCTATGTTTTATTTGCAAAACCTCGAGACACGAATACCTCCAAGGAAAACAAGGATAAGGATGGCAAAACTTAGATCCAATGTGTTATGCCTAGCTAGGGGCATAAAATGATAGCGCTCGTTGGGAGGCAACCCGAATTATACCTTTTTGATTTTTGGTTTTCTTGTTGTTTTAAATAAAATACACAATTGTGCCTCTGGTTAGATGTGTTTTGTGGTTTAAATTAGTGTTTGTGCCAAGCAAGGCCTTTGGGATGATTTAGGTGAGAGTTGATTTGATCTTGCTGAAAAACAGAAACTTTTGCACCCACGAAATTATTTTTCATTTTTAATAGAAGAGTGCTTTTGAGTTGATTCTTTCTCAGAAGATTAATAAAAAAATTATTCACGCCGTCCTAATTTTGCGGAATTTTTGGAGTTACAGAAGTATTTGAAGTAGTCAGATTGCTACATACTGTTCTGTTTTTGACAGATTATGTTTTCTTTGTGTTGTGTGCTTGTTTTGATGATTCTATGGTTTTCTTTGATGAGTTTTTGCCATAGAAAAGTTGTGATACAGTAGATATAATGCAAAAATAGAATATGAATGGGTTTGCAACAGTACTTATAGTAGTGGTTTGCTTTCTTATACTAGCGGATCTCATGAAGGTTTTGTTGAGTTTTGCGTGATTGAAGTTTTCAAGTTTTGGTTGATCTTACGATGGATGAAGGAATAAGGATTAGCAAAAGGCTAAGCTTGGGGATGCCTGAGGCACCCCAAGATAATATTCAAGAAGTAGCAAGCAACTAAGCTTGGGGATGCCCCCGAGTGGCATCCCCTCTTTCTTCTAACAACCATTGGTATTTTACTTGGAACTATATTTTTATTCGTCACATATTATAAGTTTTGCTTGGAGCATCTTGTATGACCTGAGTCTTTGCTTGTTTTTTATACTATGCTTGCTCCTATGCTTCACTTATATTTTTAGAGCCATGGAATTGCTCTAGTGCTTCACTTATATCTTTTTGAGCACGGTGTGCTTTGTTATTTTTGAAGAAATGCTCTCATGCTTCACTTAGATTTATTTGGGAGTTAGTAATTTTTTTAAGAAATTCTCTCTTGCTTCACTTAGATTATTTTTAGATAAAGAAAAATTATGCTCATGGTCTTCACTTAAATTTGTTTGAGCTTATCAAAAGAAACATATAAAAATAGTCCCAAAGTGATAGATATCCAAGGAGGATATAATAAAAACTTTCATGAAGATCATTGGACAAAATAAACTTGATTCTTAGTAATGGTTTTGAGATATGATGATGTGATATGTGAGTCATGTTGATGAGTAATTGTGCTCTAGTAAGAATATTGATGTTAAGGTTTGTGATTCCCTATGCAAGCACGAAAGTCAATAGTTAGGCAATGAAATTTATATCCTACTTGTGGTGCATTATTTGGTGTTACTTATGCTTAATGCTTGGGTACGAGATTTTTCATTTCTTGGTTGGTCGCTTCTCAATCTTTTAGCTAGCCTTCATTTTGAACTAAGTATGATCACTACTTGTGCATCCAAAACCCTTTAAACCAGTTGTGCCATATGAGTCCACTATAACTACCTATATGCGGTATTTCCATGCCGTTCTAAGCAAATTTGCATGTGCCATCTCTAATTTTCAAAATAAATTTCTCTTTTGTGTGCTCTACCGCTCGCGAGGCGGTGAGGGGTGGCCAATATTTTCCATGCTAGATGTGTTATTCTCACAATGAGTGTTTATTCACTTGTCATTGCACGAGAGTACGGCAAAGGTATTAGGGATGCCCAGTCCCGAAATGAAAAATGAATTTACTTTATGTTGTCAAATAATAAATTCCTTGGAAAGTGTTGGTATGGAGGGCACCCTTGGATACGGTTAGCCATGGAAATGAAAGTAATGGTGGAAAAAGGAATAAACTTTATTTTCTGTTTGGGAAGCGCCTATGATGTATCTAGCATGGAAAGTGTAGGGAGCTCTAAGTCGTTTTCATTGGTGGGAAAAGTATGCCTCCCAAAATGTTTTTATCTCTCAATTTTCACTTTGAGATATTGCACCTCTACAAATCCCTACTTCCCTCTGCGAAAGGCCTTTCTTTTACTTTTTATGCAATTTTTATTTGGAATTTGAGTTTCCATCTTCTCTTATAAAGCACCAACTGAGGGGCACTATGATCGGATTTGAGCATTGGGTGTAGCTAATATTCGAGTGTGTTTCAAGAATGGATCAATGCTTGAGCATAATGGGCTAAGGATAACTTGCTTTAGTGTTGATATTTTGAAAGACATTTTTGCTTGTTGATATGCTTGAGTATTAAAGTATTCATGTCAAAACTAGACTATTGCTTTGAACCATATAAAAGTCCAAATGTCCATGCTATAAAGAAAAGAAAATGTGATGAACATGTTAGGCAGCATTCCACATCAAAAATTTTGTTTTTATCATTTACCTACTCGAGGACGAGCAAGAATTAAGCTTGGGGATGCTGTTACGTCTCCAACGTATCTATAATTTTTTATTTTTCCATGTATTTATATTATCATTCTTGGATGTTTTACAATCATTGTATATCATTTTTTGGTACTAACATATTGACATAGTGCCCAGTGCCAGTTGTTGTTTTCTGCATGTTTTTTACATCGCAGGAAATAAGACATCTAGTGGGCCAAGAAAGCACCTGAGGGGAGCTCCGAGGGGAGCACAACCCACCAGGGCGCGCCTGGGGGCCCAGGCATGCCCCGATGGGTTGTGCCCTCCTCGTTGGCCTCCCGCACCGCCTCTTTGCTCTATAAATACCCCAATATTCCAGAAACCCTAGGGGAGTCGCGAAAATCAATTCCAGTCGCCGCAGAGTCCAGCACCACCAGATCCAATCTAGACACCATCTCGGAGGGGTGCACCATGTCCATTGGTGCCTCTCCGATGATGCGGTAGTAGTTCTTTGTAGACCTACGGGTCCATAGTTAGTAGCTAGATGGCTTCCTCTCTCTCTCTCTCTCTTTCTTGCTTATCAATACAACGGTCTCTTGGAGATTCATATGATGTAAGTCTTTTTGCGATGTGTTTGATGGGATCCGATGAACTTTGAGTTTATGATCAGATCTATGTTTTTATCCATGAAAGTTATTTGAGTCTTCTTTGATCTCTTATATGCATGATTGATTATAGCCTCATATTTCTTCTCTGATATTTGGGTTTTGTTTGGCCACTTGATCTATTTATCTTGCAATGGGAAGAGGTGCTTTGTGATGGGTTCGATCTTACGGTGCTTGATCCTAGTAACAGAAGGGGAAATGACACGTATGTATCATTGCTATTAAGGATAACAAGATGGGGTCTAGTTCCACATAAATAGATCTTGTCTACATCATGTCATCGTTCTTATTGCATTACTCTGTTTTTCCATGAACTTAATACACTAGATTCATGCTAGATAGCGGTCAGTGTGTGGAGTAATAGTAGTAGATGCAGGCAGGAGTCGGTCTACTAATCTTGGATGTGATGCCTATATAATGATCATTGCCTAGATATCGTCATGATTATTTGAAGTTCTATCAATTGCCCAACAGTAATTGTTTTCCCACCGTTTGTTATTTTTCTCGAGAGAAGCCACTAGTGAAACCTACGACCCCCGGGTCTCTTTTCATCATATTTGCCTTTGCGATCTATTTTCTTTTGCTTTTATTTTTAGATCTATTAAACCAAAAATACAAAAATACCTTACTGCAATTTATTTATTTTGCGATCTATTTATCCTGTCTATCACAACTTTATCACGTCTTCTCGCCAACTTGAGGCATAGTTACCCGAAAGGGATTGACAACCCCTTTAACACGTCAGGTTGCGAGTATTTGCTATTTGTCTGCATGGGCTGTTTACGTGGTGTTAGGAGGTTCTCTTACTGGTTCGATAACCTTGGTCTCATCACTGAGGGAAATACCTACCGCAGCTATACTGCATCATCCCTTCCTGTTTGGGGAAATACAGACGTAGTTCTAGCAGACATCAATGGCAATGAAAGGTTTTGCTATATTTGAGCAAGATATGACCCAAACAATTTATGAAAATTATTTGGGAATTTATGGAGTGACAGAAAGATAGGTTGCTTCACAACCTATGGTCTAAAGGGTTATTCCTTTAATATAAAAGGAATATTCCCTAGAAAAAGAATATTGGATTAGGTCAAGGATGAAAATGACATGATCTTGGCATGATGATGAGGATGGCAAGCCATTATAAAACCTAGGAAGACATGATCTTCCCAAGTTTCACAACCACATAGCCACATAAAAACAATTCAAATCAATAAATCCAAGAAATCATCACAAAGAAGAAAAGGGTAAAATCCAGGGTGTTACATGGTGATTGTTGTCCTAGCCTCTATGGACCTAACCCTCTAGTTTATATAGACACCAGGGATGCTAGGGTTTACATATAGTTGGTTACTGATACATCTCCAATGTATCTATAATTTTTTATTGTTCCATGCTATTATATTATCTGTTTTGGATGTTTTATATGCATTAATATGCTATTTTATATTATTTTTGGGGCTAACCTATTAACCTAGAGCCCAACGCCAGTTTCTGTTTTTTGCCTGTTTTAGAGTTTCACAGAAAAGGAATACCAAACGGAGTCCAAGCGGAATAAAACTTTCGCGATGATCTGTCTTGGACCAGAAGCAAACCAGGAAACTTGGAGATGAAGTCGGTGGAGCCACGAGACGGCCACAAGGGTGGAGGGAGCGCCTAGGGGGTATGGCGCGCCCCTGTCTCGTGGGCCCCTCGTGGGTCTCCTGACCTAATTCTTTCGCCCATATGTACTCTTATACCCCAAAACCATCAGGGGGAGCCTTGAAAATACTTTTCCACCGCGCAACCTTCTGTACCCATGAGATCCCATCTAGGGGCCTTTTCCGGCGTCCTGTTTGAGGGGGATTCGATCACGGAGGGCTTCTACATCAACACCATTGCCCATCCGATGACGCGTGAGTAGTTTACCACAGACCTACGGGTCCATAGCTAGTAGCTAGATGGCTTCTTCTCTCTCTTTGATTCTCAATACCGTGTTCTCCTCGATGTTCTTGGGGATCTATTTGATGTAATACTCTTTTGCGGTGTGTTTGCCGAGATCCGATGAATTGTGGATTTATGATCAGATTATCTATGAATATTATTTGAATCTTCTCTAAATTCTTATATGCATGATTTGATATATTTGCAAGTCTCTTTGAATTATTGTTTTAGTTTGGCCTACTAGATTGGTTTTTCTTGCAATGGGAGAAGTGCTTAGCTTTGGGTTCAATCTTGTGGTGTCCTTTCCCAGTGACAATAGGGGCAGCAAGGCACGTATTGTATTGTTGCCATCGAGGATAAAAAGATGGGGTTTTATCATATTGCTTGAGTTAAATCCTCTGCATCATGTAATCTTACTTAACGTGTTACTCCGTTCTTTATGAACTTAATACTCTAGATGCATGCTGGATAGCGGTCGATGTGTGGAGTAATAGTGGTAGATGCAGGCAGGAGTCGGTCTACTTGACATGGACGTGATGCCTATGTTCATGATCATTGCCTTACATATTGTCATAATTATGCGCTCTTCTATCAATTGCTCGGTAGTTATTTGTTCACGCACCGTATTATTTGCTACCTTGAGAGAAGCCACTAGTGAAACCTATGACCCCCGGGTCTCTTTTCCATCATATAAGTTCTATTTTCCATCATATTGGTTTCTGATCTACTATTTTGCAATCTTTTACTTTCCGATCTATAAACCAAAAATACCAAAAATATTTACTTTACCATTTATCTATCTCTATTGGATCTCACTTTTGCAAGTAACCGTGAAGGGATTGACAACCCCTTTATCACAGTGGGTGCAAGTTTGTTTGATTGTTTGTGCAGGTATTTGGTGACTTGTGCGCTGTCTCCTACTGGATTGATATCTTGGTTCTCAAACTGATGGAAATGCTTACTCTACTTTGCTGCATCACCCTTTCCTCTTCAAGGGAAAAACCAACGCAAGCTCAAGAGGTAGCAGGAAGAATTTCTGGCGTCGTTGCCGGGGAGATCTACGCCAAGTCAAGCCATGCCAGGTACCCATCATAAACTCTCATCTCTTGCATTACATTATTCACCATTCGCCTCTCATTTTCCTCTCCCCCACCTCTAAAACGATTTTCGAAAAGATTTGCCTTTTCTTTGCCCCTCTTCCTTCGTCTTCTTCACTTGCTTTTTGTGTGCTCATGTGTTGGATTGCTTGCTTTGTCATGATGGCTCAAGATAATACCAAATTGTGTGACTTTTCCAACACCAATAACAATGATTTTATTAGTACTCTGATGGCACCCACTACTAATGCAGATTCTTGTGAAATTATTGCCGCTTTGCTGAATCTTGTTATGAAAGATCAATTTTCTGGCCTTCCTAGTGAAGATGTCGCATACCATCTAAACAATTTCGTTGATTTTTGTGATATGCAAAAGAATAAATATGTGTATAATGATATTGTTAAATTGATGTTATTCCTGTTTTCACTTAGAGATCATGCTAAAACTTGGTTTTCATCTTTGCCTAAAAATAGTATTGATTCATGGAACAAGTGTAAAGATGCTTTCAACTCGAAGTATTTTCCTCCCGCTAAGATCATCTCCCTTAGGAAAGATATCATGAATTTTAAGCAACTTGATCACGAACATGTTGCACAATCTTGGGAGAGGATGAAATTGATGATACGAAATTGCTCTACACATGGTTTGAATTTGTGGATGATTATACAAAAAATTATACCGGATTGAATTTTGCTTCTACAAATCTTTTAGATTTGGCCGCAGGAGGCATTTTTATGGAAATTACTTTAGGAGAGGCTACTAAACTCCTAGATAATATTATGGCTAATTATTCTCAATGACACACCAAAAGATCCACTAGTAAAAAAGTGCATGCGATTGAAGAGATTAAAGTTTTGAGTGGAAATATGGATGAACTTATGAAATTATTTGCTAATAAGAGTGCTTCTTTTGATCCTAATGATATGCCTTTTTCCACTTTGATTGAGAATAATAATGAATCTATGGATGTGAATTTTGTTGGTGGGAACAATTTTGGTAATAACGCGTATAGAGGTAATTTTAATCCTATGCCGTTTCCTAGTAATTCTCTAATAATTATGGTAATTCCTACAACAATTCTTATGGAAATTTTCATAATATGCCCTCTGATTTTGAGATTAGTGTTAAAGAATTTATGAGTTCGCAAAAGAATTTCAATGCTTTGATTGAAGAAAATTTCTCAAGATCGATGATTTGGCTAGGAACGTGGATAGAATTTCTCTTGATGTTGATTCTTTGAAACTTAGATCTATTCCACCTAAGCATGATATCAATCAGTCTCTCAAAGCCATGAGAATTTCCATTGATGAGTGCAAATAAAGAACCGCTAAGATGTGTGCTAAAAAGGATCGGTTTATAAAAGTTTGTCTTTTAGTTTTCATGAAAATAATGATGAAGATATAAAAGTGATTGATGCGACTTATATTGATTCTTTGTTTTCCAAAATAAATCTTGATAAAGATGGGACTGGAGATGAGTCAACTTTATTAAAAGGCGTCCCAATGATTCGGAGTTTTTAGATCTAGATGAAAAAATTGCTAAAAGTGGGATTGGAGAGGTCAAGACTTTAAGTAGCAATGAACCCACTCTTTTGGATTTCAAGGAATTTAATTATGATAATTGTTCTTTAATAGATTGTATTTCCTTGTTGCAATCCATGTTGAATTCTCCTCATGCTTATAATCAAAACGAAGCTTTTACTAAACATATCGTTGATGCTATGATGCAATCTTTTGAAGAAAAGCTTGAATTGGAAGTTTCTATCCTAGAAAACTTTATGATGAATGTAAACCTACTATTAAGATTAATATTAAAGATTATTAGTGCCATTCTTTGTGTGATTTAGGTGCTAGCGTTTCCATGATTCCAAAAACTTTACGTGATGTGTTAGGTTTTCGTGAATTTGATGATTGTTCTTTAAATTTGCATCTTGCGGATTCCACTATTAAGAAACCTATGGGAAGGATTAATGATGTTCTTATTGTTGAAAATAGGAATTATGTGCCCATAGATTTCATTGTTCTTGATATAGATTGCAATTCTACATGTCCTATTATTCTTGGTAAACCTTTCCTTAGAACGATTGGTGCAATTATTGATATGAAAGAAGGAAATATTAGGTTCCAATTTCCGTTAAGGAAGGGCATGGAACACTTTCCTAGAAAGAAAATTAAATTGCCATATGAATCTATTATGAGAGCCACTTATGGATTGCATACCAAAGATGACAATACCGATCTACTCGTGTTTTATGCCTAACTAAGGGCGTTAAACAATAGCGCTTGTTGGGAGGCAACCCAATTTTATTTTTGGTCTTTACTTTTTGTTCCTGCTTAGTAATAAATAATTCATCTAGCCTCTGGTTAGATGTGGTTTTGTGTTTTAGTTAGTGTTTGTTCCAAGTTAAACCTTTAGGATAGCTTACGGTGATAGTTGTGTTGATCCTGCTGAAAAACAAAAACTTTTGTGCCCAGTACATAATTTCCAGGATTTTATTGAAACGCTTTTGATCTAATTCTTTTTGCGCTGGATTGGTGCACAAATTGCTCAGGTTGTCCTAATTTTTCAGAATTTTTGGAGTTAAATAAGTATTCAAGAGTTACAGATTGCTAGAGACTGTTCTGTTTTTGACAGATTCTGTTTTCTATGTGTTGTTTGCTTATTTTTGATGAATCTATGGATAGTATCGGGGGGTATGAACCATGGAAAAGTTGGAATACAGTAGATATTACACCAATATAAATAAAGAATGAGTTTGCAATAGTACCTTAAAGTGGTGATTTATTTTCTTATACTAGCGGAGCTTATAAGATTTTCTGTTGAGTTTTGTGTTGTGAAGTTTTGAAGTTTTGGGTAAGGATTTGATGGACTATGGAATAAGGAGTGGTAAGAGCCTAAGCTTGGGGATGCCCAAGGCACCCCAAGGTAATATTCAAGGACAACCAAGAGCCTAAGCTTGAGGATGCCCCGAAAGGCATCCCCTCTTTCGTCTTCGTCTATCGGTAACTTTACTTGAGGCTATATTTTTATTCACCACATGATATGTGTTTTGCTTGGAGCGTCTTGTATGATTTTAGTCATTGCTTTTTAGTTTGCCACAATCATCCTTGCTATACACACCTGATATGTCCATTTTGCATCATGCATTTATATCAATATTTATTGCATTATGGGTTGTTATTACACATTATATATCAATACTTATGGCTATTCTCTCTTATTTTATAAGGTTTACCATGAAGAGGGGGAATGCCGGCAGCTGGAATTCTGGCTGGAAAAGGAGCAAACATTGGAAACCTATTCCGCACTGCTCCAAAAGACCTGAAACTCCACGAAACTTATTTTTGTAATTAATAAGAATTATTGAGCAGAAGAAACACCTCAGGGGGCCCAAACCCTGGCCAGGAGGATGGGGGCGCGCCCACCCCTACTGGGCGCGCCCCCCTGTCTCTTGGGCCCCCTGGTGGCCCTCCGGTGTCCATCTTCTACTATATGAAGGCTTTTACCCTGGAAAAATCATGGGCAACCTTACGGGACGAAACTCCGCCGCCACGAGGCGGAACCAATCTAGAGCTCTGGCAGAGCTGTTCTTCTGGGGACACTTCCCTCCGGGAGGAGGAAATCATCACCATCGTCATCACCAACGATCCTCCCATCGGGAGAGAGTCAATCTCCATCAACATCTTCACCAGCACCATCTCCTCTCAAACCCTAGTTCATCTCTTGTATCCAATCTTGTATCCAAAACCACAAATTGGTACCTGTGGGTTGCTAGTAGTGTTGATTACCCCTTGTAGTTGATGCTTATTGGTTTACTTGGTGGAAGATCATATGTTCAGATCCTTAATGCATATTATTACTCCTCTGGTTATGAACATGAATATGCTTTGTGAGTAGTTACGTTTGTTCCTGAGGACATGGGTGAAGTCTTGCTATTAGTAGTCATGTGAATTTGGTATTCGTTCGATATTTTGATGAGATGTATGTTGTCTTTCCTCTAGTGGTGTTATGTGAACGTCGACTACATGACACTTCACCATTATTTGGTCCTAGAGGAAGGCATTCGGAAGTAATAAGTAGATGATGGGTTGCTAGAGTGACATAAGCTTAAACCCTAGTTTATGTGTTGCTTCGTAAGGGGCTGATTTGGATCCATATGTTTAATGTTGTGGTTAGGTTTACCTTAATACTTCTTTTGTAGTTGTGGATGCTTGCAATAGGGGTTAATCATAAGTGGGGTGCTTTTCCAAGTAAGGGCAGTACCCAAGCACCGGTCCACCCACATATCAAATTATCAAAGTACCGAACGCGAATCATATGAGCATGATGAAAACTAGCTTGACGATAATTCACATGTGTCCTCGGGAGCGCTTTTCTCATTATAAGAAATTGTCCAGGCCTGTCCTTTGCTACAAAAAGGATTGGTCCACCTTGCTGCACCTTATTTACTTTTATTTCTTCTTACTCGTTACAATTTATCTTATCACAAAACTATCTATTACCTACAATTTCAGTGCTTGCAGAGAAAACCTTAATGAAAACTGCTTATCATTTCCTTCTGCTCCTCATTGGGTTCGACACTCTTACTTATTGAAAGGACTACGATAGATTCCCTACGCTTGTGGGTCATCAAGACTCTTTTCTGGCGCCGTAGCCGGGGAGTGTAGCGCTTTGGTGAGTGGAACTTGGTAAGGAAACATTTATATAGTGTGCTGAAATTTTCTGTTACTTGTCACTATGGAAACTAATCCTTTGAGGGGCTTGTTTGGGGCATCTTTGCCCTGACCAGTAGAGCAAAGAGTTGCTCCTCAACCTACTGAACCTATTGAAAATGTTTACTTTGAGATTCCTTCGGGTATGATAGAGAAACTTCTAGCAAATCCATTTGCAGGAGATGGAACATTGCATCCCGATTTACACCTTATCTTTGTGGATGAAGTTTGTGGATTATTTTAGCTTGCAGGTATTCCCGATGATGTTGTCAAAAGGAAGGTCTTCCCTTTATCTTTGAAGGGAGATGCATTGACATGGTATAGGCTATGTGATGATACGGGATCTTGGAATTATAAACGATTGAAGTTGGAATTTCACGAGAAGTTCTATCCTATGCATCTTGTTCATCGTGATCGTAATTACATATATAATTTATGGCCTCGCAAGGAGAAAGCATCGCTCAAGCTTGGGGTAGGCTTAAGTCAATGTTATATTCATTCCCCAATCATGAGCTCTCCAGAGAAATGATTATTCAAAATTGTTATGCTCGTCTTTCTCTCAATGATCGCAACATGCTCGATACTTCCTGTGCTGGTTCTTATATGCTGAAGACTATTGAATTCAAATGGGACTTATTGGAAAGAATTAAACGCAACTCTGAAGATTGGGGTTCCGACGATGGTAAGGAGTCAGGTATGACACCTAAGTTTGATTGTGTTAAATCTTTTATGGATACCGATGCTTTTCGTGGATTTAGCACTAAATATGGACTTGACTCTGAGATAGTAGCTTCTTTCTGTGAATCTTTTGCTACTCACGTTGATCTCCCTAAGGATAAGTGGTTTGAATATAATCCTCCCATTGAAGTAAAAGTAGTTGCACCTATTACAGTTGAAGAAAAGACTATTACTTATAATGATCCTATTGTTCCTACTACTTATGTTGAGAAACCACCTTTTCCTGTTAGAATGAAGGATCATGCTAAAGCTTCAACTGTTGTTCGTAAGAGTAATACTAGGACTTATACACCTCCTGAGCAAATCAAAGTTGAACCTAGTATTGCTATGGTTAAAGATCTCTTGGATGATAATATAGATGGGCATGTTATTTATTTCTGTGATGAAGCTGCTAATATTGCTAGACCAGATTCTAAGATACATAGACCTGTCACAGGCATGCATGTTATTTCTGTTAAAATAGGAGACCATTGTTATCATGGCTTATGTGATATGGGTGCTAGTGCTAGTGCAACACCCTATGACTTATATAAAGAAATTATGCATGATATTACACCCGCTGAGTTGGAAGATATTGATGTTACAATTAAGCTTGCCAATAGAGATATTATTAAACCTTTTGGGATTGTTAGAGATGTTGAAGTCTTGTGTGGCAAGGTCAAATACCCTGCTGATTTTCTTGTTCTTGGTTCCCCACAAGATGACTTTTGTCCCATTATATTTGGTAGACCCTTCTTGAACACTGTTAATGCTAAGATTGATTGCAAAAAGGATGTTGTTACGATTGGCTTGGATGATATGACTCATGAGTTTAATTTTTCTAAGTTTCGTAGACAACCCCGTGATAAAGAATTACCTATTAAAGATGAAATATTTGGTCTTGCTTCTATTGTCATGCCTCCTACTGATCCGTTAGAACAATATTTGCTAGACCATGAAAATGATATGTTTATGAATGAAAGAAGGGAAATAGATGAAGTATTCCTTCAGCGGGTTCCTATCTTGAAACACAGGTTACCTGTTGAAATCCTAGGGGATCCTCCTCCACCCAAGGGTGATCCCGTGTTTGAGCTTAAACCATTACCTGATAATCTTAAATATGCTTATCTTGATGAAAAGAAGATATATCCTATTATTATTAGTGCTAACCTTTCAAAGCAGGAAGGGGAAAGATTATTGAAAACTCTGAAGAAGCACCATGCTGCTATTGGATATACTCTGGATGATCTTAAGGGCATTAGTCCTACTCTCTGCCAACACAAAATTAAAGTGGAAAAAGATGCCAAACTAGTCAGAGATCCTCAACGAAGATTAAATCCTAAGATGAAAGAAGTGGTAAGAAATGAGATACTAAAGCTCCTCGAGGCAGGTATAATTTATCCCATTACTGATAGTGAATGGGTAAGCCCTCTCCATTGTGTCCCTAAAAAGGGAGGTATTACTATTGTTCCTAATGATAAAGATGAATTGATTCCGCAAAGAATTATTACAGGTTATAGGATGGTAATTGATTTCCGTAAATTAAATAAAGCTACTAAGAAAGAACATTACCCTTTACCTTTTATCGATCAAATGCTAGAAAGACTATCCAAACATACACATTTCTGCTTTCTAGATGGCTATTCTGGTTTCTCTCAAATACCTGTGTCAGCGGAAGATCAATCAAAAACTACTTTTACTTGCCCTTTCGGTACTTTTGCTTGTAGACGTATGCCTTTTGGTTTATGTAATGCACCTGCTACCTTTCAAAGATGCATGATGGCTATATTCTCTGACTTTTGTGAAAAGATTTGTGAGGTATTCATGGATGATTTCTCCGTTTATGGATCCTCCTTTGATGATTGCTTGAGCAACCTTGATCGAGTTTTGCAGAGATGCGAAGGCACTAGTCTCGTCTTGAATTGGGAAAAGTGCCACTTTAGGGTTAATGAAGGCATTGTCTTGGGGCACAAAATCTCCAAGAGAGGTATTGAAGTTGATAAAGCTAAAGTTGATGCTATTGAAAAGATGCCATGTCCCAAGGACATAAAAGGTATAAGATGTTTCTTGGTCATGCCGGTTTTTATAGGAGGTTCATTAAGGACTTTTCTAAAATCTCTAGGCCTCTGACTAATTTATTGTAAAAAGATATTCCTTTTTTGTTTGATGATGATTGTGTAGAAGCATTTGAAATACTTAAGAAAGCTTTGATCACTGCACCTATTGTTCAGCCACCTGATTGGAATTTACCTTTTGAAATCATGTGTGATGCTAGTGATTATGCTGTAGGTGATGTTCTAGGGCAAACAGTTGATAAGAAATTGAATGTTATCCAGTATGCTAGTAAGACTCTTGATGCTGCCCAGAGAAATTATGCTACTACTGAAAAAGAATTCTTAGCAGTTGTCTTTGCATGTGATAAGTTTAGACCTTATATTGTTGATTCCAAAGTTACTATTCACACTGATCATGCTGCTATTAAATATCTTATGGAAAATAAAGATGCTAAGCCTAGACTCATTAGATGGGTTCTCTTGCTCCAAGAATTTGATTTGCATATTATTGATAGAAAGGGAGTTGAGAACCCCGTTGCAGACAACTTGTCTAGGTTAGAGAATGTTCTTGATGACCCACTGCCCATTGATGATAGCTTTCCTGATGAACAATTAGCGGTCATTAATGCTTCTCGTACTACTCCTTGGTATGCTGATTATGCTAATTACATTGTTGCTAAATTTATACCACCTAGTTTCATTTACCAACAAAAGAAAAAGTTCTTTTATGATTTAAGACATTACTTCTGGGATGACCCACACCTTTATAAAGAAGGAGTAGATTGTGTTATTAGACGTTGTGTACCTGAGCATGAACAGGAACAGATCCTACGCAAGTGTCACTCTGAATCATATGGAGGACACCATGCTGGAGATAGAACTGCACATAAGGTATTGCAATCAGGTTTTTATTGGCCTACTCTCTTCAAAGATGCTCGTAAGTTTGTCTTGTCGTGTGATGAATGTCAAAGAATTGGTAATATTAGTAGACGTCAAGAAATGCCTATGAATTATTCTCTTGTTATTGAACCATTTGATGTTTGGGGCTTTGATTATATGGGACCTTTTCCTGCCTCTAATGGATATACACATATTTTAGTTGCTGTTGATTACGTTACTAAGTGGGTAGAAGCTATTCCAACTAGTAGTGTTGATCATAACACCTCTATTAAGATGCTTAAAGAAGTTATTTTTCCGAGGTTTGGAGTCCCTAGATATCTCATGAGTGATGGTGGTTCACATGTTATTCATGGTGCTTTCCGTAAAATGCTTGCTAAGTATGATGTTAATCATAGAATTGCATCTCCTTATCATCCGCAGTCTAGTGGTCAAGTAGAGTTGAGCAATAGAGATCTCAAATTAATTTTGCAAAAGACTGTTAATAGATCTAGAAAGAATTGGTCCAAGAAACTTGATGATGCACTATGGGCCTATAGAACTGCGTACAAAAATCCTATGGGTATGTCTCCATATAAGATGGTTTATGGAAAAGCTTGTCATTTACCTCCAAAACTTGAACATAAAGCATATTGGGCTATTAAAGAGCTCAATTATGACTTCAAACTTGCCGGTGAGAAGAGGTTGTTTGATATTAGCTCACTTGATCAATGGAGAACCCAAGCCTATGAGAATGCCAAGCTATTCAAAGAAAAAGTCAAACGCTGGCATGACAAAAGGATACAAAAGCGTGAGTTTAATGTAGGTGATTATGTGTTATTATTCAACTCTCATTTAATATTTTTTGCAGGAAAACTTCTCTCTAAATGGGAAGGTCCTTACGTTATCGAGGAGGTCTATCGTTCTGGTGCCATAAAAATCAACAACTTCGAAGGCATAGGTCCGAGGGTGGTGAACGGCCAGAGGATTAAGCATTATATTTCAGGTAATCCTATCAATGTTGAAACGAATATTATTGAAACCATAACCCCAGAGGAGTACATAAGAGACACTTTCCAGAACGTTCCAGACTCCGAAAAGGAATAGGTATGTGGTACGGTAAGTAAACCGACTCCAAAACAATTCTAAAGGAAATTTTTATCAGTTTTGGAATATTTATAAATTTTAGGAAGAAAGAAGTAGTCCGGGAAGGACACGAGGCCTCCACGAGGGTGGAGGGCATGCCCACCCTTACTGGGCGCACCCCCCTGTCTCGTGGCCACCTTGTGTGCCTCCTGGACTCCGTTTTCTTAGACGTTACGTATTTTGGTCGGTAAAAATTCATTATATAAACTCCCGAAGGTTTTGACTACCGTATCACGCAAAAATCCTTTGTTTTTGTTTCAAGCTGTCCCTGTTGCAGATTTAGAGCAAGATGTCTTCTCAAGAGTCAGTCGGGGAGAGTCGGGTGTCTCACCCGACACTAGGTCTAGGAGCAAAAAGTGATGCTTATCACTTTGGACCATTAACGGAGGATGAGATGGAGGCCGACTTGAAAAGGATAGATGCCATGGAGGAAGATCAAGAAGTCACCTCCTGCTTTCAAGCAGGATTCATAATGGAGGAACTACAGAGCTCGGCTGTTCCAAATTCGGTCATCCCTTCCAATGCTAAATTTCTTTCTTACGAAAATATGAAAAAGAGTGTTACTTGTTCTCCAGAAGCTATGCAACACCCTTGGGTAAAAGGAGCTTTAGCAATAGCAAGCAAGCTCCGCAAGGAAAATATGAACCTCAAGCAACAAGTCAATAAGCTCGAGGAGGAGAATCGTATCCTGAGGGGAATTATCGCCAAAAAGATCACAACACCAACTTTGAAGAAGGAGACATAATCACATGGGTATGGGCACTCCCCTTGGCAACTGCCAAGCTTGGGGGAGGTGCCCCGGTATCGTATCACCATCACACTCCTATCTTTACCGTTTTGTTTAGTTCGATCCTTTTAGTAGTATCTTGATCTAGTAGATTGAAGGTTTGATATCAAGTAGTTTTGAGTTTTGCTTTGTGATCTCTTTATGTAATCGAGTCCGTGAGCTATCTATAATAAAGATTAGTGTTGAGTCAAGGGTTTTGCTATCTTGCTATGATCTTAAGAAAAATAGAAAGAATAAAAAGAATAAAAGAGTTCATATTAATCTTATGGATAGTAATAACTTCACACATAGAAATTATTGAGAGTTGATAAACATAAAGGTTGTTGAGAGTTGATAAACATAGTTTTGGTCATCATTGCAATTAATAGGAAGTAATAAGGAAAGAGAGGTTTCACATATAAATATACTATCTTGGACATCTTTTATGATTGTGAGCACTCATTAAGTATGACATGCTAAAAGAGTCGACGTTGGACAAGGAAGACAACATAATGGTTTATGTTTTCTCACATCTCAGTTAAAGTACATTGTCATTGACCTTCCAAACATGTTGAGCTTGCCTTTCCCCCTCATGCTAGCCAAATTCCCAGCACCAAGTAGAGATACTACTTGTGCTTCCAAATATCCTTAAACCCAGTTTTGCCATGAGAGTCCACCATATCTACCTATGGATTGAGTAAGATCCTTCAAGTAAGTTGTCATTGGTGCAGGCAATAAAAATTGCTCTCTAAATATGCATGACTTATTAGTGCAGAGAAAATAAGCTTTATACGATCTTGTTATGGAAGCAATAAAAGCGACGGACTGCATAATAAAGGTCCATATAAAAGTGGCAATATAAAGTGACGTTCTTTCGTACTAAGATTTTGTGTATCCAACCCTAAAAGCGCATGACAACCTCTGCTTCCCTTTGCGAAGGGCCTATCTTTTACTTTATGTTTTTTACTTTATGCTTGAGTCAAGGTGATCTTCACCTTTCCCTTTTTCATTTTATCCTTTGGCAAGCTCCTTGTGTTTGAAAGATCATGATATATATATATCCATTTGGATGTTCGTTAGCATGGACTATTATTGTTGACATCACCTAAAGGTGAATACGTTGGGAGGCAACACAATAAGCCCCTATCTTTCTCAGTGTCCAGCTGAAACTCCATAACCACAAGTATTGTGTGAGTGTTAGCAATTGTAGAAGACTACATGATAGTTGAGTATGTGGACTTGCCGAAAAGCTCTATTCTTGACTCTTTCTGACGTTACGATAAATTGCAATTGCTTCAATGACTGAGATTATAGTTTGTTAGCTTTCAATGAAGTTTCTGAACCATACTTGACATTGTGAATTGATTGTTACTTGAGCATAAGAAGTCATATGACAAAAATCTATTTATGTTGCTATTATAAGAATAATCATGATGCCCTCATGTCCGTATTTTACTTTTATCGACACCTCTATCTCTAAAAATGTGGACATATTTTTTGATTTCGGCTTCCGCTTGAGGACAAGCGAGGTCTAAGCTTGGGGGAGTTGATACGTCCATTTTGCATCATGCTTTTATATCAATATTTATTGCATTATGGGCTGTCATTACACATTATATATCAATACTTATGGCTATTCTCTCTTATTTTATAAGGTTTACCATGAAGAGGGGGAATTCCGGCAGCTGAAATTCTGGCTGGAAAAGGAGCAAATATCGGAAACCTATTTTGCACTGCTCCAAAAGACCTAAAACTCCACGATACTTATTTTTGGAATTAATAAGAATTATTGAGCGGAAGAAACACCTCAGGGAGCCCACACCCTGGTTAGGAGGGTGGGGGGGCGTGCCCACCCCTACTGGGCGCGCCCCCTGTCTCCTGGGCCCCCTGGTGGCCCTCCGGTGTCCATCTTTTGCTATATGAAGGCTTTTACCCTGGAAAACATTGTGGGCAAGCTTACGGGACGAAACTCCGCCGCCACGAGGCGGAACCAATCTAGAGCTCCGGCAAAGCTCTTCTGCCGGGGACACTTCCCTCCAGGAGGGGGAAATCATCACCATCGTCATCACCAACGATCCTCCCATCGGGAGAGGGTCAATCTCCATCAACATCTTCACCAGCACCATCTCCTCTCAAACCCTAGTTCATCTCTTGTATCCAATCTTGTATCCAAAACCAAAAATTGGTACCTGTGGGTTGCTAGTAGTGTTGATTACTCCTTGTAGTTGATGCTTATTGGTTTACTTAGTGGAAGATCATATGTTCAGATCCTTAATGCATATTATTACTCCTCTGATTATGAACATGAATATGCTTTGTGAGTAGTTACGTTTGTTCCTGAGGACATGGGTGAAGTCTTGCTATTAGTAGTCATGTGAATTTGGTATTCGTTCGACATTTTGATGAGATGTATGTTGTCTTTCCTCTAGTGGTGTTATGTGAACGTCGACTACATGACACTTCACCATTATTTGGGCCTAGAGGAAGGCATTGGGAAGTAATAAGTAGATGATGGGTTGCTAGAGTGACATAAGCTTCAACCGTAGTTTATGTGTTGCTTCGTAAGGGGATGATTTGGATCCATATATTTAATGCTGTGGTTAGGTTTACCTTAATACTTCTTTTTGTAGTTTCGGATGCTTGCAATAGGGGTTAATCATAAGTGGGATGCTTGTCCAAGTAAGGGCAGTACCCAAGCACTGGTCCACCCACATATCAAATTATCAAAGTACCGAACGCAAATCATATGAGCGTGATGAAAACTAGCTTGACGATAGTTCCCATGTGTCCTCGGGAGCGCTTTTCTCATTATAAGAAATTGTCGAGGCTTGTCCTTTGCTACAAAAAGGATTGGGCCACCTTGCTGCACATTATTTACTTTTATTGCTTGTTACTCATTACAATTTATCTTATCACAAAACTATCTATTACCTACAATTTCAGTGCTTGCAGAGAAAACCTTACTGAAAACCGCTTATCATTTCCTTCTGCTCCTCGTTGGGTTCGACACTCTTACTTATCGAAAGATGATAGATCCCCTACACTTGTGGGTCAACAACACATTTTGAGAGAGACAAGCATGAATCATGATTTATTAGAATACTTTATGTGCTTCACTTATATCTTTTGAGCTAGGCAATTTTGCTCTAGTGCTTCACTTATATCTTTTTAGAGCACAGCAGTGGCCTTATTTTATAGAAATTGATGAACTCTCATGCTTCACTTATATTATTTTGAGAGTCTTTATAACAACATGGTAATTTGCTTTGGTTATAAATTTAATCCTAATATGATAGGCATCCAAGACGGATATAATAAAAACTTTCATATAAAGTGCATTGAATACTATGAGAAGTTTGATTCTTTATGATTGTTTTGAGAGATGAAGATGGTGATATTGGAGTCATGCTAGTGAGTAGTTTTGAATTTGAGACATACTTGTGTTAAAGTTTGTGATTCCCATAGCATGCACGCATGGTGAACCGTTATGTGATGAAGTCGGAGCATGATTTATTTTTTGATTGTCTTCCTTATGAGTGGCGGTCGGGGATGAGCGATGGTCTTTTCCTACCAATCTATCCCCCTAGAAGCATGCGCGTAGTACTTCATTTCAATAATTAATAGATTTTTGCAATAACTATGTGAGTTCTTTATGACTAATGTTGAGTCCATGGATTATACGCACTCTCACCCTTCCACCATTACTAGCCTCTCTTGTGACGGGCAACTCTCGCCGGTACCATACACCCACCATATACCTTCCTCAAAACAGCCACCATACCTACCTATTATGGCATTTCCATAGCCATTCCAAGATATATTGCCATGCAACTTTCCACCGTTCCATTTATTATGACACGTTTCATCATTGTCATATTGCTTTGCATGATCATGTAGTTGACAATGTATTTATGGCAAAGCCACCGTTCATAATTCTTTCATACATGTCACTCTTGAGTCGTTGCACATCCCGGTACACCGCCGGAAGCATTCATATAGAGTCATATCTTGTTCTAAATATCGAGTTGTAATTCTTGAGTTGTAAGTAAATAAAAGTGTGATGATATTCATTATTAGAGCATTGTCCCATGTGAGGAAAGGATGATGGAGGCTATGATTCCCCCACAAGTCATGATGAGACTTTGGACGAAAAAAAGAGGCCAAACAAAAAATGAGAAAGGCCCAAAAAATGAGAGAAAAAGAGAGAAGGGGCAATGCTACTATGCTTTTACCACACTTGTGCTTCAAAGTAGCACCATGATCTTCATGATAGAGAGTCTCCCATGATATCAGTTTCATATACTAGTGGAAAATTTTCATTATATAACTTGGCTTGTATATTCCAATGATGGGCTTCCTCAATTGCCCTAGGTCTTCGTGAGAAATAAAGTTGGATACACACCCACTTAGTTTCTTTTTGAGCTTTCATACACTTATAGCTCTAGTGCATCCGTTGCATGGCAATCCCTACTCACTCACATTGATATCTATTGGTGGGCATCTCCATAGCCCATTGATACGCCTAGTTGATGTGAGACTATCTCCCTCTTTTTGTCTTCTCCACAACCACCATATTCTCTTCCACCATGGTGCTATATCCATGGCTCATGCTCATGTATTATGTGAAAGTTGAAAAAGTTTGAGAACATCAAAATATGAAACAATTGCTTGGCTTGTCATTGGGGTTGTGCATGATCTCAATATTTTGTGTGATGAAGATGGAGCATAGCCAGACTATATGATTTTGAAGGGATAGGTTTCTTTGGCCATGTTATTTTGAGAAGACATTATTGCTTTATTAGTATGCTTGAAGTATTATTGTTTCTGTGTCAATATTAAACTTTTGTTTTGAATCTTACGGATCTGAACATTCATGCCACAATAAAGAAGATTACATTGATAAATATGTTAGGTAGCATTCCACATCAAAAATTCTGTTTTTATCATTTACCTACTAGAGGATGAGCAGGAATTAAGCTTGGGGATGCTTGATACGTATCCAACGTATCTATAATTTTTTATTGTTCCATGCTAATATATTATCTGTTTTGGATGTTTTATATGCATTAATATGCTATTTTATATTATTTTTGGGACTAACCTATTAACCTAGAGCCTAGTGCCAGTTTCTGTTTTTTGCCTGTTTTAGAGTTTCGCAGAAAAGGAATACCAAATGGAGTCCAACCAGAATAAAACTTGTGCGATGATCTTTCTTGGACCAGAAGCAAACCATGAGACTTGGAGATGAATTCGGAGGAGCCACGAGGCGGCCACAAGGGTGGAGGGCGCGCCCAGGGGGTAGGGCGCCCCCCCTGTCTTGTGGGCCCTCGTGGGTCTCCTAACCTAATTCTTTTGTGCATATATACTCTTATACCCCAAAACCATCACGGGGAGCCACAAAAACACTTTTCCACTACCGCAACCTTTTGTGCCCGTGAGATCCCATCTAGGGGCCTTTTCCAGTGTCCTGCTTGAGGGGGATTCGATCATGGAGGGCTTCTACATCAACACCATTGCCCTTCCGATGAAGCGTGAGTAGTTTACCACAAACCTGCGGGTCCATAGCTAGTATCTAAATGGCTTCTTCTCTCTCTTTGATTCTCAATACCATGTTCTCCTCGATGTTCTTGGAGACCTATTTGATGTAATACTCTTTTGTGTTGTGTTTGCCGAGATCCGATGAATTGTGGATTCATGATTAGATAATCTATGAATATTATTTGAATATTCTCTGAATTCTTATATGCATGATTTGATATCTTTGCAAGTCTCTTCGAATTATCGGTTTAGTTTGGCCTACTACATTGGTTTTTCTTGCAATGGGAGAAGTGCTTAGCTTTGGGTTCAATCTTGTGGTGTCCTTTCCCAGTGACAGTAGGGACAGCAAGGCACGTATTGTATTGTTGCCATCGAGGATAAAAAGATGGGGTTTTCATCATATTTCTTGAGTTAATTCCTCTACATCATGTCATCTTACTTAATGCATTACTCCGTTCTTTATGAACTTAATACTCTAGATCCATGGTGGATAGCAGTCGATGTGTGGAGTAATAGTAGTAGATGCAGGCAGGAGTCGGTCTACTTGACACGGACGTGATGCCTATGTTCATGATCATTGCCTTAGATACCGTCATAATTATGCGCTCTTCTATCAATTTCTTGGTAGTAATTTGTTCACCCACCATATTATTTGCTATCTTGAGAGAAGCCACTAGTGAAACCTATGGCCCTGAGGTCTCTTTTCCATCATATAAGTTCTATTTTCCATCATATTAGTTTCGGATCTACTATTTTGCAATCTTTTACTTTCCGATCTATAAACCAAAAATACCAAAAATATTTAGTTTACCGTTTATCTATCTCTATCGGATCTCAGTTTTGCAAGTAACCATGAAGGGATTGACAGCCCCTTTATCGCGTTGGGTGCAAGTTTGTTTGATTGTTTGTGCAGTTATTCGGTGACTTGTGCGTTGTCTCCTACTCGATTGATACCTTGGTTCTCAAACTGAGGGAAATACTTACTCTATTTTGCTGCATCACCCTTTCATCTTCAAGGGAAAAACCAACGCAAGCTCAAGAGGTAGCAGTTACATCAGGGTAACATTGGATCTTCCATCTTGACTTGGAGCACACACCAAGGCACAAAAGTCTTTGGTCCGGATACAATGTGGCCCAACAGTCCGACCAATGAGAGATAGGTCGGCCACCCAAGTACCCCCTAGTCCAGGACTCCCTCAATGCGCCCAAGCTTTTGCAATAGCCATCACAGAACTTGTGGACGTCGAAGAGGTCGAGATGTGTGGAGTGCCATAGGGGGCGCCACCACCAGGAAAGGACGCTTGTCCGCGCACCATATTTTATTGGTAGGAGGGAGATGATGACTATCAACATATCATTGGGGAGGCTGCTAATGAAGTCTAGGCCCATCGGACTCGCTTGCTGTTCTTGCTCGACCCGCCTCCTCTTGTTGGCAGGCCTGTTTTCTACCTCCGAAGTCTCCTCGGTGGCGGCGCTATATGATAGGAGTGGACGAGTGGGAGGATATGGAATATTCAGTTAGAACAGGGCAGAAGAAAAGTGTATTGCTAACTAGAAGTTACTAGGTAGGAACAGACTTAACAGAGTCAGAAAATGGAATCCCAATTGGTTGCTTAAATTGTTGGGAAATGTACCATGCAATTTCAAAAAAAATCCTACACTCATGCAAGATCTATCTAGGAGATGCATAGCAACGAGAGGGGGAGAGTATGTCCATGTACCCTCATAGACCGAAAGCGGAAGCATTAACTTAACGTGGTTGATGTAGTAGAACGTCTTCTCGAATCAATTGATCAAGTGCCGAACGTATTGTACCTCCGAGTTCTGCACACGTTCAGCTCGATGACATCCCTCGAACTCTTGATCCAGTAGAGGCTCGAAGGAGTCGATGAGTTCCATCAGCACGACGGCGTGATGATGGTGTTGGTGAAGTGATCCGCACAGGGCTTCTCCTAAGCATTACGACAATATGATCGGAGGAGTAAATGGTGGAGGGGGGCACTGCACACGGCTAAACAATTGATATGCCTTGAGGTGCCCCCCCCCCCGCCCCTGTATATAAAGGAGGGAGAGGGGAGGAGTCCGTCCACAAGGGGAGCATGCCATGGGGGGGGAGTCCTACTAGGACTCCACTCCTAGTAGGATTCACCCCCCCTTTTTTTTCCTTCTTCCGGAGGGGGAAAAGGGGAAAGGGAGAGGGAAGAGGAGAAGGAAAGGGGGGTGCATCCCCTCCCCTAGTCCAATTCGGACTCCCCATGGGAGGGGGCATGGCCACCCCTTGTGGGCTGCCTCCCCTCTCTCCTATGGCCCATTATGGCCCAACAATTCCCCAAGGGGGATCTGGTAACCTCCCGGTACTCCAAAAAATATTCAAACCTTTCTAAAACATTTCCGGTGTCAGAACATAACCTTTCAATATATCAATCTTTACCTCTCAACCATTTCAAGACTCCTCATCATGTCCGTGATCTCAGCTAGTACTCCGAACAACCTTTGGTCACCAAAACACATAACTCATATAATACATATCGACATCGAACGTTAAGCGTGTGGACCCTATGGGTTCGAGAACTATGTACACATGACCGAGACACCTCTTCGGTCAATAACCAATAGCGGAACCTGGATGCCCATGTTGGTTCCCACATATTCTACGAATATCTTTATCGGTCGAACCGCAATGTCAACATAGTTATTCCCTTTGTCATTGGTATGTTACTTGCCCGAGATTTGATCGTTGGTATCTTCATACCTAGTTCAATCTCATTATCGGCAAGTCTCTTTACTCGTTCCATAGTGCTTCATCTTGTAACTAACTCATTAGTCACATTGCTTGCAAGGCTTCATATGATGTGCATTATCGAGAGGGCCCAGAGATACCTCTCTGATACTCGAAGTGACAAATCATAATCTCGATCAATGCCAACCCAAAAAACACCTTCGGAGATACCTGTAGAGCATCTTTATAATCACTCAGTTACAAAGTGACGTTTGATAGCACACAAGGCATTCCTCCGGTGTCCGGGAGTTGCATAATCTCACAGTCGGAGGAATATATATTTGACACGAAGAGAGCAATAGCAATAAAACTGAACGATCATTATGCTAAGCTAATGGATGGGTCTTGTCCATCACATCATTCCACTAATGATGTGATCCCATTTATCAAATGACAACTCATGTCCATGGCTAGGAAACTTAACCATCTTTGATCAATAAGCTAGTCTAGTAGAGGCATACTAGGGAAACCATGTTTTGTCTATATATTCACACATGTATCAAGTTTCTGGTTAATACAATTCTAGCATGAATAATAAAAATTTATCATGAAGTAAGGAAATATAGAATAACAACTTTATTACTGCCTCTAGGGCATATTTCCTTCAGTCTCCCATATCTAATAAAGTAAGGTTATGATGTTCAGACACACCATTACGCTGTGGTGTTCCAGGTGGCGTGAGTTGTGAAACTATTCCACATTGTTTTAAATGAAGGCCAAACTCATAACTCAAATATTCGCCTCCATGATCAGATTGTAGAAACTTTATTTTCTTGTTACAATGATTCTCCACTTCACTCTGAAATTCTTTGAACTTTTTCAAATGTTCCAGACTTGTGTTTCATTAAGTAGATATTCCCATATCTGCTCAAATCATCTATGAAGGTCAGAATATAACGATACTCGCCATGAGCTTCAATACTCATCGGACCGCATACATCGGTATGTATTATTTCCAATAAGTCATTAGCTCGTTCCATTGTTCCGGAGAACGAAGTTTTACTCATCTTGCCCATAAGGCACGGTTCGCAAGTATCAAATGATTCATAATCAAGTGATTCCAAAAGTCCATCTACATGGAGCTTCTTCATGCACTTTATATCAATATGACCCAAATGGCAGTGCCACAAATAAGTTGCACTATCATTATCAACTTTGCATCTTTTGGCATCAATATTATGAATATGTGTATCACTACGATCGAGATTCAATAACCATTAACATTGGGTGTATGACCATAGAAGGTTTTATTCATGTAAACATAATAACAATTATTCTCTGCCTTAAATGAATAACCATATTTGCACTAAACATGATCTAATCATATTCATGCTCAACACAAACACCAAATAACATTTATTTAGGTTCAACACTAATCCTGAAAGTATAGGGAGTGTGCTACGATGATCATATCAATCTTGGAACCACTTTCAACACACATCATCACTTCACCCTCAACTAGTCTCTATTTTTTCTGCAACTCCTATTTCGGGTTACTAATCTTAGCAACCGAACATGTATCAAATACCTAGGGGATACTATGAGCACTAGTAAGGTACACATCAATAACATGTATATCAAATATACCTTTATTCACTTTGCCATCCTTCTTATCTGCCAAATATTTGGGGTAGTTCCGCTTCTAACGACCATTTCCTTCGCAGTAGAAGCACTCAGTTTCAGGCTTGGGGTCCATTTTTGGTTTCTTCCCGGGAGTGAAAACTTGCTTGTCATTATTCTTGAAGTTACCCTTCTTTTAACTTTTGCCCTTTTCTAGAAACTAGTGGTCTTGTTTAATCATCAACACTTGATCTTTTTCTCGATTTCTACCTTCATCGATTTCAGCATCACGAAGAGCTCGGGAATCACTTTCGTCATCCCTTGCATATTATAGTTCATCATGAATTTCCAGTAACTTGGTGATGTTGACTAGAGAACTCTGTCAATCACTATCTTATCTAGAAGATTAACTCTCACTTGATTCAAGCAATTGTAGTACCCAGACATTCTGAGCACATGCTCACTATGTGAGCTATTCTCCTCCATCTTTTAGGTGAAGTACTTGTTAGAGGTCTCATACTTCTCGACATGGGCATGAGTCTGAAATACCAATTTCAGCTCTTGGAACATCTCATATGATCTGTGGCGTTCAAAACATTTTTGAAGTCTCGGTCCTAAGCCGTAAAGCATGGTGCACTAAACTATCAAGTAGTCATCATATTGAGCTAGCCAAACGTTCATAACGTCTATATCTGCTCCTGCAATAGGTTTGTCACCTAGCGGTGCATCAAGGACATAATTCTTCTGTGCAGCAATGAGGATAAAGCTCAGATCACGGACCCAGTACACATCATTGCTACTATCATATTTCAACTTAGTTTTCTCTAGGAATATATCAAAAAACATAGGGAAGCTACAACGCGGGCTATTGATCTACAACATAATTTGCAAATACTATCAGGACTAAGTTCATGATAAATTAAGTTCAATTAATCATATTACTTAAGAACCCACTTAGATAGACATCCCTCAAGTTGTCCAAATGATACGTTCCAAATCAACTAAACCATGTCCGATCATCACGTGAGATCGAGTACTCATCAATGGTAAACATCACTATGTTGATCATATCTACTATATGATTCACGTTCGACCTTTCGGTCTCCAGTGTTCTGAGGACATATCTGTATATGCTAGGCTCGTCAAGTTTAACCCGAGTATTTCACGTGTGCAAAACTGGCTTGCACCCATTGTATTTGAACATAGAGCTTATCACACCCGATCATCACGTGGTGTCTCAGCACGAAGAACTTTCACAACGGTGCATACTCAGGGAGAACACTTATACCTTGAAATTTTAGTAAGGGGTCATCTTATAATTCTACCACCGTACTAAGCAAAATAAGATGCATAAAGATAAACATCACATGCAATCAAAATATGTGACATGATATGGCCATCATCATCTTGTGCTTTTGTCTCCATCATTGAAGCAACGTCATGATCTCCATTGTCACCGGCTTGACACCTTCATCTCCATCGTAGCCTCGTGGTCGTCTCGCCAACCATTGCTTCTATGACTATCACTACCGCTTGGCGATAAAGTAAAGCAATTACATAGTGTTTGTATTTCATACAATAAAGAGACAACCATATGGCTCTTGCTAGTTGCCGATAACTTGTTACAAAACATGATCATCTCATACCACAATTTATATCACATCATGCCTTGGCCATATCACATCACAACATGCCCTGCAAAAACAAGTTAGACGTCCTCTACTTTTTTTGTTGCAAGTTTTACATGGCTGCTACGGGATTCTAGCATGAACCGTACATACCTACGGCACAAAAACCACAACAGTGATTTATCAAGTTTGCTGTTTAAACCTTCACAAGGACCAGTCGCAGTCAAATTCGATTCAACTAAAGTTGGAGAAACAGACACCCGCCAGCCACCTTTATGCAAAACTAGTTGCATGTCTGTCGGTGGAACCGGTCTCATGAACGCGGTCATGTAAGGTTGGCCTGGGCCGCTCCATCCAACAATAACGCCGAATCAAAATAAGACATTGGTGGTAAGCAGTATGATGATCGCCGCCCACAACTCTTTGTGTTCTACTCGTGCATATCATCTACGCATAGACCTCACTCAGATGCCACTGTTGGGAAACGTAGCATGCAATTTCAAAAAAATTCCTACGCTCACGCAAGATCTATCTAGGAGATGCATAGCAACGAGAGGGGGAGAGTGTGTCCACATACCCTCATAGACCGAAAGCAGAAGCATTAACTTAACGCGGTTGATGTAGTGGAACGTCTTCTCAAATCAACCGATCAAGTGTCGAACGTACGGCACCTCCGAGTTCTGCACATGTTTAGCTCGATGACGTCCCTCGTACTCTTCATATAGTAGAGGCTCGAAGGAGTCGATGAGTTCCGTCAGCTGACAGCGTGATGACGGTGTTGGTGAAGTGATTCGCGCAGGGCTTCGCCTAAGCACTACGACAATATGACCGAAGGAGTAAACGATGGAGGGGGGCACCGCACACGGCTAAACAATTGATATGCCTTG